>NC_057865.1:75697005-76023434 GCF_019393635.1 Dromiciops gliroides | reverse complement strand
ATTCTGACACTGCCTCTTATAACTGTTGCTACTTACTTTCCATTCTGTTCCAGGTTGCAATCTTGATTTATCTTCACAGATTTTTTGTCTACCATGTCCCAGCACTGAATACTTTCATATTTCCTCCCTTATCCCACACAATTAAGCTTCTCCCATTAGGATATAAACTCTTTGAGGACATAGACATAGACTGTCCTTCTTATAACATGGATTTATATTCCCAGCAGTTAGCACTGTGCTTGGCACATTGCAAGTGCTTATAAGTTCACTGACTTTGTGACCTTGGGGAAGTCATTTAACTCTTCTAAGACTCAATTTCTTCATCTGGAAAATAAGAGGATTGTATTTGGGGTCCTTTTCAGTTCTAAATTTAGAAACTTGTCACATCTACTCCCATATTTCTCAGAGGCAGTATAACAATGGATAGAGGGCTGGCCTTGGAGATAGAAAAACTTGGGTTCAAGATTTGCTTCCAACATGTACTGGTAGTTTGACTGTCGGCAAGTCTCTTAACTTCTCATTGTCTTAGAGAGCTCTCAAGATAATAAGCTGCACATGAGCTGCTGAGTGCTACTGTGGAGGGAGTTTCCATACTGTGGCTTCATTACATGAATATGAACCTTAAAGTATGATATAAATGGTAACAATTAAATTAAATGTATATTCTACTACTTCCCTCCATAAAAGACTAACAGTAATGACAACAATAAAACCTTTTGTATACATTCCCTCCTCTTTAGGTCCAGTAATACAATCCAAGTACAAGGCCTTAAAAACTAACCACTTGGTCTATTGGGATATATTCTTGATAGGTCTTTTTGATTTTGAATCATCTCCACTTAATCTATTCTTCATACTTTTTTTCAGAATGAACTTTCTTATTTACAAATTCTCTACAGAAGGTCTATCCCTAGAGGTGTGGCATTGACATAGCCCCAGATCCTTAAAGATTAGGCCAACAGAACTCAAGATCTTACCAACCTAGGAGGACTTTGAGAATGGTACTAGCTCTAGGCTGTTGTTCGATATCTGAGGATCAGCCTGGTTTAGTACAAAGAAATAAATTAAGCCATCAGCAATTGCTGACCCAAATGAGTCCTTTTTCATTATTCTCCAAATACTTCTAAATAATACAGATTATTTTCTAACTACTTCATTCCATAAACATTTATTAAGTGGGCACTGTGTGCCAGATATGGCACCAGGCTCTGGGTGTTCAAAGACAAAAATGAAACAGCTGTTGCCCTCAGGGATCTTACTTTCTACTGGGGTAGTGAGAATAGCTTATACGAAGATAAGTAAACACAGAATACTAATTTTTCTAGGTGGTGAGGGGGAAGGCACTTAGAAATATTGTTTCTGTTCTTCAGTCATAATTTGATTCTGCATCACCCCATTTGGCAATGATACTCGAATAATTTTCCATTTCCTTCTTCAGCTCATTTTATAGATGAGGAAACTGAGACAATTAGGATTAAGTGACTTGGCCAGGGTCACACAGCTAATAAGTTTCTGAGGCTACATTTGAACTCAGGAAGATGAGTCTTCCTCATTTCAGACCTGGCAATCTATCCCCTGTACTATCTAGCTACCCTTGCAACTGGTGGGGGATCACAAAAGATCTTACTACCAATGTTTGACTTAAGCCTAAACTTTAAGGAAGTTAGAGATTATAAGAGGCAAAGGTGAGGAGCATATTCTAAGCATGAAGGCCTGCCATTGCAAAGCTTTAGAAATAGAGAGCACTTGATGTACCAGAATAGGAAATTGGCCTGTTTGACAGAATGTTGAGTGTGTGAAGAGTGGTAATGTGTAGAAAGCCTGGAATATAGCTTTGCACTGGATTGTGAAGGGCTTAAAAAGCCAAACTGAGGAGATTTAATATATGTGTGTGTGTATACATGTATATGTGTATATGTATATATCTATGTTTAAGTATATATGAATGCATGCACATGCATACATGTATATATGTACATATAAATATACACATATATACATGCATGTATATACACATATGTACAAATATAGAAATACATAAATATATAGAAATACAATAAAATATACATGTATACATATACATACATATAAATATATATGTATATACATTATATATAAATATGTGTATGTATATATATGTGTGTGTATATATGTATATATAAATTTCCCCTCTTGAGACAATAGGGAGACACTGGAGGTCCTTGAGTCAAGAAGTCACATGGTCAGACCTGTATTTCAGGAATACTCATTTGGAAATTGCATGGAGGATGGATGGAGAGGAGAGAGCCTAGAGGGGAGACAGGGAGATCAATTAGAAGAATCAGTAGTCCAGGTGAAAGGTTACAAGGGCTTGAACTAGGATAGTGGTCAGGTGAGCCCAGAAAATGGTACAGATGCAAGAGACCTTGTGGAGATAGAACTGACAAGACTTAGTAATTACTCTTCACATTATACATTTGAACGAGAAGCATAAAGAGTATAAGCTCTCATTTTTTCTTTTGTTTGCTGTTTACTTGGTAAGTAAAAGGCAGCCTTAAAGATTTTGCTCAAAGTGTCTGTCATGCATGTTAAAATTATCAGTGATTTCATGAAAATGTCACCACACACATAGATTGTTGTTCAATGACCCAATAAGAATAAAAAAGATATGAGTTAGCAAGTAGAGAGGTTTGTGCCCACCAAAGATAAATAGAAGATATTCTCTAGTGGCATTGAAACTATTCTGTGCAAAGTACAAATCAAAAAGGAATTCCCTAAAAATGAAGAAAATTTTTTGCTTTTATAAAGAGTAGGATTTTGCTGATTATAACTGCCTCTATCTATGCCTGTTGCCTTTCAAGTGGCATTGGGTCCCTTTATAAGAGTTCCTTTTGTTTTGTTGTTTTCAGTTTTTGTAATCCCATTTTTTGTTTGTTTTTGGCAAAGATACTGGAGTGGTTTGACATTTCCTTCTCCAGTTCATTTTACAGATGGGGAAAGTGAAGCAAATGGGCTTAAATGATTTGCCTAGGGTCACATAGCTAGTAAGTATATGAAGCCAGACTTGAACTTACAAAGTTGTGTCTTCCTGACTCCAAGTCCAACACTCTATCCAGTGTGCTACCTAGCTGTCTTCTAAGGGCCCTGTTGACACTCAGAAGCTATTGGTCTAGATAGTCAAACAGAAATAGAGTGGACCATATTTCCCAGCTTATAATGTATATTTGAATGGACTGCCCATTGGGTTGATTCATCATTATATATAGAAAGGCACTACAGATGGATAATTAACTGGCTTCAAAATTTTAGCAGAGAAAGGAAATTTAACTGGATTGTATTTGGAAAATTGCATAGTGATTTCACTGAGTGATCTGTTTCCTCACTGGGAATCTCAATTGTTTAACATCAACATTTTCTTGGTCCTTTACAAGTTATTACTTTATTGTTGCATTAATGATTGGAGTTGGTCATGAGTTCTTGAAGGCTCTTCTGAGCACAAACCCTAGCATATTCCTCCGTGATGATAAAGCTTTGAATGCAATCCTGGCAATTGAGAGATTTTTGAAAGCCAGTTTAGCTGAACATAGAGTGGCTTATCAACAGTAGGCTAGTCAAAGATTATTTCTTTGACCATGAACAAAAATACCAAATAACATTCAGTCCCATGTGGCCCCCTTTTGAATCCATAGTGATGATCAGAGTACTGGAAAAGGGGCAAAATGTGCTAAGAATCATATCATGTTTTGAGCATCCACTAAATATTAACTTTGTTGTTGGTTTTCTAAATGAGATCTTTGGCCAGTGCCTGATGAGTAGCATATTATGGAAAAAGTGAATCATGGTAGTCTTGACCATGAACTATGAAAATCAGAAGAGAGAAGGAACTTGTAATTCCACGGAAGTCACAGATTATTCTTGGAGAAGCAAATAGAGGAGCTGGCAGAGTTGGTTTTATTGCATTATCAACAACAAGTCAACAAGTAACATCATCTTGTATTTTATAGCTTATGATAAGTTTTTTTTTCATAAAGACTACTATAAAAAATCACTGTAGCTCTTGTGCCAAGATCTGTTGTAGAGGATGAAGAGGTAGTAAAATTCTGCTAAGAACTCAAGAAGACCCTTAAAGCAACATTTTATCATGGTAAAAACCAACTCAAATACCATTATTTCTATGAAGCTTTCTTCCATCCTCTGGATCAAACCTCGCATGGTAATTTTCACTCACATCTCTCAAATGCATTTATTACTCAGTATTGTACATCATGATCATTTTTATAACTTATCAAACTCACTCTCTCTTACTGCCTGTATTCAATCTGTTGCCAAATCCTTTCAAATCTAACTTTTCAATGTCTTTCATCTTCCCCTTTCTCTCCTCTGGCACTGCTATCACTCAGGTACAGGGTCTCATTGGTAAAAAATATGATAGCACACTTATCTTCTCCCCCATTCCTTTCCTCACCCCCCTCTAAGACAATGTAAACTCCTTGGGTACAGTAACTATACACTTTGTAACCTCATTGCTTAGCACAGCTCCTGGCATAGAATAGGTAGACAATGGGGGAAACTAACATTTCTTTTTATTTTCTAAAATTTTACTTTTTGTTTTTATATCTCCTTTATTTCTGTGTATTTTAAAATTCTAAATTTGGGTTCTAATCTTTCCCCCCAGTTTTGGGGGAAAACTGGCTACAATCACTGATAAATTCACCAAGAGTTTAGGCTTTTAAGGGTTTATTAAAAGATATAAGATAGTAAAGAGAGAGAAAGATTGAGATCAGATTCCTTATAGCATGGAAATCCTAGCCTTCCTAATCACCCACTTGAAGTCCTGCCACCGAGCCAATGTCTCGAACCCAAGAGGAAGAAGTTCTCTGCCAGCATCAGCTTCCTCCTTCATGTCCTCCTCCCAGAAATGGGAGGCTCCTCAAGTTGATTGGCTGGTAGTTTTGATAGTACCCACGAGCAAACATAACTTCCTGACACCAAGGAACTTGACCTTGAGGGCTTGCCCTCAGACGCCTTCTCCTCATGGCGTAGCTTTCTTACAGTAACTCTCCAGCAGGTGGAATCACTCCAATTGTTACATTTTCAAATATATCTTTGTTCCTTCTCCATAACAAACATCCATCTCTTATAACAAAGAGTAAAATAGAATAAGAAAAGAATAAGCAATTTGGCAAAATAAACACAACAAAAGATTTTGCCATGTAATGTTTCATGGTTCCATAGTCTCTCCCCTCTTCAGAAATGACAAGTGGATGTGTTTTTTCCTTTCTTTATTGGGGTCAAACTTGACAATCATAATTATAGAGAATTCAGTTTTATCTTTGTTGTTGTTTTTTGTTCTATTTACACTGTTTAATCATTGTATATACAGTTTTCTTGGTTCTGCTACTTCCCTTTTCATTAGTTCTTGTAAGTAGCATTGATGTTTCTTTCTTTTTTTCTTTTAGAATTTTATTTTCCCAAATTACATGTAAATACAAATTTTGACATCAAACATTTTTTAAGACTTTGCATTCCAAATTCTCTTCCTCTCCCCTAAAGAACTCAAGCAATTCAATATAAGCTATACATGAGCAGTCATGAAAAACATTTCCACATTAGTCAGGTTGTGAAAGAAAACAGACAAAAACAAAACTTCAGATAAAGGAACTAACAAAAAAAGTTATGGATCAATCTGTATTCAGACACCATCAGTTCTCTCTCTGTAGATGGACTGCATTTTTCATAAGACCTTCAGAGTTGTCTTGGATCATTACATTGCTGAAAATAACCAAGTCATTCACAGCAGATCATCTTACAGAATTGCTGTTATTTTGTATATAGTACATTTCATGTTGCATCAGCTCATGTAGGTCTTTCTGAATTTTTCTGATAGCATCCTTTTCATCATTCTTTTCATAGTAAACTACATTTATATAGTACTTTAAAGAGAGATGTCCTTACAATAAACCCATGAGGTTGATTATTGTAAGATCACTAATAGATAACATTTATATGGTACCTTATACCTGACAAAGAAGTTTCTTCACAATAGCCCAGCAAAGTACCATACTTTTCATCATCATCATCAATCACCATCAATCAATTCTCATCATCATCAATCAATCCCCATCTTCATCAACTAATCCTCCTCCTCCCCAATCAATTCTCATCTTCATCCAATCATCAATCCATCAATAAGTCAATCATCATCATCATCATCATTCTCCATTACTCTTGCTTCTGTTTCAATTTTTTGCAGTTACTATTGTTAATTATTTCCCTCCATCTTATTCCCTCCTCCATGATATTTACTCTATTTTCTATCTTCTTTTACCCTATCCCTCCTTAAAAGTGTTTCACTTCTGACTGCCCCTCCTCCAATCTGCCCTCTCTTCTTTCACCCCTTCCTCCTTATCCCCTTCCCTTCCTACTTTTTGCAGGGTTCGATAAATTACTCTACCCAATTGAGTGTGTATGTTATTCCCTCCTTGAGCCAACTCTGATGAGATAAAGGTCTGTGAGCCAATTCTGATGAGTGTAAGGCTCATTCACTGCCCCACTCCTCTCCCATCTCTCCTCCCCCCACTCCATAAGCCCTTTCCTGCTTTTTTCATGTGGGATTTCACCCCATTCTACCTCTCCCCTTCCCCCTCCCCCACTAAAATCATCTCACCTCTTAATTTTACCCTTAAGATGTCTTCATGGGGAAGCTAGGTGACACAGTGGACAAAGCACCAGCCCTGGACCCCCGAGGACCCAAGCCCAAATTCAGCCTCAGACACAAAACACTCACCCACTGAGTAACCCTGGGCATGCCACCCAACCCCAACTGCCCCACAAAACCCCAATTAAACAAAAAATAAATGCTTTATAGATATCATTCCTTCATAATAAATTCCCACCTCTGCCCTCTGTCTAAATTTATTCCTATCATCTGCCCTAGTACTGAGAAAGTTTTAATGAGTTAGATGTATCATCTTCCCATATAGAAAATGTTCCCTCTGAAAGAGTATACTCAGTTTTGATGGGTAGGTTATTCTTGGTTATAATCTCAATTCCTTTGCCTTCCAGAATATCATATTAAATACCTTCTGATACTTTAATGTAGAAGATGTTAGATCTTGTGCTATCCTTACTGTGGCTCCACAGTATTTAAATTGTTTCTTTCTGTCTGCTTGCAATATTTCTTCCTTGACCTGGGAGCTCTGGAATTTGGCTATAATATTCCTTGAAGTTTTCATTTTGGACTCTCTTTCAGGAGGTGAATGGTGGATTCTTTCAATTTCTATCTTACCTTCTGTTTCTAGGCTATCAGGGCAATTTTCCCTGACAATCTCTTAGAAGATTATGACTAAGCCCTTGTTTCGATCATGGTTTTCAGGTAGTCCAATAATTTTCAAATTATCTCCCCTGGATCTATTTTCCATGTCAACTGTTTTTTAAGAAGATATTTCATACTGCCATCTTTTTTTTTTTTTAATTTGGGTTTGCTTTATTGTGTCTTGGTTTCTCATAAAGTCACTAGCTGCCATTTGTTCAATCCTAATTCTTAGGCAGTTATTTTCTTCAGGGAGCTTTTTCATTTGGCTTTTCAAGCTGTTGACTTTTTTCTCATGAGTTTCCTGTATCACTTTCATTTCTCTTTTTATTTTTTCTTCTACCTCTCTTACTTTATCTTCAAAGTCGTTTTTGAGTGCTTCTATGGGCTGAGACTAATTAATATTTTGCTTGGAAGCTTTGGATGTAGGAACCCCGATGTTACTATCCTCTTCTGAGGGTGCAGCTTGATCTTTCTTGTCACTACAGAAATTTTCTATGGTCTGCATCTTTCTCTGTCTGCTCATCTTGCCTGCCTATTTCCTTACTTTTAACTCCTTCTTAAAGTGGGGCACTGCTTCTAGGTTGCACTGTCCCAAGATTCAGGGGTTCCAAGGAGGTATGATTTAAAGAGTGGTAGGTTCTTCACTTGCCTGGCCTGTGCTCTGGTCTGTAAATAACTTGGGCCTACTTGCTCTTCAATCAGAAAACAATATTTTTGTTTCACTGGGTTGCTAGCTTTTGCGATCTTGCACCACTCTCTTGAGTGGGCCACCACTCAAGTCTGCTTCCTGGTTCCCAGCAGGGGTAAAACGACTGAGCTCTGCTTCAGTTCCAGCAGAGACCCTTGTAATCTTCCCCAGGCCAAACCCTCAGCCCTCTCACCAGACCATAGTTAATTCTAGAAGAATCTGGTACTACAGCTGATTTAGAGGCTCTGGAGGTCTCTTCCTCTGGTACAGCCTGCCTGGGGCTGGATTTGTGTCAGCATGACCTCAGGGTTGGGCTCCACTCCTGTCTCAGCACAGCAGACCTCTCCTATCAACCTTCTAAGCCATCTTTGACTGGAAAATATTCTTACCCCATCCTTTAGTGGGTTCTGATAATCCAGCTATTGTCTTCCCCCCTCCCCTCAGGTTAATGAGGGTTAAGTGACTTGCCCAGGGTCACACAGCTAGTAAGTGTCAAGTGTCTGAGGCTGGATTTGAACTCAGGTTCTCCTGAATCCAGGGCTGATGTTTTATCCACTGTGCCACCTAGCTGCCTGCAGGTATTATCTTATGGCATTATTTGAAGGGATTTGTAGGGATTTTGGGGAGAGCTCCAAGGTATCACTGCCAGTCTTCCACCATATTGGCTCTGCCCTGGAAATCTCCAAATTGAACTACATTCAATGGTGAGCTCTGGGCTCTAAGTGTGATGGATTCTCTCTCTCTTCTCCACTGTCTGCTGAAGTTTCCCAACAGGGATGCTTTTTTATGGACTCTCTCTGGATCTTCAGAACTTGGGACACAATATTCAAATGCTCCAGATTAGTTTGGGAACTTCCACCTTTCTTAGCAAGTTTGGGGCCTTGTTCAGTGTGAAGCACTTTGGTTGTTGAACAATAGTGGTAGCTTCCCTCCTCCTCACTGCACTATTCATACCTGCCAGTGCTTTTCTGCGTCAAGGTAAGAGAGTAGTTTTTATGGAAGCATTGATGTTTCTTGAGAAGTAGAATGACATGGATCATAGATTTAGATATTTAAGGGACTTTAGAGGTCATCTAGTTCCATCTTCCTTTTTTTTTTTTTTAATAGATGATTAAACTGAGGCCCAGCATGGCAGAATTGCCTTAAGAATATCCATTTGGAAACAGGATAGATAATGAATTGGAGATGGGAAAAGACTGGAGGCAAAGGGACCAATTAGGAGGTTATTGTTCCAGGTGAGAGGTGATGAAGTGCTGAGTTAAGTGGTGGTTAAGTGAGTGGTGAGAAGGGGAAGATCTGAGAAATATTGTGGAGATAGAGATGACCTGATGCCACAGATTTTTTTTGTTTTTTGTTTTTTGGCTTGTTTTCAGATATGGGGGAGTTGAGTGGGAAGAAAGAGTTGAGAATGTCTCTGATGTTGTAACATTTTATGACTGAATTGTTCATGCCCTCAACAGGAATAGGGAAGTTGGGAAAAAGGGAGGGTTTCATCTATTGGCACACATCACTGGAATATTACAGGCTAAGCTCAGTTGTAAGGACCCATTCCAGAGATTCAGAAGAGGGTGCCAAGGAGACAAGACCTGGGGGGCTCACTGATGGAGAAGGGCACAGAGTGTCTATGGAGGCACCAATATAGTTGTTATTATACTAGATAACTAACATCAGACGCAAACGGAAGTGGGGACTTTTAAACTGGCTCAGGCTTTACTTGGGAGTGTTGGGCCTGACAATGTGGATGACAACTCTCTACTAGTGGCTTGTCATTCTCAGGAATATTTAAGCCTGCCTTCAGTTTCCAATGGCTTTTTAGTCCCCTTGTGCTTTTCTTTCTTCATTTATAAACTGTTAAGTGAGATTGTTGTTGTTGTTGTTCAATCATGTTTGACTCTGTGACTCCATTTGGGATTTTCTTGGCAAAGATACTGGAATGGTTTGCTATTTCCTTCTCTAGATCATTTTACAGATGAGAAAACAGGCAAACAGGGTTAAGTGACCTGCACAGGGTCACACAGCTAGTAAGTATTTGAGGCTATATTTGAACTCTGGTCTCCCTGACTCCAGGGCTGGCACTCTATCTACTGTCACCTAGCTGCCCAGGAGCTATGCTTTTTCAAACTAAACTGCCAAGAATTCAAACTCTGTTGCACAAATTCCAACTTTAATAGAACGGCCACGTTGTTTGCATGTCAAACATATGTTTGCCTGAAAGACTATTTTACAGAGAAACCACTCAAAGATGCACTCACCTTGTGGTCAGAAGAAGCAATACAGGGACAGTCTCAGGGTCTTTCTGAAGAATTTTGGAATCAATTGTGGGACATGGGAGATGCTGGCAAAAGACCACCCAGCATAGTGTGCCCACATCAAAGAAGGCACTGTATTCTATGAATGAAGCAGAATTGCAGTAGCTCAAAAGAAATGAGAAATACACAAATTTAGAGATATCTTCCCTTTAAAAGTTCATATGGACTGTTTGTGTCCAACCTGTGGTTGAGCCTTCCAAGCTCATATTGGTTTGATCAGCCACAGTCATATACACTGTACCTTGGCTTCAACAAAGTGATGCCATTTTGGTCCTTTTTGAGAACAAATGACAAAAACCAACCAACCAACCAAATAACCCACAGTAAACGAGAGGAAAAACTAATAAAAATGATTATAAGATTCTTTGTACTCAGCACACCTCTAATAAAAATGCTAAGTAATAATGATGCTGGTAGCCCTTTAAAGTGGCTTCAGCCTTTGTCTGAGGCACAGAAGCAATGATCTTCTTTGCTGGGTGAAACTGACTCAATTACAACTTAAGGTTAAAACAGGCCCCCAGGGTCTTGCCTCTTTACCATAGTGAAGAATACTCGATCTGCACCATTGACATATAAAGATCAAAGGGGAAAGATCTAAAAATAAAGCCTGTTTCTCACATGACAGAACTCCTTGCTAGCTGAGCTCGGATTACAATGATATGAGGTTAGAAAGTATAAGAAATGTGTTAATATCCCAGATCTACTGCTCAAAATGCAGAGAGCTGGAAAGATCAAAGGGAATGCTTGAGATTGATAAATCCATCTGCACATCAAAGTCAGCAACCCAGTCTGATAGCAGCCCACTGATAGCACCAGCTACTTCTTTTGCAGATTTGTGTGTGCCACCATATATTAGATCCCATCCCACCCCCAGGATGACTTAGGGGAGTTTGCAAGGATAACATATAGGACTGTTCTTATGCCCTGGTGGTGTTCTTAAAAGGGCTGTCTGTATTGGATTTTAGAGTTCAGTACAGAGTAACTCTATCTTATTTCAACCTAATAGCCTTTTTTTTTCCTTTTAAAGCTAGTTCAGTGGAACCATAAGATAAAAAAATATAGTGTCTGCTTAAACACGACATCCCATCATAAAGAGTGAACAAAGTAATTGATTGCCATGTAAAAAAATCTAAGAGGAATTCTACAGTAGATAAGAAAAGAGAGAAAGCTTTACAGAATACATTTTGTATGTACTGAAATTTGAAAATGTGAATTTGGACATCTACATGATTTATAACAACTACATTTATGTGCATTTCCATGATTAATTAAAAAAATTGATTGTGACAAGTAAGATATTGTGTTCATACCTTCCAGGTAGTATTTAGTACTGACAAAGTTCTCCCCTTTTTATTTCTCCAATACCTGGCTGCTATTTGTCTCCTTTGTTTCATTATCCAGAGGAAACATCTGACAACTTTTTCTGCAGTTATGTGTCTTCTGTTTGTTATTAAGTGGATCTGTGGCAGGCTCACATGTTTCTATCTTTGCCATCTGTGAATTACAGTCTCTTATGACTTGTAATTTTGTAGTTAGTGTCTCTGTAAAAGATCTGGAAAGTGAGGTGGTGATTTTCTAGTTGCCCATCCCATCTTGTCTCAAAGGTCCCTCATCTTCATTCATCTTCAAACATAGTGTACCTGTAATACTGCTGATAAGCAATTATGGGTGCTGTTCTTTTTGGTCTCTTTCCTGATTTGTACTCTCAGGTGATTTAGAGAGGGAACCTGAATCACAGATTTACAGTAATGAGCTTCTACTTTTCCCATATGGAAGCATGTGGGATACATACAAGGGGATCCTAGATCCAAGTTTTTTTTGTGTGTGTCAAGGGCAGTCTAGTGAAGCCCATGTAACCTTTCTCAGAATGATTTTTTTAAATGCATAAAATATAGAGAATTAACAAGAAAACTAATTATATGGAAATGTGGTTATTAAAAATTTCATGGAACACATATTAAAAACCCTAGATAAGAATTCTTCTGGGATTTTTCAAAAGCTTCATCCCAGCACATACCCCTTTGGAGCTGCTCATGTGCAAACAGGATCTTGCTCCCCCTACTGTAACTTTTCTGGACAAACACACTTGGGGATTGAGGTATGAGGTGGGAAGTAAAAGGGGAGGTAATCCTTGACTAAATAAGCCTGAAAGACCGTGTACATTTATTTATGTGTGTACTTGTTCATTTAAGCATTCATTGCAGAACAGGTACAGAAACAGAGTAAATCAATATCTTCCCTGCACAGGGTGGAGAAGGGAAGGTAATAACATTTATGTAGTACATGCTATATGCCAGGCACTATACTAAGTACTCTTTACAAATATTATCTTATGAGGTTTGCTTCTACTCACTGGCAAAAGTAACAGTTTTCTACTAGGCCCCCAAATAAAAACAAAAAACCCCCCCAAAACAAAAAAACCCCAAACATTTCAGTGTTTTTATGTGTCCAGAATAGCAATGAACATTGAAGGTGTTTTGTTTTTTTGTTTTTGGTGGTGGTGTTGTTTTTTCCCTAGCCATATATTGACTGTGGGATGTAGTTATCACTTCTGTACCAGGGAACACATTGACCCATGATAACCTAAATAACCTAGCTCTATATTTATAATATTCTTTTTGCTGAGTACCAGAGGTAGCTGGTGGCATAGTAGATAGAACGTTGGGCCTGGTGTCAGGAAGAACTTGAACTCAAATCTGGCTTCAGACACATACTAGCTGTGTGACCCTGGGAAAGTAACTTCACTCTATTTGCTTCAGTTTTCTCAGCTGTAATATGGGCATAATTATAGCACCTCCCTCAAAGGATTATCAGAAGGAACAAAGGAGACACTATTTCTTTTAGATTGCAAGCTCCTTGAGGACAGGGGCCAATTAGGTGGAAAAGTAGATAGAATACCAGGCTTAGAGTCAGAAAGACTCAACATCATGCTGTGTGACCCTGGACAAGTCACTAACCTCTGCTTGCCTTAGTTTCTCATCTGTAAAATGAGCTGGAGAAGGAAATGTCAAACCACTCAAGTACTTTGCCAAGAACACCCCAAATGGGGCCACAAAGAGTCAGACACTTTTTGTATTCCCAGTGCTTATCACAGTGCCTGGTACATAGTAGGCACTATATACATGCTGATTGCCTTATGCCTTCCTTTTCTTCTCTTTACCCAGGCTCACAACCTGGGTAAAAAAAAGTTAGGTTTTTTTTTTCTTTTTTTCTAGACTTAGCTTTTACTGTTTAGTTAGAGCCTCAAGAACATGCACAGGCAGAAGCAGACAATGTCCTTGTCCTGGCCTAAGACCATTCCCTCTGTCCAGTTTATGCCAACCATGACAGATTGATGTGAAGCTATTTTCCCTTTAGAAGAAAGATAGGAGGGGCAGCTGGGTGGTGCAGTGGATAAAGCACCGGCCCTGGATTCAGGAGGACCTGAGTTCAAATCCGGCCTCAGACACTTTATACTTACTAGCTGTGTGACCCTGGGCAAGTCACTTAACCCCAATTGCCTCACTAAAAAAAAAAAAGAAAGAAAAAAGAAAGATAGGAGAACCAGACTAAGTGCAGTAGATTCGTAGAACCTCACTGGTTCTCAGTTTTCCCATCTGTAAAGTGAGGGCAGAGGACTAAATGACCTCTGAGAATTCTTCTAGCTCTAGACTAATGATCTTCTGAACAACACAGGAATTGAACTTTTTTTTTGAAAATCAACCTAAAGACATGAAAATAAAATTTAAAAAAATCAACCATGGATCTATCAGCATGAAACTAGTCTAGAGGTAGGTAGTTTTTAAAAATTGGAACTAAAAATGTAGTTGAGAAGCCTCTCTTCATAAATTATTATTATTAACAACAACAACAGCTAGCATTTATACAGCACCTACTATGTGCCAGACACTCAGTAGTGTGTTCTTTCTTCCATTCAATCCAGTTTATACACTATTGCCAGATTAATTGTACAAAAACCTGCCACATTCTCCTTCATTACTCCTCAGTCCAGTAGTTTTTCATGTCTTCTTCCCCTTGCCTAAAATGTCATCTAAATTTCTTTACATGTGATACCTTCTTAAAATTTTTTCACATTTTTATTTAAAGTTTGGAGTTCTAAGTTCTATCCCTCCTACCCTCTCTGTCCTACCCCCTTCCTGAGGTGGCAAGCAATCAGATATAGGTTACACATGTGCAATTATGTAAAAAAAATTTCCAGATAAGTCATTTTGTATAAGAAGACAAGAATAAAAGAAAAAAAAATCAAAGAAAAAAAAGAGAAATAGCATGTTTCAGTCTTTGTTTAATTAATATCAGTTCTTTCTCTGAAGGTAGATAATATGTTTCATCATTAATCCTTTGGGGTTGTCTTGGGTCATTGTATTGTTGAGAATATCTAAGTCATTCACATTTCTTCACTGAACACTATTGCTGTCACTGTATACAACGTTCTGGTTCTGTTCACTTCACTACACATCAGTTCATGTAAGTCTTTATGTGTTTTTTTTTTTTTTCTGAAATCATCCTGATTGTAATTTCTTATACCATAAAATATTCCATTACAATCATATACCCATGTGGTACCTTTTAAGTTTCTCTTTAATCCTCTCCTAGCCCATGCCTTTATCTTAATTTCTCATTATTCTTCAGTGAGAATTCTCCACTTCTATCAGGCCTGTTTCCTTACTCATTCGTGGACACATCATGCTCATTTCCAGGTTCATGCCTTTGCTTATGCTATTTTCCCCTGCCTGTAATATTACTTTGACCGCCCCTTCATTTGTTCATATTTTTCCTATTCTTTAAGATTAAAGTCCCACCCTTATGAAATATTCTCTAGTAACATGAGATTTTCATGGATTTCTAATTAATTTGAATTCAGAAGACCTGGCTGAGTTATGGCTTTATCACTTACCAGCTATGTGACCTCAGGAAAATCTCTTAACTTCTCTGACTCTCAGTTTCCTTATTTGTATAATGAAAATTAATTAATCAAACGAGTGTGTATTAAGTGATTGCTACATACCAGTCACTATGCTGGGTAGTGGGGATTTGAAGACAAAAATGAAGCAGTCTCTAACTTTCAGGAGCCTATATTCTGTGGGAAAAGAGAGAAAAGGGGAGCAAAAAATGTACATATGTACAAAACACATAGGAAGTGATAGGGGCAGGGATTAGAAGCTTTGGGGTTCAAGAAAGGTTTCATGCTAAAGGTGATATTTGAGCAGAATCTTAAAGAAACCTAGGGATTCTAAAGTCTTGGGAGGTAAGGGGGGAAGGAATGCATTCCAGGTATGGGGACAACTAGTATAGTCATAGAATTAGGAGACAGGAGTTTATGTGTTATACTCAACAGTGTTGTCCAGTACAAGGTATGTGTTTCTCCCCCCCCCCCCCCCAGGATCCTGGGAACACCTTACACTGTTGAACTCTGAGGCCCTTCCCCATAGGGTTTTTTTTCATCTTTCTGACCTGCTACCAGTTAATCCCCACTGTTCTTCCTTATTATTTGATCCAGTTTCCAGCTAACCCTGGATAACATTAAGATTTAAAATCTCCACTAAAGAATTAAAGGGCAAAATATTATAGACACAGTTTCTCGGATAAAGGTCTCATATTTCAAATATAAAGAGTCAAATTTATAAGAATATGAGTCATTCCCCAATTGATAAATTGCCAAAGCATATGGAAAGGCAGTTTTTAGAAGAAGAAATCAAAGCTATATATAGTCATATTTTTAAAGTGTTTTAAATCATTATTGATTAGAGAAATGCAAATTAAGACAACTCTGAGATACCATCTCATACCTATCAGATTAGCTAAAAAGACAGAAGGGGAAAATGACAAATGTTGGAGGGAATGTGAAAAAATTGGGACACTAATACACTGTTGTTATTGTGTGAACTGATCCAACCATTTTGGAGACCAAGGAGAAAAGGAAAAACAACAATAACAATGACAACTATATGTTATAAAATATTTCTAGGAACTTTCTTTGTGGTAGTAAATAACTGGAAAATGAGGAAATGCCCATCAATTAGGGAATGGCTGAAGAAGTTGTGATATATGATTGTAATGGAATAGAATTATGCTATAAGAAATGATGAGCAGGTTGGTTTTAGAAAAAACATGGAAAAATTTGCATAAAATAATGCAGTGAAAGAAACAGAACCAAGAGAATGTTGTGTTCTGTAAGAGCAATATTGTTTGAAAAATAACTGTGAATGATTACATTAATCAGAGTAATATGAACATTTCAATAAACTATGAAGGATTTATGAAGGAAAATGCTACCCACCTCCAGAGAAAAAAACTGATATATAGAAGTATATTTTTTATGGTTCCACATAAATATCTATATCAAATGTCCTTCTCTAATGTGGGCATGGGAGGTAGGGAGGGAAACAACTCAGAATTCAAAATTTAACAAAAATATTTTCAGAAGTCATACCATAAAAAATTAAAAAAGAATTAAGGAAAAATGTGAAAGGAAACAATAAAGGTACAGAAACAATGAACTATAGAGCTTAAAATCTGAAGTGCTATTCTTCCTTTTAATTCTATCTGATCTTGTCTCTAGAGTATCATTTGAGAGAGTACTAGGTGGTAGTCAGAGGAAACTGACATAAAAAAACTGACAGCTGGGTTCAGCGAACATTTCTCACCTGGCTTTGGTCACTTATAGATTATCTTCTGCACCTAGGAAGGTGGTTCATTCAAAGCCTTATCTTCAATTCTAAAGTATAATACCACAATACTTTAAATAATACAATAATAAAATCCAGCTTTTATCAACAGTAGGGTAAGGCAAATTCAATCACAAAAATGCTTGTTGATTGCTTGAGAATGAAAATGAGTAGTCAGGTATTAAAAAATTTTTATGTGGGGGCAGCTAGGTGGCACAGTGGATAAAGCACTGGCCCTGGATTCAGGAGGACCTGAGTTCAAATCTGGCCTCAGACACTTGACAGTTAGTAGCTGTGTGACCCTGGGCAAGTCACTTAACCCTCATTGCCCCACAAAAGAACAAAAAAACATTAAAAAAAAGTTTTTATGTGGCTGGGCAATTGCTTTATTCAGCTCTACCTCATTTAAAGTAAGTTTTAAGATGTCCAATCAATCAAGCTTAATCAAGCCTTTGTCTAACTGCAAAAAGCCCTTCTAACAGCAATGATGTTTCACAAGAATTTTTTTTTTGGATGGACTAAAGAATCTTAACCACATCTCAGGGCTTATCTACAAATTATGGAGAGTTAATAAGAGATTCATTTGAGAGGTGGGAGCAAGTGTGGCATTCCAATATCTTCTGAAGAGCAAAGGTAGAATTGATCTATGACAGAGAAGGGCAATATTAAGAATGGGTATTGGCTCTCCAAGCATCTCAGAAGAGAAGACATAGGATGAGGGAAGTCCCAAGGAATGCTTGATTCTTTCCCCAACTTTTATTCCTGTTCCTCTCTATCTATAGGTATTATAGTATAATATGCTAATGTTTCAGGTAAACTGAATTCTGCTGTAAAAACATAGAAACCAGGGGTTGACTTTCTTTCTCTCTCTTACTCTCTCTCCCTCTCCCTCCCTCTCTTTCTCTCTGCCAAGATAGATAGAGAGCTCAACCTCTTTTTTTTTTGATGCCTTTTGTTTTTAAACTACAGTCATTTTCTTAGATATCCCATATTCCCTTGTGCAAAAGAAAAATAGTTAAGAAAGCCAGTGGACACGGTGTTCATATCTAATTGCATACTCTTCATTTGCCTTCTTCCCCCAAACCTCATTTCTCTCCCAAGCAGATAGATAGGCATTTCATTTGTTCTTCATGACAAGATTGAGCATCAAAGTTAGCCAGAGTTCAGCTGCTTTTTAGTGTTGCTTTTGTTTACATTATTATAGTCATTGCATATGTTTTCCCTCTTTTCTTTTTATAGCACTCTACATTAGTGTGTAAAAGACTTTCCATGTTTTTCTGAATTCTTCATTTCTATTGACACACTATTATTTCATTATAGTCATGTGGGCACCCTTTTTGTTTCTTTTTTTCTTTTTTATTGCAAAAGTTCATGCATTAATATACAAACCCAATGATGATTGTCTTTGAATAAAAAAAAATAATGGTCACCATAGCAAAATAAAC
Source organism: Dromiciops gliroides (assembly GCF_019393635.1). Classification (NCBI taxonomy): domain Eukaryota; kingdom Metazoa; phylum Chordata; class Mammalia; order Microbiotheria; family Microbiotheriidae; genus Dromiciops; species Dromiciops gliroides. Next base: position 76,005,033 of record NC_057865.1, on the reverse strand, counting down.
AAACAATACCAAAAAAAAAAAAAAAGAGCTGAATGTATCCCGCTGGAAGGCAAAGTACAGCTTTGGAAGGAGGAAAGCATTTCTTTTTTAATAAAATAACTTTTTTAACATTAATTTTAAAATTTGGAGTTCAAAATTCTCTCCCACTGTCCCCTACCCAAATCTTTGTGAAGACAAGCAATATAAAATCTGTTATTTATCTGATCATGCAAAACCTATTTCTGTATTAGCCATTTCACCAAAAAAAAAAGCAAGACAAAAGAAAGTTAAAAAATATACTTCAGTCTGAAACAGACATTTATTAAGTGCCTGTTGTGTGCCAGGCTCTTTAGTTGCCATTATTATCCTTATTTTACTAGGAGGAAAGTGAGGCAGATATAGGTTAAGCAACTTGCCCAGGCTCACATAGTGTCTGAAGCTGGATTTGAACTCAGGTCTTCCCCATTCTAAACCCAGCACTCTACCCACTGTACCATTTAGTTGCCTTTGGCAGCTTCTCTGGTTTACTGATCATGAGTTGTACCCAATAGAGTTATTTTGGCCTGCAATATGCCTATTTTGGCCCAAGATACCTCATGTGTTGACCTAACTGATCTTGTGAGCTGACCCACATGATCAGAATAACGTTATTATTGCCAACTTCCCTCCTCATTTGGTACTTGGGTATAACTCAAGTTAGGTCCTACTGCATCAGTAGTTAGTGACTAGTACTTTTCATATAGCTTTGAATATGAAGACCAGAGTTTATAGAAAGTCAATACTTTAGTAATAATAAAAATCCAGAAGACTTATTTTATTCTTTTCAGCTTATTAAAACACCAGTAAATACAAAGAAACATGGTGTGTGATCTTATTTCCCATTCTCTGGCCTCACATTCCAAATCTCACACATCATGTTTGCAGGATATTTGCCTAGAAGTTTCTCCCCCTTCTTCACTGCTTGTAATCTCCAGTTGCATTCAAGGAGCAGGTCAAATGCCACCTCCTACAAAAAGCCTTCTCTGATTTTCCCAATTGTTAGTGTTCTCCTCATCCCCAAATTACTTTTTTTTTTTTTGCAGGGCAATGGGGGTTAAGTGACTTGCCCAGGGTCACACAGCTAGTAAGTGTCAAGTGTCTGAGGCTGGATTTGAACTCAGATTCTCCTGAATCCAGGGCCAGTGCTTTATCCACTGCGCTGCCTAGCTGCCCCCTCCAAATTACTTTTTAAATACTTTGTATCAAGGGGGCAGCTAGGTGGCACGGTCGATAAACACTGGCCCTGGATTCAGGAGGACCTGAGTTCAAATTCAGCCAAAGACACTTGACACTTAACTATCTGTGTGACCCAGGACAAGTCACTTAACCCTTATTGCCCTGCCAAAAAAATTAAATATTTTGTATCAGCTTAATTCTGAACATGTTTTCTCTCTCTGTAATAGAATACAAACTCATGGAGGGTAGAGATTATTTCATTTTTGTCTTTGTAACTTTGTATATGTCTAATGCACAGTAGGTGTTTAATCCTAATTTACCGAGGTGAATTGTTTGAAAAGCACATTCCTCAGAGAGTTCAGTATCATAAAGAATTGCTTGTTACCAAGTACTGGGCTCATCATGCTTGCTCGATTGCTCTGCATTCCTTTTTCTCCAGTCTTATTTTTCCTTTCTGTTTAATTTGGCCCCTGCTTCTATTTTGCTTTGTATAGTTTCTTTAGTCATGCAGTGACAAGGTTTCAAGAAATGAAAGTCTAGTGCGCCCACGCTTCTCTCTTCAGGGCACAGTACTGAGTGAGTGTATGTTAGGGGACAAAAGTGCCTTGACGTCAAAACTGACTTTTAAATCCGCCAAAAAGGGCATTCTTTGGATAGCAGTCTAAGCTGTCACCTTCTTCTTGTGTCAGTTTGCTATTGACCACCTACATCTGCTCTCTCATATCTGAAATTTCATTTGAAAACCATCAATGCAGCAGCTGTGTGGAGAGAAAACATTCTCTGAAATACAGACTCCTTAAAAAAAAACACAACAAAACCCCCCAGCCAATTAAATTGGAACACTCGTGCCACCCTTCCACAAGCAGCCTTCATGCATTATAGTCAGACAAAGCAAAAACGAGAGGGAAAAATATTTTATGGCAAAGAAACCTGATTATTTGAGATAAAAGAGCCAGGATGGTGTTTCAATGAGGTGTGCAACAGTTTTTCTTTTTGAAAAAAAAATGTTCCCTTTGATTTTAAGCCTGCTTTTTGCTGTTATTCTTTTCGGTTCTATTCCATGGGCTCTGCAAATTTACTTCCCAAATCTGTATAATCATCTAATCACAGGCTGTTCTGTTTTGCCTACTCTGATACACAGTGACTTTGGAAACTTTGCCGTTTTGTCATTTCTTCTGAGCATCCCCATCTCTTCCATTTTCATTCCTTACACTCTCTCATGGGGTATTTGTTTACCAAATGTTACTTTTTCTTGGAGCAACCCAATTTTTGAGGATTGCAAATGCAAACGACTGTTTGAAGCTGTCAGACTTCATTTTGTGCATGAATAACACAAATAACTAGAAAATGACCTAGCTTGTTTTCTTCAGATTTAGATAGAAAAACGGCTTCCGGGCAACGCTGATGCCAATCCTTTCATGCCAAGTTTCAAGTTTCAATGCCAACTGGTTTTTACAGCCAAGTTGTAAACCTTCAGTAAACAGCATTTATAAGGAAAGTGCTGACAAACCCGAACCCCAGCACAAACAGTGCTGCTGTGGATTCCCTCGTAGCAGCACAGTTCTAGCAGGGATGGGGGTGGGAAAGATTTTGGCTTTTAAGAGTTCTTGCTATACTGTGGAAAGTGCTCCAGTGTTATTTGATTACTAAAGTCCCCGGGAGACTCATCTGAGACATTGTGTACTGCTTTTGCTGGCACTCCCGAGTGGACCTGGGCTTAAATGGAAATGGACCCTCTTACTGTCCTGGGGTACACAGTCTTTCCAGACAGGCCTAGCACCCAGCCAGAGAGAGGACTCATTTGGCAAGTCTAAGGTCCAGACTCATTTGTACAAGGGAGGGAACTGCTGGAAAACAAAATCTTTTGGATGAGAAATTGAACATTTCATGGTTTTGATCAACCCAGTGATGGTGTTCAGAGCAGTGAAAGCACTGGATTTGAATCCCTCCTCTATACTTACTAGCTGTGTGACATTTGGTAAATCACTGACTCTTTCTTGGTTTCAGTTTCTTTATCTATAGAATGGAGATAATAGCACCTATCTTCCAGGTTTGCTGTGAGGACCAAATGAAATTATATTTGTAAAGTACTACATAAATGTTAGCTAACACATAACCTTTTAAAAAGTCAATTTTTTCAATGAACAAAGATTTATTTTTCTCTCTCTCCCACTAGCCCCCCACCATCAGGGGAAAGAAAAACAAGACAAAACCAAACTAAACAATAAACCACAAAATCCTTGGTACAGATGTGTATAGTCAAGAAAAATAAATTCCTGTACTGGCAGTATTCAAGCATTAGCGTATCTTTTTCTAACATGTAGTACCCCCTTCCAATCTATATATCTAGCTGTTTTTCTATCTATGTATCTGTTCTCTGCTGTCTGTCTGTCTGCCTGTCTGTCTGTCTCTCTGAATATCCTAGTCTAGACCTGTCATTTTATCTGGGGAGGGAGTTCCCTGGTGAAAAACTTCCTCTGCCAATATAGATGCCAATTGTTATTTGACTTATAGTCTTAGAGACTTATTTGCCACGGGGCACTTAGTCACTCGTCTGGGGTCACGTAACCTGTATATTTCAGAGGCAGAATTCCAATCTAGGTTACCCTGACATTGAAGGCAGGGTTGTTTTTTTTTTTTAATTTTTTGGTCATGATGCTTCTTACTCCAGAGAATTAAATTCAGTTCAATCCAAAAAACATCCATTAAATGTGTAAGAATACAAAATTAATATAGTTTCTTTCCTTAAGTACCTTATATTCTACTGGGACATATAATATATATGCAAGTAAGTCAATGCAAAATACACATAATTATGAGAGAGAGAGAGTGTGTTAAAAACGGGTGGGTGACAAGGAGGAAGGAGAAGAATGAAGGTCCTCATATAGGAAGAGACAACTAAGCTGAGCTCTCAAGGAAGTTAGTGATTCTTCAAGGTGGGAGGTAAAGAGAGGGTATCTTCTATATCTGAAGAACCATGTACAAAAAAAGCAGAGGATGTAGGAGATGGAATTTGTGAGTGGTTGGACAGTGTGTTGCCTTGGGCTTAATGTTACTCTTGAGAAAGAAGTCAGCTGCTTCTTTTTTTAGGGTACATAAATTTGCTTGGTCCAATAGAAAATTAGGAGCTCACGTTTAGAGATCTAGGTGGCATAGTACAGAGTGTTGGGCCTCTATTCAAGAAGATTAGAATTCAGATTTTACCTTAGGCTTAATAGCTGTATGGCCCTGGGCAAGTCCCTTAACCACTGTCTGCCTCAGTGTCCTCATCTGTAAAATGGGGATAATAATAGCACCCACCTCAAAGGGTTGTTGTGAGGATAAAATGAAATAATATTTGTCAATCACTTTGCAGTCTTAAAATACTATATAAATGGTAGTTCTTAATAATGTGGTTATTGTTATTGTAGTTAGACACTCTTAGGTACTTTTGTTTTTGTTTTGTGTGGGGCAATAGGGGTTAAGTGACTTATCTAGGGTCACACAGCTAGTAAGTCTCAAGTGTCTGAAGCTGGATTTGAACTCAGGTCCTCCTGAATCCAGGGCTGGTGCTTTATCCACTGTGCCACCTAGCTGCCCCCTACTTTTGTAGTTTAAAAAGTATGATACACTTATTCATTTCCTATAGGCAGATTGAGGTCCAATACCCTTTTTGTTTTGCTGTTATTATTTTTCTTTTGACTTTCAGAACAAGGAAAAACAACAATCAAGAGGCAGTTTGGAGCCATTTAAAAATAAAAAAGAAGAAAATACATCCCAATTCTTCTACTTAGAGTCATGGTAAACTGTACAGGTTTGCTGTAGTTTTGTCACCTACTAACTTTGTGGCATCATAGTTTTAAGGCAGCAGATTAAGATTCCACAAATGTTCAGGTTCTATATTCAGGCTTAGGGGTCATATAGTCCAACTCATTTATTTTATAGATGAGGACTGAGTCTCAGTGAAGCTAAGTGATTTTCCCATGCAAGTAAGGAAAGCCAGAAAACGAATACAGGAATAATTCTGACTCTAAATCCATCTTTCTTTTGTTACACCACACTGTTTGATTGAGCTCACTATGTGTGTTCGTGCTAGCTTTTACTGGATTGAGAGAACCAATTGTTAAGTTTTCAGTGTGAGCACTACTTTTGAAATCAACAAATGCTAAATCAGGGCTTGAATGATAGTTCTGTTAATTTTGACTTAAGAAAATGATGGGGAAAATATTAGCAATGTAGAATAAACTTAAAAGTTCATCCTGTGTGTAATTATGTTTTCTCTCAGAGACTTGGTTGTTAAACATTTACCAGCAGATCACTACATACAGAGTCACGTGAAAGAATTGAGATTCAGCAACTAATCAGAAAATTAGATCAAAGTGAACCAAAAAAATCTGAATGATAACTTTTTTTCTTGGGTCTGAACCTGTGTTTTAATCAATGGAAGGAACTGCACAGAGAAGAAACTTCTACCACTGGAAACCACTAGCTATTCTGAAACTTATAATTTCAAAGAATTGCCTGAGACACGGAAAGTTTAGATAGATAGTAGATAGATAGACATATATATATATATATATATGTATATATATGTATATATGTATATGTATATGTAGATAGATACATAGATAGATGAGATAGATACATAGATGATAAAATATTTATTAAAAGCTTATTACGAGGCAGCTAGGTGGTACAGTGGAGAAAGCACCGGCCCTGGATTCAGGAGGCCCTGAGTTCAAATCCAGCCTCAGACACTCGACACTTACTATCTGTATGACCCTGGGCAAGACACTTAACCCCAATTGCCTCACCAAAAAAAAAAAAAAAGAAAAGAAAAAAAACCATATTACATAGTAATCATTGTTTTAAATGTTGAGGATAAAAACACAAATAAGGAAGATAGTTCCTGTCCTCAAGGAGCTTACCTTCTAATAATGGAAAATAATACCTATAGGAAATCTGGAAAAAGGTTGAGAGAAGAAGGGGTAATGAAACAAGTAAGGACAAGAAGAAGCCCAGAAATGGTCCTAGGATGAGTGAGGTGAAGCATGTCTAAAAGTCTTCCTAAATGGTGAACCCTGGGAAGGCAGAGTCACCAATCAAGAGAGAGGGTTCTGGGGAGGACTTTCCTCAAGGGGGCTATGTAGCAGGTGAGGACAAGGAAGAAGTTCAGTGACTTACACAGCCAGTATGGGTCAGAGGCTACACATGAATCCAGGTCTTATTCAAAGCCAGCACTTTATCTATAATGCTCCTAGTCAATTTGTAGCAAAACAATATTTGACTCATTCTTCCCTTCTTTTCTTGACTTATTTTTTTTTTTTTTGGGGGGGGGAATACTAGGCACGGTCTGTTGATTTCTTTATTGGCCTGAATTATTCAGATCACAACTCTCTGTCACTTTGAAGGTTGGACACAGATTTTTAAATTCTTTATGATATTTCTCTGCTTATCAGAATGAAAAAGCTCCATCTGGTTGCTATTTCTAACTCTTAAAAGAATTTCATATAAACCCCAAGGTTAGTTTACTTAAGAAAAAGATGTCTGGGAACACAGGAAAATGTCTTGGAAAATTTGAGATTTCCTATTTCTCTTTGTAAGGTATTTAGTCCCCTTTCTTCCTTCTGTTCCCAAAGAAGTCAGGAATTTTTCATTTCTTGAATATACATCTCTCTCTCTCTCTCTCTTAGATACATCTATATACACCTTTGTAGCTCATGAGTACCCTAAAGGTTATTTCATATACATATGCATACATGTATATATGTGTTGTGATGTAACATAACTTAGATGAGGCATCATAGTACATCTTCCTTATGTGCTATTTCTGCCAAAATTGTATTGCTTCCAGTATAATACTAGTAGCAAAGAGTTTGCAGCTTTTGTCAAGATGCATGAGTGTTAAGATCAGAACCAAGCCCTGAGGTGGTAGGTTTAAAAGATGTAGTTATTACTGTACTAAGAAGATTTTTTTTTAAACCAGGAGTAATTCCTTTGTTTCTCAATTGTTCCTTTATAGAATGATTTTGCTCTATTTGTACTAGGTCATTGACACGTTAAGAGACCCTTGATGTACTCATCCAATAACAAGGAAACATCAAAGTGGATCATGGGCACCCTGTCTGCAGCCAAACTACAGCTCTTTCACATGCCCTTTGCATGGACTCCTGAAGCTGTTAGTCTCCAGAGCTGTTTAAAAACAAGTTCCTGAGGAAAGAAGCCGGAAAAGGGGGCTGAAAACAGTAGTAGGAAATAATCTCTAATGAAACAAAATGTTGCCATCCTGCTGGAAAGCTTTCATACATCAAATACAAGTTAAAAGGACAATTTGATTAACTGACGCTGATTCTTTTCTAATATTGTCTTTGAAAAGAAGTTCACAGCCATTTAAAAAAAAGGCAGCTGGCTGACCTGAACGCTTCAGAAGTTGAAGATTGGGCTAAAAGAACATTTACAAGGGGGATCCTTTGAGTTATACCCGTGTTTTTACAATCTCAAGTGAATGCCATGTCACTAACGTTTCAAAGACAAACATGCAAACAGGACAGGGAGAGAAATTGGACAAAACCTGATTTCCATTGACTACTGTGTCTATATTCTGGACTTTATGTCTAAACACCCATATATAGGACCTTAGATTTAAAACCTATGGATCATTCAGTCTAGTTCCTTATTTTATAGATGAAAAATTCAAGACCTGGAGAATTTAACCGATTTGCCAGACTTCTCACAGGTCATAAATGGAACTGGGATATGAACATATATCTTCTGATTTCAAATTCAGGACTTTAATCAATTATGCAATGGGCAGCTTCAGAAGAAACTGGGAAGATCTCTATGAACTGATGCAGATCAAAGTGAGAAGGATTAGAACAACATATACAATGATACTCTGTAAGCAATTGATTTCAGAATTCCCATTGGTCACTAGCCCTTCCCAGCTCTGCATATAATATGTAGAATGCCTTTTAATTATCTCCCATGCCTGTCAAAACCTCAACAGAAGATGGAAGGAGTGGATTACTCATTTGACATTGTGGATATATCTTTCAGTGTTCCTGGGAACAAAAAGGATGAGTAGGAGACCATTTTGCTTTGCTGCTATGAATCTTTGGAATTGTTCAGAGTTTGCTCACTTTCTAGCCACAATTTATGTTCTCTGAATGCCCTGGGGAATTCATGAAGGAGTTGGAGTGACACTCTTCTCATCCCTATACTAAAAAAGGGACATTATTGGTTTAAATGCTTATTAATCCAGTCATTTTCTACTGCCGATATCTGACTATTAGCTCTAGCACAGTAAAATATATATTGCCACCAAAATAGTTGAAATGGAAAAATTCAGCCAATCAGTTAGTTTGGACTGTTCCCCTGTTATCTCCAAACCTTACTCCTTTTCCCCCTGCCAACTGAACCCTCCCTTATAAAAGGGAAAAAAAACCCCAGTTGATTAAAACCCACCACTCCTCTGAAGAGAGACAGCTTGTCAGAGCATTGGACCTAGATCAGGAAGACCTGATTTCTGATCTTACTTCATTCACTTACTATGAAATTATAAAATGTCATTTAGTTTCTCTTAGCCTCAGTTTCCTCATCTAAAAAACAAAAAAGGTTGAACTTGATGGCATATAAGATCCTTGCCAGTTCTTTATCAATATTCCCTATGCTCACAGCTGACAGCATATACAACATTCTGCCCCTATAGAATCATGTCTCTGCTGAGAGGAGGGAGATATGTTTTATTATCTATACTTTTGGGACCAAGTTTGGTTATTTATAATCTTTCAGGGTTCAGCTTTCTTTTAGGGTTATTTTCTTTACATTATTGCAGTCATGACATACATTGTTCTTCTAAGTATGTTTATTTCAGTGCCTCAATTTAAACCTAGATTCCCACATTTCCCTGAATTCCTTATATTAATCATTTCTTACCATCTAGGCTACATCCTTTGAATTCTGTGTCTGCATGAAGACAGGACCATTGTTGGAAGAAGGAAAGATGAAGTCAACAAACTAGCTGAAGCCAATTTTGTACTGTTGTCTAATGGGAACCAGAAGGCAGTCCTCCTAAGTGAAGCTGATTCAGATTAAAATGCAATTGGGGGGGCAGCTAGGTGGCACAGTGGATAGAGCACTGGCCCTGGATTCAGGAGTACCTGAGTTCAAATCCGGCCTCAGACACTTAACACTTACTAGCTGTGTGACCCTGGGCAAGTCACTTAACCCCAATTGCCTCACTAAAAAAAAAGAAATTAAAAAAAATTAAAAAAAAATTAAAAAAATGCAATTGGGAAACATTTAACAAAATAAACAAAAATACAATAGAACATAGATAGTGATAATAAGGGGTTTTCTAAGTCAATTCTAGTCCTCAGTGAACCTTATATACAGTTTAGTGGCCCTTGTTTCTTTTCGAGGTTGACACCATTGGTCTACATGACCCCAGAAATATTATTTGACTCTTTTTGCGGAAATGGCTGAAAGAATGAGTTGTTTTGTCATTATATGGGCAGTCTTAATGAGTAAAATATAAAAAGGCCTATTTCTTTTTTTGTAGTTATTGTTGTATGTGTGGATAAATAGATGGATAGACAGACAGACAGAGAGATAGCTGGCACAGTGGATAGAACTCTGGGCCTGGAGTCAGGAAGACTCATCTGGCCTCACACATTTACTAGCTGTGTGACCCTGGACAAGTCACTTAACCCTGTTTGCCTCAGTTTCCTCATCTCTAAAATGATCAGAAGGAAATGGCAACTCTAGTATTCTTGCCAAAAAAACCCCAAATGGGGTCATGTAGAGTTGTACACTACTGAAAATGACTGAATAATAACAACAAATACACACATATATTTATACCTCCCAATTAAACAACAACAACCACCTGTGGCTCATTAATTTACTCAAATCATTGAAGTATTTCATAATTTGATTTTTTCCCATTATGTTTTGATATTTTAGAAAATTTGTGATTTTTGTTAGCTATTGCTCCCCTCACTGATGCAAAGTATAGCCCCTCCATATTTCATGTTCTCCCTTGGAAGAAACCATCAGTCCCTGATGGTCATCTTTCTGAAGATGAGCTTCTCCATAATTAGGTGTTTCTCTGTCAAAAGACACATAATACACAGATGAGTACATATTCCAATTTATTTCTTTTTTCTTTTCTTCATTTGAGAAACCTATCAGAGTTGATACAGCCTAGGAAAACTCAGGCTCCCTTCTATGCCTCAATGTGATATTGAATTTATGCTTTGGAGGTCTCTTACTATAACCAAAGCTCAATAAAACCCTAGTGCTTTAACTTATTGTCTTTAGCCTCCTATTTGGAACCATAGTTTCCGTTCCTTCTCTTTGGAACAAGTCAGGTAACCTTACAGAATAATTAATAATTGGTTTGCCTCTATATACTTACACTTCATAGGTTGTTCCAGCTGCTTTGCTGGGCTTAGAGGTCTCTAAAGAAGGAGCCTGGCCAGTGATCCTAGAGCCAGAATGCCATTATTTGGCATGTTTTCACTCCATGTAAGGGAAAACACAAGAGTTGGCTTGATATACCCAGCTGAAAGTAGAAACGGATAAGAGAAGTAGGAGTGAGGATACATGGAGGACATAGTCACAAGATAGGTAACAATATAATCAGATCTCTGAAGGGAATAGGATGTGCTTGCAACATAAGCAATTGTAGGGACTCTGTACCTCAGGTGAGATGATATTTAAGCAATAATAAATAGAAGGGGTTGATGATCCTGTGAATGGCAGCCCCACCCACTTCCAACCTGGCACCCAAGTCATATCAGTTCTCATCATTTTCCCATGTCCAATTCAGGGTCAACTGGCTCATCTCACACAGTATATCTGTTCTGTTATGGAATGAGGATTTTATGAGTAGAGTCAGGCTCTTAAGATCAAGCTCATTTGATTGTTTTCCCACCTCTGAGGTTAGAGGAAAGGGAAAAGTATGGCAGTAGATTAAGTTCCTATTCTGTGGCAGGCACTGTGCTAAGTGTTTTATAAATATTATCTTGTTTGAGATAGCATTTGTATTATGAGATGAGATGTCATAGGCAGGGAGGTATTAATCAATGAGGATGCATTATAGGAAAGTTTATAGCATGGAAGATTCTGGACGGGGCATGTCTACAAGGGCAGGAAGAAATGCCACATCTAAAGCATATGCCTATGCTTAAGCCTAAGATTACATTTATTAAGGTGTAGTATGCTACACATCAAGGAGTAAACAGAAATTTTAAACATGAGGATATTTTCAGGGACCATTTTCTCTGCTGAGAGGCAGTTTGGTGTTTGATAAAAATACTGTATTTGGAGTTAGAAGACTTGTGTTCAAATCCTATGTCAGACATTCAGTTAAGTTGCGTGATTTGGGGTGAGTCATTTAACCTTTCTCAGTCTCAATCTCCTCATCTATAGAAATTAGAATAATAATAGCACCGACCTCAAGGGTTTTCTCAATGGATCAAATGAAAAAATGTATGCAAATCACTTAAACTTTAAAATACTTTGTTAAAGGTCAGGCATCATTATTATTTGTAAAGTAGAGATAAAATATATTTGCAGAGGGTGTAATTGAACTCCATTAGCTACATGACCTCAAAAGGTCTTTTTCAGTTCTACAATTCTACAACTCTATAATCCCAGATATACACAAATGTATTTTGTCATCAACAACAAATATTTAGTAAGGACTTATTGAATGCATGGTGCCATGTTAAACTATTTAATTATGAAGTTATGAAATAAATACGACTATGAAATTTCCCTAAGCTCTTGCTCCTACCAGAGAAGCACATCAGTAGCAGATGGTCAGAGAAATCTGTTCAATGATGAAAAGCCCTTTTACAATAAGGAACCATTCAGCGACTTTAACCTGCCTTCTGAATTGCTGGGAAAGCAACAATTTGGTTTAGACTTTTTATTTCCTCCAATGGCAGCTACATTTGTTACTGTTGTTGTGCCCAGTGTGTCAGGCCCTGACCCTGCCCTGTTTCTGAAATAACCTGGTGATGACTTTATTTTATTTTATTTTAATGCAACACACACATAAAGAAGAGATCGTTTTATGTTTTATAAAGGATTCTTCGGGGAGAATGAAAAACAGCAACAAAAAATTTGGAAAGGTAATTTCATCCATGTCAAACCTCATAAGCAAGCTGTCCTAATAGGATCTTTATCAGGATGGAGTGAATCCTTTTCATTAGGAGTTTGAATCCTATTTAGAGACTTAAATTTTTTTTTAACCAATTCTGCAATTCAATGAAAATAAGCTATTTCTACTTTCCAAAAGAGACCTGAAGAAGCTGCCTGCCAGGGCACAGCTTTCTGGTTGGAGCAGAAAGATCTGAAATCTGGGCCAGTGCAAAGATGATTCTTTCATCGCCCCCAGTAGTTCACAGTTTGAAACATTTGGCCTTAACTTTGCACCTCATCCTAAAAACAGATATCTAGCTTGTGCTCGTATACCCAGGGGCCTGCAGCTACTGAGGAAACTGAAGCTTCGAGAGTAGTCAAAGAGAGCTCATTAACTGTCCATGTTGTTTTGTGAACTTGTGCTCAAAGATCATCTCACACAAGGCTTTTTGTGCCATCCTATCGCCGTTCCCAGCCCCCCGTTTTGAAAGTCTTTGCAGGAAAGAGTCTAATATGCAGTTCCATCCTCTCCCAAAGGGGCTGGGGATTTGATCTGGAACCAGATCAAGGAATCAAGGCAGCAAGTACTTTGAACACAAATTAATGAAAGGGAGAGGAAGATGGAGAAGGGAAGGGATTAATCTGCTCTTCTTATGGATTATACAGGCACATTCCGTTATGTTTCTATTGCGCAAAACCAAATAGCTGGGTATAGACATTTCAACATTGGACTAGTTCAGGTTTAGGTCTCAAATCTAGATTAATAACCCCTCAATTATTCAGCCGTGGATTATCTAAAAGGAAATATTTATTTTTGAGATGTTTTTTCTCTGAAAGTGAGCAGATTCCTGGGCCATTTCCCTCATTTTGGTTTTTTTTTGTTTTTTTTTTTGGATGAATTTTGTGGGTAGTTCTGGGGCATACTAGAGTCAGTTTGGACCAGCTCTGAGTGTTAAATTTTTAGTGTGGTCATTTATACCTCACAAATCTGCAAATGTCACAAATCGGGGCTTGATTTATTGTTTTGTTGATTATCTAGACATAGAGTGATGGAGAAATTGTGAATGACGCAAATTAAACATAAAAGTGTATCCTGTATACAATTTTTTTTCTCTCAGAAAGCTGGTTATTAAACATTTACCAGAACATCCCCTTAATAATTCTGCCTTGATTCCAGGAACACCTGCATTTAAGTCCCTTATTTGACATATACTGCTGTATCACTCTGGGCATGCCACTGTACTCCTAAGTGTTTTAAACATGTCTATAAGACTATAAGTTGTTGACTAGCATTGATAGAGGGGCCTTTCTCACTTGGAAGTTTTCTAAATCAGTGAAATGGAAGGTTTATGTAACCTTAAAATAAACTTTTTATTTCCTTATATATTCATATGTGCACATTCTCTCTCCTGATAAGCTCTATGGGGTAAAGGGGAGGTACCAACATTTTTTGCGTGGGGGGGTCATATTTCCAGTACCTAGTAGGGTAGGTATTGATAAATATTTGTTGAATGATTGGTTGACCACCAATTAAGATGGAAATATGTTTTAATTTTAATATTAGACAAAGCAAATATGATCAAAAGAATAAATTTGTTTTTTCTTCAAAACTGTATCACTTATTACCAAGCCAGATATAAATGCTTTGGGGACAGTTTAGTTTAAAATGCACACGTCTATCTATCTATCTATCTATCTATCTATCTATCTATCTATCTATCTATCTATCTATCTATCTATCTATCTATCTGTCTGTCTGTCTGTCTATCTATCTGTCTATCTATCTGTCTATCTATCTGTCTATCTATCTTAGATTCACACTGCCTTCTTTTAGTAGCACAATTACCATTCAGTCCATAGTTTTGATCTGATTGATCTGTGTTTCATCTACATAGAGCAGTGAGAATGATAACTGCCTTGGATTCTCTGCTAGTTGCATCACCACAAGATAAATCTTGCAATTGGTCAGATTAAAAGTCAAAACAAAAACAAGCTTGAAATCACTCCTCTAGATATGAAGACTCAGCTTTTCTGCTTCAGGAGGGAGGAAACTATAATCTTGAGAAAGGGATTACAGTCTGACATACCCATGAACAATATGGATAAATAAGTGAAGTGGAAATAATGATCTCAGATTCTGTTTTGATTGCATAAGGCTCAATGTCATTGGGTTCTATTAGACTAGCCCAGAAACTAGCACGTAACAAATTACTTTTGGAAAGAATAGTAGCTGTTAGATCTGTTAAGGGCTAAAATTCTAGCTAAACTGTCCAAAACATCCAATGAGTGGTCGCCAATAATTTATAAGCTTTAGCAAGAGTTAGACTTTTAAGCGTTTATTAAGGAGAATAAGAATTTGGTAAAGAGAGAAGGAAAGGCCTAGATTCCTATCTATTAAAGGGAGAGCACATTTCTAGCTCCGCTCTCCACCAGAGTCCAAAAGAAAGAGAGTGAGCCCGAGCGCCAGTCTCTTCCTTACTCCTCCCACTAGCCCGCCTCACTTCCTGACGCCAAAGAAAAGACTCCTGGTCTTGCCCTCAAAGCCCTTCGCTTCATGGGCGGAACTCTTCTACAGTAAGTCTCCAGCAGGTGGCGTCATTCCAATCGTTACAGATCTTAGACCTTTGGTTAAAGAGAAGAAAAAACAAAAAACTAGGCAGTTGGTTAAACTCTAGTTATTGCAATGCATATGCTATGTACCCTTATAATGTTCTTATTTATTAAGTCACTGGCTGCTTTGTCTCTAGTTTATCTTTTTGCTTTTAATAAACATTCTTATTTTCTGATATTCCTTCTATTTTTTTTCCCTTGGCTACTATATTTTCTCAGTCAGTTCATTGTATTAAGAATGATATATATTTTTAATAGAGAGATTTTGTTTTGTTATTGGTAAGATTGGAAAATTTAGTGTTCTTGTGATAAAATGGGATTTTTTTAAAAAAGAAAACAATGGAAAGAAAATGTATAAAAATAGAAGAAAATGCACATAATTGAGCATCATAAACTAATCCTGGCCAACTCTCAACCTGAGCATAGCATACAAACCACCAACAAAAACCTCTTCTATATTTATTAATATTCACATAAGACTGAACAAAGAAAAGCAAGTGGTAAAATTTCACAAAAGGTTTTTAAAACATTGCCAATACATTTTAAGAAAAAGTTATTTTCATGAATATGGAAATTAACCTGATACTCCCTTACAATTTATTTAGGGGCAGAAAGGTGGTCCCAATTATAGATTTAAAGTCAAAAGCTTTTGACTTCAATTCTAAGTTTGTAGCTAGCAGTCTAAAGTGTTGACAAATGATTGTTTTATCACCTATAAAACAACAATTGATATTGACACCACAAAATGATTGTTCATACTTTGAACATATTAAAAGTTAAATTTTGTTCACCTAATTCACTTGTGTGAAAAACAGTTCTTCCCTGTGCAAAAAGAAATGAAAATTCAAATATCAACCCTCTTTCCCTCCCCACAATGAAAGGAAAAAGGGTTGAAGAGGAAAACTCAACTCATTCAGATTAAATTGGAGTGGGGAGGACTAGATCAACAATATGCAATTTTTGGAGATCTCATTTGTTCAGATCTTGAAATAACTCAGGTTCAGACATCCTTGTGGGATAATTTTAAAAAGTGTCTAATATTAGGGAGAGTATTTTCTTTGGCTGTTGAGCCTCAAATCACAGGTTCGCCGGTTGTACTCTTTTTCCTATTGCTTCTATTCCTGCAATGCACTGTTTGTTCCATAAAGATGCCAATAATACTTCACACTGAACCTTTCCCTTGGGGGTCTTTGAGCAATTTTAGAAACATGTTTCATCCTCACTTTTTATGAATGTGGAAATGGAGACAAAGGCAGCTTCAGTGAATTCCTCAAGGACAACAAAGAAATCTGCAGCAACAACTAGCAGGGAAAGTTATAACCTCAACCTCTTTGTCCTCTGGTCTATTACAACATGCATTTTCTTTGACTAGTGAGATCATGGGCCAGAATGAGAGATTCTCTTTTTCTTCATGAATAACTTGTGGCAACTGACTAATATATAGTGAAACATAACTTAAAACTTTTGGTTTAGAAAAGGATCATATTGGTAGTCTATTTTTAAAACAATTTTGAACTTAAACATAAGAAAAGGAACATTTCTGTACATACACCAGAACCCTAAAAGAGGATTCTGTATGAAACTTTAAATATCCATTTCATATGTGTATATGTCTTTTCACACACACACACATATATGTTACACAAATAGTCTCCATGGTATTTAAAAAATTGTCCTGCTGACCTATGTTTCCTTCTGAACTCCATTTTATTCTTTTCTGTGCATTAAAAAAAGACTATTTAAATGACCCTTTTATGGGAGGAAAATCACTAATGCTAATCCCAACCCTACCCCAACTATTTCTAATTGAGGGTTTTGTTGAAGTAGGTGTGGGGACCCTGGGCAAACCAGCCATCTTGGGAGGAAATTCTTGTTCATGTATTTTCTTCTCTTTATTTCTTCTGGAATACTTTCGTGAGCCATGATTTTATCTATATGGGTCCTCCCTCCAAGAGTACAGATTACAACCCACCCATACCTTTCTCATCCTGTGGGACTCTTGTCTATCTATGCCCTCCAATTTAATCTCCCAAAGTGCTTCTTTTGCTGGGTGCTCTATTGATATTGCAAAATTTTTAATGGATCATATGAATTGTCTATGAGTTATTTCAGGTTCTTGGGACCTGACATCCTTTTCTGGTGATATCTTTTTTTTTTTTTTTGGTGGGGCAATGAGGGTTAAGTGACTTGCCCAGGGTCACACAGCTAGTAGTGTCAAGTGTCTGAGGCTGGATTTGAACCTAGCTGCCCTTCTGGTCATATCTGATGACAACTTTTATGCCACCTCTGGGGGGTTCTTCACTGGTAATATGTTACAGCCTACTCATACCCACCATGTGCCTTTCTTTTGCCCTGCAACTTAAATTCTTAAATAATTTTGGCATTCTTTGACTGACAGACTTATAGCATCATGGATGTAAAAGATGAGTATTTGTTTCAGAGATAAACTTGGGGTTGTTAAAAGTACTGGAGGGGCAGCTAGGTGGCACAGTGGATAAAGCACCGGCCCTGGATTCAGGAGTACCTGAGTTCAAATCTGGCCTCAGACACTTGACCCTTACTAGCCGTGTGACCCTGGCCAAGTCACTTAACCCTCATTGCCCCACCCAAAACAAAACAAAACAAAACAAAGAAAAAAAGTATTTGAAAATTTCCCTGAGTCAATCCAATGTTTCCTCTTACTATCATTTGGTTCTGGGTCCATTTTATTGTGCATTTTCAGTGTCTGTCCAAGGTGTGTATACTAATGAATTGTCTGTCCAACTACATATCATAGCTTGAACTATGGGAAGGCTATATCTACTTAATTTTTTCATGTGAATAATAATAATAGTAATAATAATAAATAATAGTATTTATATGGCACTTTAAGTTTTGCAAAGAACTTTATCAATATTATATAATTTGATCCTTACAACAGCCTGGGAAGAAAGACACTATTATTTTCCTCATTTTACAGAGGAGGAAAACAAGGCAGACAGAGTTTAAATGGCTTGTCCAAGGTCACAGAGATAGTAGGTATTGGATGCTGGACTTCAGCTTGGGTCTTAGTGACTCCAGGTGCACTATGCATGGTATGACTTAGCTGCCTCCGAATTGAACTCTTTCAAGTAATTGTAGATCTTGTTTAGGAGACTCTGTTGTTTTGAATCTTGATGTAGTCAGAACAATATCATTTGCAAAAAAGGAGTGTTGGCAGAGCCTCACCATCTATAGCATATCCAGCTTTCATTTGGACTCTGCACTGGAACGCCTTCATGACAATGGCAAAAACTTTTGGAGATATATCTTCATGTTTTATGACTCGCTTGTTAGTAGTGATCTTTTAACTTATGGTTTGAGTGACAAGTTCTCCTCATGAGCATTCTTCACAACACATGTTCTCAATTTTCTTTTAAGAAAAGTAAAACATGAGAAATGTATGATCCCTGTTTCTCCCTCTGAACACTTCATATCCTCTTCCTAAGAAATCTGCTGAAGTGATATGAAGTTAGAAACAAATTCAGTTTAGCTGCTACAAGTAAGAAAAATGAGGATGCTAGAAGCAGATTTCAACATTACATCATTATTTGCTTCCCCCAACTGGCTCATATTGCATGCAAATAATGGATCACTCAGTTTATTAGCCTAGATATACACAAATGGATACCTGTGAACTTCCCAAACCAGCCACAGTGACAAAACTGGAAAGGAGACCCAAGGCATTATGGTAGAACCAAGCCTTACAGGTTTGACTAATGTTTCCCCCATAAGCCCCAATCATTCTCACCACAATGTCCCTACAGCTCACTAAACACTTTATTACCATTTTATTACCACTAATCTTCATACCACTTTTGCCAGAGCACTTGCTTTTTTCTTACAAAATTATGGATATATGTAAATATTCTACTCATCATGATTTGTATGTCAGCTGGGATTCACAAAGACTATTTCAGCAGACAAAAAAGCTCTGGCAGAGTGTTGGCCCAGTGACAGACAAATTGTGACTTCTATCATAGACAAGGCAAGTCAGCTTCACAGAGGTTCAACACCAGTATATTGACTACAGTGATCCCTAAAATATGGTCCTAAATCCTCTGTAGCCTCTTTTAATGCAGTGATTGGGGATGCGCACAAAAAATGGTGGGGGGAAATGCTAAGAATCATAATTTGCTTCAAACCATTCAAATGACTTTTGGTCCTCAAAAAGCAGGACCTTAGTCTATTGACCAAGTTTCCACTAAAGTTGGCATACTTGAAGAGAAAGGCCTATAATAGCTGGACTGCTGGTGATATATGAGGGACTTTTAGTAGAACATTGACAAAAGAAACACAGAGGATGAGAAAGCAAATATTGAGTGTTGTCTGTATCATTGGAGAGAATATTCACATTGAAGGAATCACAAATCCACTGAAATATCTACATTCTCTCTCTGTCTCTTTCTTTCTCTCTCTCTCTCTTTCCCTCTCTCCCTCTCTCCCTCTGTATTAGTTTGGCTAACTTTAATGATTCAGGAACTTGGCGCTTGACTGGTAGAATTACTCTATAAATCAATGAAGGATGCAAACTGTCTAGGCATATACAGATAATCCTGGGGGATTAATATGGTCAAAACTGTCATCCCCTGAGGTTGAATTGGTGATACCTAGGCAGACTTAACTAGGCAGGTCCTTGGACAAGATAGTAATCATGCTGTCCATCACTGAGCATCATATCATCTGAAGTATTTCCAGATTGATAGTGTCTGTCAGAGGTTACACTCCAGTGGTATAGCCTTGAAAACCCAGGGTCCTTTTCTTACCACAAGGAAACTATGATGTTTACATGTATTCAAATTCATATGCATTGATATGTCATATATAATCAATAATATACATATACCCTGATTTAATTCAATTTAAATTGGTCTTATATAACTTTTTGAAATAGTCACTTGAATTGGTTTTTATTGGAATTATCTTTTTTGTAGTTTTAAAGCTTTTACCTGTTAAATTGGTGGTGTATTAAGATGTCTAATTTATAATAATTAAGAAAATGGGAAGTTAGTAGTCTAGAAGACTTGATTATACCCCTGAACTGCTAATAATGCACCTTCTGATCAGTATTGGTGAGGATAAATTTGTAATTCCTTAAGTAGACATTTCTATATCAATATCAATATCAATTAATTTCCCAGACTTTCTTCATATTTTTAATTTAGACTTTTGAAATGTCTTAGGGGCAACTAGGTGGCGCAGTGGATAAAGCACCAGCCCTGGAGTCAGGAGGACCTGAGTTCAAATCCAGCCTTAGACACTTGACCCTTGCAAACTGTGTGACCTTGGGCAAGTTACTTAACCCCAATTGCCTCACCAAAAAAAAAAAATGAAATGTCTTGATTGTTTTTAAAACATCTCAAAAGGTTTCTGTGGTATTCTGTGGTATTGTAGGATGAGTACCACTGGTCTTTGCACAAGAAAAGTAGAACTTGAGTTCTGGCTCAAACCTATTACTTGTGTGACCCTGAAAGAATCATTTCATCTCTGTGAAACTCAGTTTCCTCATTTGCAAAATGGCAAGATTAATACCAGTATCACCTTTCTTAAGGAGCTAATGTAATGTAGTAAACCTTAAATCACTACTTTAATATGGCAAGTGTTTCATCCATGTCTGTGTTGTCTCTAATGATGTGATTTTGAGCCACTTCATACTTTAGTAAATTGTTTTACATAGAAATGCTTTGGCAAAAAAAAAAAAAATTACCACCTTCTACTCAAACCTCTGATGAAAAGCCCCTGAGCTGAGCTGGTCTTTGAAGGCCAACATACCATCCATTATTGTGCTGGGCCCTTTCTCAAAGCATCTCTATCTTGCTAGGATTTGTTGTGCTGGGGAACCTTAGTCTTCAAGTACCCGGGATCACATCCTTGCCAGCATGAGGCATTGGAATTAAATTTTCGTGGAAGATAGCACTATATAAATGGGAGCTATTATTAACTTGGCTGCTGTGTTTTCTTTCTTCTAATGCCCTATTTCCTTCTATTCCCAGTCATAAAGATGTTCCACCAAGATATTAGTATTTCTCTTCAGATAAATGCCACTAGCAAGTTTAGGTAAGTGTTCTTAGTTGAAAATACTTAAAATCATACCAGGAATTTTTTTTTAAAGGATACACTTTATAGTTTAAGAAAAAGAGAGCATCATATATTGTAGTATATTTGAGGAAGAATATACAATGTCAGTATATTTCCTGATAAGCCTGGTGAAAGTCATGATAAATATATAGAGCTCTACCTCTTTGTTAATAGAGAAGTCATACTAAGTACTAGAGGCTTCTGGGATATACACAGTAGGAAACAGATGTTTGACTGACAGGTCAATAGCTGTTAAATATCACCACTACTTTCTGTAAGGTTCTCTTAGTCTGCATTTTAAGGGCTGCTAAGAAGATTCTCTAACATGGAAGGGGCCTTAGCTCAAAATAGAATGTAGTCTTGGTTCTGGAGACAGAAAGTAAATTACTCAGTGAATCTAAAATCATTCTTTCTCTCTCTAAAAGTAAAGCAAGGTGTGGATGAGTAATGATAGCCACATCCTCCTTAAGTGTAAACCACTTCCTGAGTGAATGCATTTTATAGAATCATAGAATTTTAGAGTTGGAGAGCTCTTAGATGTGGCCTAGTTCAACGGTCTTATTTTCCATATGAGGAAATTGGGGTACAGAGAGGTCAAGAGACTTCTCCAAAGACATTCAGTTTGAGATTGCAGGAGATGAAATTACAACCCAGGTCTTTGATTGAGAACTTGGAAAGTGACTTTCCATTCTATCAAATGGACTACTGAAGCTAGGAGATTGGATCACATAGCAAGTCAGTAATGTGACTGAAACTAAAAAAACCCCAGTCCTTACTGGCCATCAGTTCAATGATCTTTCCATAAATTGTGCTGCTAAATGGACAGACTTTAGTCAATTAGTTTTACTGCTAGTGGAAACCTCGAATGAGAGTATTAATCATCTGTAATACATTAACATAATCGGATTTCCCCTTTTTTGGTTAACTTTTCATTGGAATTTAACTGAGGGATGACAATGGGGGTGATGGTGGTAAAAGAAAGGAATCAGTGTATTTGCTCGGTAAAAGCAGCCCCATTTGCTTATATTCCCATATTTCAGACAGGTATTTCTCTTTCCAGTGGAAGTCCAAAGACTAGTATCACCATTCCTATGTCTCAGGAGCTGCTGTTCATTTCAGTGTGGGGACTGGGATTGTTGGGGAGGTAGAGGAAGTTGATCCTCATAGAAGGAACAAGGTTGCTGAAGAACCAAGTGAAAGGAAGGTACAAGAGTTGGGATGCCCCTTCTACAGTTGTGACCATGTTCCATTGTTGGTTCATTCCTTGCTGACCCTTTCATCATTTGGAAGTACTATTTTCCTACTTTCTATTCTCCCATTGAAATTTCTAGTTAGGCCTCTACCCTGATGAATAAGGGGACTAGCAAAAGAAAGGGGGTAAATTTAAGGGGATAACCCTAAAAATGTAGGTATGAATGGAACAAAACACCAGTGTAAGAGGATGAATAGAAATGCTTCAGGTTGAAGGATTGGGGTTGTGGGTATGGGGGCTGATGGCTTTGGAAACTGGCTTAGAAAAAATACTTTTAATGTTTATATAACCATTAGTGCTTGAAAGGTCAGGCATAACAGAGAGCTGCATAATTAGGAAAACTGAGAGAATTTCTTTTTAAGTCTCAGCTATTTATTTTCAAGTTTCAACCATCCTCCCTAAGTATTTCACTTAAGGGGAGAGACTTATTCAATGGTAGAATCTACTTTGGGGGTACTTGTTTTATGCAAAATGAATAAAAGAAACATTCGGCTAAAGATAAATAAATGGAAGCAGAAAGTAGCTCTATTGTCACCTGAATATACTACAGACTACCTAGACAGAAAGGAAAGGTAGATGAGGTGTTAGGGAAGTAAGTCACAAGTCAGACACCAAGCCTAATATTACAGGATGGAGGATTTACATTTTGCCCTGATGATAATTTTATTCTTTAAAAAGCTGGAGGAAGGAACAATAATGGAAGGGCTATTTTGGACCTGAATACAACCAAAAAGGATGAGCAAAATAGAGACAACAGGAACTTTTGGTGAAGATGGACACACTGTCTTAGAATTCAAGATATACTAGGGGATGGGATGGGATTTAGCTCATGCCTCATTGCAGAGATACAGTTTGAAATTCAGGCAGCTGGGCTTCATTTGTGAAAGCACTGGCATCCCTGTGTATGGGGGAGGGAAGGTTGAAACACACTCATTCATCTGGGAAGAACATTCCATTTCCAATAACTTTGATCCCAAATCAGAAGGCTCATCAGAGGGAATATTCTGAGCATCTTTATTATTGTTATTTTTAGAGTACTGTAAACATGCCAGATGCTTCAGAAACCAAGAAACACAAACATAAGAGCCATTCCCTGGGGAACTGGTGATCAAAATCTAAAGCATGAAATCGTTAAGTGTTAAGGCAACCTAGTATGATGGATACATGGATCATGTTTTTGACCTTTTCCCCCTGTTGTAAATTGAGTCTGACACATGCCTCTTGTCCTTTCCGGAAACAAATTCCAAAACTTATAATGGATTATATTTTTCCTACAGGAAAATCTTTGGAATTATATTTTCCCTCCTCTAAACAAATATCACAAGATGAATTGATTTTCTCCACTTTATTCTTGTGCCAATCTCCTGAAGTAACTTTGATGTTCACCTTGAAATTAATCTGCCCTTGTAAAAGATCACCTACATGTGATGAATTTACAATGTAATATGTAACTAGAAGGATGTTAAGGAATGAAAGTTTATTCAGACTTCCCTCTGTGAGAGGGCATAGCCTCCTTGTGGAAATTCATGTTCACCCTTCAACAAATCAACCTACTCATGGATTGACAGTTTGGTATATTCAAAGGTAGGGACCACAACAGTTTATCCTAGTCCATATTCTCCTAGGAGACAGTTTAGGAAAACAAATGTGAGAGAGGCAGTTTAATATGGAATTAGTATCTAAGTAGTGGTTAATTAATATCTTATGTAAAGCACACAGAGTCCTTTTAACAGAGGAAGAATCCAACATGGCTGTAGAATATTTGCATTTCTGAAATCTGGTCCAGCAGTTTGTGAAATCACAACTGCTCCTTTTCATTTGTTTGAAGGTTGCCAAGAAGCTTTTGATACTTGACCCATTAGGAAGGACACACACATGAATAAGTAACAAAACAAAACAGATTAAAACCAGGCGGCTGATCTGGCTGACTCTCAACGGCAAGCAGAACTGATAGACCAGTACCAATGCCACAGTGAGTCCACCACCACTCACCGATGGACTCCACTGTGGGCTTTTTTCCTCTCTCAGTATTTTCAGTTACTGTTATTTACAGTTTAAAGCATTGGACTAGAAATATATGAAGCAGGGTTGTCATGATCTCTGAAGGACTAACCTGTTGGGCAAGAAAATAAGCCCTTACATAATCTGATCTTGGGCTCTACCAACCTGCTTCCAATGGGTAACCACAAGTTTTAGTTCAGGTGGGATGAACTGAATTGTTCTGAGCTTGAGGAGAGTTTCAGAAAATAATTTCAGATTTTAAATTCTGGAGTTCTTGCCCTTGATCTTAATAGGCAGTTGCATGGACAACCTTTAGAAATTGCTCATCAGGGTATGTGGACAAGGTTGCTATATTGCTATAATGTGTGTATATAGATACTTATGTTTGTATACATGTAATCAATATGTTATCTCTCTATACTGAAATATATCTTATACATTCATAAATATGTACATACAAATGAATATTAAACATTGCTGAGCACTTACAATGTGTCAGGTATAGTGCTAAGTACTGGGGATACAAATACAAAAGCAAGACAGTCCCTGCTCTCAAGAAACTTACATTTTTTTTTTTTGTGGGGCAACGAGGGTTAAGTGACTTGCCCAGAGTCACACAGCTAGTAAGTGTCAAGTGTCTGAGTCTGGATTGGAACTCAGGTCCTCCTGACTCCAGGGTCAGTGCTTTATCCACTGTACCACCTAGCTGCTCCATGGAACTTACATTTTAATAAAAGAGACTATACATATAGTAAGAAGAGAAGGGTGTTTTGGCTTGAGAATTCACAGAGATGGTGATTGGTATAATAGGGTAATCCATTGATTTTCTTTCCAGAGGTAAGGATGGCTTTGTTTGATTACAGTTCTGCAGAAAGAGGTGGAATGTAGAGGTGGGAGGGGCTACATGGTTGGCCAATGGCAAGAGCAAGGATGAAGAGGCATGGTCAGAGGAAGTGCAAAGCCACATGGCTCAAGTCCTCCCAAGCATGGCCTCTGGTTTGAAAGCAGTAGTGACAGTGGTAAAATGAGTACCCCTAATCAAGCTAGATTGTAGTTTTAAGAGCTTGAGGAGGTTTAAGTGTGTTTGGTTAGTTTCTAGACACATTGGCAAATTGTAAACTGTGTAAGTAAAGAAAAAAAAAACTATTGAACTTTAGGAAATGTAGAGATATTGAAAAGAATACACACAATTAGAGGCAGGTTCTCTTTTTATTCTGTCTATATCAATGTTTAAGGTTGTGTTTTCAACTGCATGCTTACCAAACACAAGAATGTGGGAACTGAACATTCTAAATATAAATATGAATGACATATAACATAAATATACATGTGTGAAATTATATAGAAACATATGAATATAAACTTACAACATATAAATATACACACATACATATGTTCTTGATAGAAACAGCAAATGGTCAGTGAGTTGCACCCAGAAGTGAAGAGGAGAAGTGTGGGCCACATTGCCTTTGGAAAATTATTCTTTTAAATAATTGCAAGCTTCTCCTTGAAATCAAAGTCCATCTTTTCCATGGCACCATTCTTCCATTATTATTGTAAGGCTAGAAAATCACAGGACATCAGCTTCCCTGAGGGACTTAAGTTGAGAACTATCCCAAGGGTAATGGAGAGATACATGAAGGTCACGAGCAAGCTGCAGTATATTATAAACAAGGAATCATGAAGCAAAAGCATTTTAAAAAGATGTCATTAAAATGGTGGCATAGTGGATAGAGCACTGGCCCAGGATTCAGGAGGACCTGAGTTCAAATCTGGCCTCAGACGCTGGACACTTATTAGCTGTGTGACCCTAGGGAAGTCACTTTACCTTCATTGCCCTGCAAAAGAAAGAAAGAAAGAGGAAGAAAGAAAATAAAAAGAAAAAAAGATGTCATTAAAGAAATGTATGATTCAAAGAAATAAAAAGTTGGGCTGGCCATGTGTTGAAAGCAAGAAATAAGAAATGGTCAGCCTATGTGTGACATTAGTATTCTAATCATATTAAGAGAAAGCAAGGAAGCTCTCCACAGTACCTTGTATGGACTCAGTGGGCAAACTACTGGGATGACAGGGACAAGAATCTCACAAGATTGCCAGGCATAGAAGGGTTGCGATCTCTATTACTGGAGAGAATAGCTATAGCATTGAGGCCACAGACCCATAGGTATATTAATTGTACAACCACCAAGTCTAAGATTCTTTCCTTATGTCATGCATTCCTTTTACTAAAGAGCATTGTTTTCCTCTAATCTAATGAGAGGAACTTTTAAGTTGTTTACTTTTTTGTTTTTGACTTCCCCTACCTATATTCCTCTTGGAGAGGGCTCCAGAATGACTGAGCACGCTGTTGACAAATGGAAGATGCTTATTACCAAGGAGAAAAAGTATGAAAAAGTCTATAAAAGGGAAGAGATAGGAAAAAGATAATTCATAAAATGCAATGCTGCTGCTGTGTGTGTGTGTGTGTGTGTGTGTGTGTGTGTGTGTGTGTGTGTGTATCCATTGATTCTGTTCATTTATGAGCATACTTCCCTATCACAACAAAGGAAAAAAAAGCAAATGCAGAATTTGAGGCACAGCCATATTGCCTGTTAGATACCTCCTGAAGGACAAACACAGTAGTGCTTTTTGCCTGCTGGAACTTCCTACAGTTAGTGTTGCATACAACACAGTACAGACAGGGTGCCGTATACAGAGGTGAACTGCTCCATTCTTCCCCCACAGGCTCTTGTTGCTGCCTAGATTAGATTGTCAGGGCCCTGGTGCATTTCGTGTTAGGGCTTCTACCCTAGGAGACACTGCCCATAGGAAGGAGAGGCCATCTGGAACTCTGGATAGTGTTTTCATGATATGGCTGAAACTTTTAGTACATCCTTATATGCGGCAAAGATATTACAGATGGTATGTTGCTACGGTACAGCTGGTTTTCATTAAAAAAGAAATCGTTAACATTAATTTTATCATCGTGGGTTTATTTCCATATGATGCTGCATTTAAGTAATAAGAACACATCCCAGCTTACCATAATAAAGTCAGCTGACCAATTGCACCTCCTGCAAATTTCTTGGTCTCTAGAGAACATGCTTGGCTTCTGCGACTGAGCTGGGCCTGTAAATGGAAGGGGAAGGGGTAGTAAAAAAAAAATACAGCTGACATTTCTTCACGTATATGATTTTTCCCATTTTGTTACATTACATTGCCAGTCTGTCTGTAAGCTAACCAAGCAAACCCAAACATTGGCTTTTAAAGCTGCAATGTAAATAAGGTTGTGGTCCCCTTAAGATTTTTCCTGCTCTACCGAATCAAGGAAGGGTAAATCTGTGGCTTTCCCTATAAGGAGATCAGAGTGCAAGTCCATTCCCCCAAAGGACTCTGGTGTTCTATGTCCTGTGCCACTTCTGGATTCCCTCCCTAACTCTCTACAGATAAACCAACATATTTTTAAAGAGACCCAAGGGAAAATGATATTTTAAACTCCAGAATTAGCATGCAATAGCTATTATTTTGCCTCTGCTGGAGGGGGAGTTGTTTACTGGACCATCCTAAACAGGAGTTGGTGTTTTATTCTTCTAATTAGGTTCATTTTTGCATGCGATGACTAACTGGGTTTCTGTTCTAGCTGCATGATTAAAGGATGCTTACTGGTGACCACAAGTGATTTCCTTCTTAACAGCTTTCTAGTTCAGCTGAAAGTTAACAGGAGATTTCTAAGGGTAACCACAACTCACTTTAAGGCTTGGCACAATGCAAAATGATGCAGGTGATGATGGTGCTGGATGGTGCTTTATCAAACCGTAAATGATAGAGGCAGTAGAGTACAGTGGTACTAACATTATTCTTGGAGGCAGAAAATCTGGGTTCAAGTCCTAACTCCCACACTTAGTAGCTGTATGAGTGTGGACAAGTTACAGGTAGTTGGGTAGTACAGTGGATAGAGTGCTGGACCTGAAATCAGAAATACTTGAGTTCAAATCCAGCCTCAGACATTTGTTAGCTGTGTGATCTTGGGCACATCACTTAACCTGTCTGTGCCTTAGTTTCCTTATCTGTAAAATGAAGATTCATAGCATTTTATTCTAAGGGATATTGCGATATATTAGTAAATTATTTGGAAACCTTAAAGAGCTAAATAAATACTAGTTATTATTATTATTATTATTATTACTATTAATCTATCACTCTTGAACTTTTATTTCCTCATCAATGAAAAGGGGATAATAATAATAATTACCTAGTTATATAACAACAACAACAACAATAATGGTAATAATAATAAAAACAACCTACTTCTTTAATTTACAAATGAGAAAACTGAAACCCAAGGAGGTTAAGTGTCTTACCAAGATAATTGTGGTAATTCGCCTCAAGGCTGAGATTTCTATGACTTCACAGTTGCTTTCTTTCTACTATACCAGATGGACTCAGAAGAGTCAGTAGGAGCTAGGGTATCAGACTTGCAGTTAAATAAACCCAAATATAAATTCTGATTCTGATGCATACTCATTGTGTGACCATTGGCAAGTCACTTTACCTTTTAGTGCCCTGTGGCAATTCTTTATGTCTATAAATTAGAGATGAGTTACTGGTCTTCACTGGTTGGTGAAAGTTACTATACTGGGAGAGGGTTCCTTACATTTTTAAAATCACAAGTCTGGGACAAAAAAAAATAAAATTTAAAACAACAATAATATCAATAAAAAACTTTACCTTCTTGGGATGTTATAAGAAATATACTTTGTATTCCTTGGGTCACTATATTGTGTTTTTTAAAATTCTAAATTTGGGTTCTAATCTGTCCCCCCAGTTTTTTTGGGAAACTGGCTAAAATCACTGATAAATTCACCAAGAGTTTAGGCTTTAAGGGTTTATTAAAAGATATAAGATAGTAAAGAGAGAGAAAGAATGAGGTCAGATTCCTTATAGCATGGAAATCCTAGCCTTCCTAATCACCCACTTGAAGTCTGCCAGCAAACCGATGACTCGAACCCAAGAGGAAGAGGTCCTCTGCCAGCTTCAACTTCCTCTTTCATGTTCTCCTCCCAGAAATGGGAGGTTCTTCAAGCTGATTGGCTAGCATCATTCAAATCCATTGGTTCACTGGACTTGAAGGTGGTCTCCCATTAAGTTCAAAGTTTTTAGCTTCTGAGAACAATACCTTCTTAAGGGCTAGCCAGATGTGCTTACAATCTAGTTAACTTGAAGTAGGCTAATCAGCAGTCAATCACTCTCACTTAATTCAATCAGTTTAGATTAATCTCCAGGTGGGCCTTTGAGGATCTGCTAAATCCCCTTATCTATCACATTCCATCATAATTTGTAAGACCTATTATGTTTCAGTTGACTTTCAAATAGAGAGAGGACCATAGTGATATAAAAAGTTAGAACATTTATTCTTTGGACGTGCAAGAGAAACTCTAGTGCAATATGATTATTTTGGTAATGTTCAATGGAAGGGATACAAATCTTGGAGGTGGATTAGACATTTTTGAGATTTAGAACTAGATTCAGAGATCTTTTAGTCCAGTGGTGCCATTTTACAGTTAAGGATACTGATGCCCTGAGAGGTACTAAATGTCCAATAGGGCACAAGTAGGAGAGTCCAAATCTGAATCCCAATCCTTTAGCTTCAAATCTAGCGCTTTTCCCATAACGCTATGCTTCCTTCAGTGATGCAAAAGGAATCCTCGTTTGCTAGAATATGACTTTCTAAGTTGTTTACTGAAACAAATGCAAGATGTTAAAAAAGGTAAACTATTTTTAAGATTAAGATTTAAGATAATTTAGATATTTTAAGATATTTTAAGTACTAAAATAGAAAAGTTCAGCATTTTGTTTTAGGATTCCTCAGGCATAATTTTTCTTTTTAAAATTATTCTTTTAAAAAATATTATTGGGGCAGTTAGGTGGCGCAGTGGATAAAGCACCGGCCCTGGATTCAGGAGGACCTGAGTTCAAATCCGGATTCAGACACTTGACACTTACTAGGTGTGTGACCCTGGGCAAGTCACTTAATCCTCATTGCCCCGCCAAAAAAAAAAAATTATTGATATTTTTTGTTCCTTGTATTACTATAGCTATCCTCAGTACCTCTTCCCCTTTGCCTCCCAGAGATCCATCTCATATGACAAATAGTGGTTTTTTAAAGAGAAAAAAAGTCATCACAACCAATGGATATGTTGAAAAATTCCCAAAACACATGCAATGTGTAACACTTGTGGACCTTCCTCCTCCAGGAGGGGGTAGTTTGGGGATGCCCTCTCATCTCTCTTCATTCAAGTCCTGCTAGATCTTTATAATTTTGTTGCATTTACTCTTAAATTTTTGGTGTAGGGGCATAACTTTACCGTGGAACAAAATTCACATGATAGCTGAAGGAAGAGTTGGAGTTTGAACACATAAATGCAGTGCTCCACCATTCTTCCAACCAGAACAATCCTGTTTCACTACAGCAAAGGCATCATGGTACCATAGAATGTCAGAGTTCGAATGAACTATTGAAGAAGAGTTAATGGTTTTAATGGACTATTCCTAGTATGAGTCAACAGTGTGATACAATAGCAAGAGTGCTAATATGATCATAAGTCACATTGAGAGGCATAGTGTCCCATACTAAGGAAATGATACTCCTAGTTCATGATATTCTGCCTTGGTACATCTGGAATGTCATGCTGGGTCCCAGGCAGCATATTTTAGGACATGTATTGATTAAACTGGAGAACATTGTGAGGAGAGCACTTAGGATGGTTTAAGGTTTTGAGTTCATTCCAAAGGAAGATCATTTGAGAGAACCAAGGGTGTTTGGGATAGAGACAAGAAGATTTGGGAGTATATGGAGTGGGGTGTAGAGGGAAGCATGATAAGTGTTTTCAGTTCAATATCTGAGGGGCTGTAATACAGACCATAGCTAGACTTGTTTTGTTTAACTCCAGAGGACATAAATAGGAACAATGGATGGAAACTGGAAAATATGCACATTTAGGCTTGAGGTTTTTTGAAAAGTGTTCCAATAATTAGAACTATCCCAAGGTGGAATTGTTTGCCTCAAGAGGTCCTTCAAGCAAAGCTGGACATGTGAAGGTTTCTGGTTATTGATTAGAGTTAACCCTTTTAGTCCATAGTCTTCTTTCATGATGATCTGTACATGGTTAATACAACAGTGATCACAAGCTATCCAGAGCTTAAAGTATTAAAAAATTGCCTAGGGCTCAGAGAGTTCATGTAATGTTATAGAGGTATATTTAAGTCTGGATTTAAACTTGGGTCTTCCTGATTCCAGTTTCATTTTTCTCTCCACTGTTCCACTTACTAGCTTAGAAACTATGATAGATTTTGTTGTAGGTGACCTTTGGAAACTTTGGTCAAAATAGAATTACTATGCCATTTATACAATTGCAGACTGATTATTTTTAATACATAGATGAGTTTGGCCTTTTTTGGAGGGGGTTCAGGCTTTATTACATCACTGACTTAGCTATGAATCAGGCTTATGTCAAACTGCTTGAATGAAAGAAATGACTGGGTACTTTTTTCTGTAGTCAGATTCTTAGGTTGTCCATAACTCTTGGGGGAGGGTGTATAAAAAAGGGAAGATTTGCTATGTATTCTTTTTAAGAAATGATTTTTTCTTTTTAACATTTTATGTATTTTAATGGGATATCTACTTCCCAATAATAATGCTCCTACTATAAAATCCTTTTTTATTTTAAATGGTAAGGAAAAAAAAATTAGTTCAGCAGAGCAACTGAAATTAATAGAGCATGTAATTATCCTCACCTGAGGACCATTATCTCTCTGTGTTCCAACATGGAATCAATTGAAGGGGAATGGGGAAAAAAGCATTTATTAATCACCTACTATGTGCCAGCCACTATGCTTAGCACCTTACAAATATTATTGCATTTTATTTTGAACCAATATTGTTCATTTCTCTTATGGTTGTTGTTGAACATAAATTTCTAGATCTGATATACCTATTTGTCCACAGCTCACTTACCTCCCTGAGCCCATTGCTATCTTCAGCAAGGCATTCTGGTCTGGAAGTATAAGCAGATAACAATCATATTTACTTCAGTGTAGAAAATACCGTGATGAATGAGAAGAAATACAACACTGACAAAATGATTTAAATTATGGCCTCTACACTTCTACAAACTCTACTCTTATGGATCATCATGATTTGGAAGAGGTTTTGGGTTCTTTTTTTAAAGTAATAACTATTTTTATTTATATTTTTGGGTTCCAATTTTTATCTTTCTTCCCTTCCTCCCCTCCCTCTTCCTGAGGTGGTAAGCAATCAGATATGGGTTATATATGTACAATTATGTAAAACATTACCATATTAGTCAATTTGAGGGGCTATAATGCAGACCATAGCTAGACTTGTTTTATTTAACCCCAGAGGACATAAATAGGAACAATGAATGGAAACCAGAAAATATGCACATTTAGGCTTGGTTTTAGGGGGGAAATGTTCCAATAATTAGGACTTTCCCAAGGTGGAATTGTGTGAAAACTGGTCAAGAAAACTTGAATATAAGAAAAAAAAAATAAAGTGAAAAATATCATGCTTTAGTCTGTATTTCATCAATATCAGTTCTTTCTTTGGAGGTAGATAGTATGTTTCATCAATAGTCCTTTGGGATTGTCTTGGATCATTGTATTGTTGAGAATAGTTGTCATGCACAGTTCTTCATCAAACAATATTGCTGTCTCTATGCACAATATTCTCTTGGTTCTGCTCACTTCAATATACATCAGTTCATACAAGTCTTTCTTGGCCTTTCTGAAATCATCCTGCTTGTCATTTCTTATAGCACAATAACATTCCATCAACATCATATACCATAATGTCCCCATTTTTCCATTCCCCAATTGATGGGCATTCCTTTGATTTCCAGTTTATAGCCACCACAAAAAGAGCTGCTATAAGTATTTTTGTACAAATAGGTCTTTTTCTCTTTCTTGGGATATCTTTGGGATATAAACCTAGCAGTGGTATTGCTGGATCAAAGGGTATACATAGTTCTATAGCCCTTTGGACATAGATATTCTGGGTTCTTGAAAGCTATACTAGAAAGCTATACTATTCACAAATTGTGGTAGCTTCTACCATCTGAGCAATGTTACAAGTATGGGCCTGACCAAAGACCATCCACTTTTTTGGGACAAATATAACTGAGTATGGTGTGCTTCATCACCCGTAGTCTGATCACAGCACAAATAAGTGTAATGGTTAGCAAGATACCTAACTAAAAAAAAAAGTTAAATAGAATACAAGTTAGTTGAGGAGAAGTATGTTTTTTTTTTCTTTATATTTTTAGCACCAAGGATAGTATCTGGCTTAAGGTAGGTGCTAAGTAAATACTTTTTGAATTAATGAAGAAGAGTTATTCTGAAGGAATTTATAAGTGAAATGGGAAGAACAACAGGTAAAAGTGAAAAAATATGTAAATTTTTTAAATTTGAAGATTTAAAAACAAAACAAACTTTTTGACCAATGACAGTGGAGAGACTACATTTGGATTGTAAAATTTTCATCCTTAGCATTCTCTAAGAAGAAGTAGAAATGATTCTAAGGAAAACAAAGATCAAAAGAACATCTGGATGAGAACAAGTATACACAGTGGAGGTCTATGCAGTAGGCAATACTGTTTTGAGAATATGGAGAGATTAATTGTCCAAAAATATGAAAGAGGAGAGAATACCAAGGGTTTGGGGAAAAAAATCCAGACTTTATTTTTAAAAATGATGGCAGGTCGGGGCAGCTAGGTGGTGCAGTGGATAGAGTACCTGCCCTGGAGTCAGGAGTGCCTGAGTTCAAATCCAGCCTCAGACACTTAACACTTACTAGCTGTGTGACCATGGGCAAGTCACTTAACCCCAATTACCTCACCAAAAACAAAAAAAAAAAAGAAAAAGAAAAAAAAAGGGGGGGGCAGCTAGGTAGCGCAGTGGATAAAGCACTGGCCTTGGATTCAGGAGGACCTGAGTTCAAATTCAGCGTCAGACACTTGACATTAGCTATGTGACCCTGGGCAAGTCACTTAACCCTCATTGCCCTAAGAAAAAAACGATGGCAGGTAACATTAATAACTAATAATTTCATATACTTCCTTTTCTGTTCTCATTTTCATAAGAATAATCTAAAGATCTATTGAGGACATCCTTAATGAAATTATGGGAAAGGAATTGGCAGGCTTTTACAAATTATATCCTATAACAAACCATTTTTTAAAAGTCACAGAATTGAAAGGAAGTTGTTGAGAATACAAAATCCCAGTTTATTGTTTCCTTGTTATATAAAAGTATTAGATTCACTAGAGAAAAATACTGCCTTAAAAACTCTCTGATAAGATATCTCCTATGAACATGTAACAGAATTCCAGACTGCTAGACTAAGAATCTCCATGACTTTTATTTCTTACTCCTCACAATAATGCTTCAGAAAAAGAATTTTTCCTTTCTTAGCCCTGTCAGAATTTATTGTATAACCTGAAGTCATAATGAAAACAAGAACAATTTACATTAAATACAATACAAAGTGAATGCTGGAAAAATACATCGACAAATACTCCCCAAACCAACTCCTCCCTCCACACACATGCCTGTCTGAGAAGGGTTTGTCTCAGAACAGCATGGCAGGCTGAAGATACAGCTGGGTGTCAGCCTAGAAATTGGTAAGTATTGTGGAAAACTTTGTTGTTTCCCTTCCG
Organism: Dromiciops gliroides; assembly: GCF_019393635.1. Lineage (NCBI taxonomy): Eukaryota > Metazoa > Chordata > Mammalia > Microbiotheria > Microbiotheriidae > Dromiciops > Dromiciops gliroides. The sequence continues at coordinate 75,970,038 of NC_057865.1, read as the reverse complement.
TAAAGCTGGGTGAAGAAGACATCACAGCTGTTTCTTTCTGCCATTTCTTTTCCTAACTAAAACCTTCCTTTTTGGTCTCAGAAAATTCCATTTCCCTCGAACCCATGTGGCATGGAAGAGGAGACAGTTTCTCTGAGTACTTAGAGTGTTACCACATCAGAGTCTCAAGTATGACATATTAGAGAATCATTGGGTGGGGGTGGGGGTGGAGGAGAATATCAATAATTAAAACAACATGGCAAGATAGAACCAAAAGTTCTCAGTCTGCCTATGACATACCAGCCATTCTTACTAGTTCTTGCTTCTCTTCCTGCATCATTTGCTAGCCACACTTATGAGTGTGGACATAGAAGCTATGCAGAGGTCTCTACTAATGGAAGCTTCTGGACAATGCAGCCCAATATGTTTAAACTTAACCCCTTATATATGTATGAACATATAAGACTCCTCAGAAGCATAGAACTATCTCTGATGATCCACTGCTTATTAATTCCAAGAGATTTATTTTGAACTTTAAATTTGTTTTTAGTGTTTAAAAAAATTGTTTCAAATTCTCTCCTTCCTTCCTTCCCCTCCCTCACCCACTGCAAAGACAAACAATATGATATCAATTAGATAAGCAAATTCTTGAAAAACATATTTTCATATTAACCATGTTTCAAAAAAGGAAAAAAGGCAAGAAAAGAAAGAAAATTTTTTAAAAAGCTTCAATTTGTACCCAGAGTTCATCAGTTCTCTCTCTGGAAGTGTATCACATTTTTCATCATGGTCCCTTTGGAATTGTCTTAGATAATTGTATTGATCAGAGTCTTTCATAGTTGATCATAGTTACATAGCTAAAATGTTGCTGTTATTGAGTTTTTCTGAAACCGTCCCCTTCAATATTTCTTATAGTATTTCATCACAATCACATACCACAACTTGTTCAGTCTTTCCTCAGTTGATGGGCATTCCCTCCATTTTTAATTCTTTGTAACCACAAAAAAGTGCCACTATAAATATTTTTGTATAAATATGTCCCTTTTCTTCGATCTTTTTGGTAGTGTTTTTTCTGGGTCTCAAGAGATTCCTAAAACAATTTCTTGTTTTACATGTTTGCCAAAAGTATTTGTCACTCTTATGAAAGATGGAAGAAGAGTTCCACAATGACATGTTTTCAAGGGACCTCAGCAGCTCTCTAAGCCAACTCATACCTGAAAAAGATCATGTATTCAAGCTCCTGCAAAACAAGTGGTCCTCCAGCCTTTGTTCAAAGAACTGTAATTGGAAGGAAGCCGTTACCTCCTGAGGAAGGCCATTAGACAATGTGAATTTTTAGGAATATTTTTTATTGCATCTATAGTCTGTTCTTTGAACTTTTGCTGATGGCTCTTTGTTCTACCCTCTTAGAACTAAACAGATACTTGAACAAAGTTAATGTTTCTTTTGATCCTGTTCTTCTTTAGGCCACTTTTTCAACTGCACAGACTCAAGGCCTTTCACCATCTTGTTTACCCTTCAGCTTATCAATATTTTTTCTAACATGTGGTATCCCAAATGGAACATAATTCTTTAGATATGGTCTGACCAGTTCAGAATATATTAGGACTATCTGTTCTTTGTTTCTGGAAGCTATGCCTCTCTAAAAGAAGCTCAACATTGTACTAGCTTTTTTGGCTCACATATCATACTTTTGATTCATATTGATCTTGTAGTCTATTTAGATCCCCAGATCTTTTCCAAGCAAATGGCTACTTAATCATTCTTCCCCATCTTATACTTGTGAAATCTTTTTTTTAATTTTTAATTTTTTAAATTTAAATTTTTTTTTTATTTTTTGAGGGTTAAGTGATTTGCTCAGGGTTGTGCTGCTCGTAAGTGTCAAATATCTGAGGACAGATTTGAACTGAATCCAGGGCCAGTGCTTTATTTACAGCACCACCTAGTTGCCCCGCGAAATCTTTTTTTTTTTTTTAAATATAAGTGAAGGACTTAGTAGCCATCCTTGTGAAATTTTCATTTTCTCAGGTTTGAGATTTCCAGTGTTCCAGACTTTCAAGATCATTTTGGAGGATGTTAAACCAAGATGATGGAGAAGAAGCAGCAACTCAGCTGAACTCTCTCTACATTACCATCCAAAAAACTTTAAGATAGTACCTCAAATTGATTTCTGGAGTGGCAAAGACAACAAAAGGTCAGGGTAAAATATTTTTTCAGCCTAAGACAATTTAGGAGGCTGGCAGGAAAGATCTGTGACACTGGGTGGGCGTTGGCCTGGAGAGTAGCACATGGGGTAGCAATAACAGTAGTAAGCCTTAGTGGTACAGACAGTGGCAGCAGCAGCTTCAGGAACTCTCAGCACAGAGACTGTAAAGGGGGTGCACAACTGATTAGAAGGAGATAACAGGGGACCTTTTGCTGGCACTGGGTACAGGATCCTTTTGCATTACTCGTATGTAATTCTGGGCTGTAGATCCAGGGCACAGAGGAACACTAGTGCTTGCAGCCACAGGAGAATAGGGACGCTGGTCACAGTTCCAGATTGGAGAAGAATACCATTAGTAGTTCACAAGTGCACAGGGAAAGTGGTATCAATTCCAAGGCAAAAAGGAGCACTAGCTCTTGTGGCTGCGGAAGAACAGGAAACCTGGTCATAGTTCTAGGGCCAAGAGAAATGCTAGTACTCATAGCTGCAGGGAAGCAAGTTTTTTCCTGGGTAAAGGCCAAAGCACAGACCAGGAGAACAGTGACCACACACACACACACACACACACACACACATACACACACACCCAAAAAACAAACAAAAAAAACCTTGAAGCTTGAGGTAGTTCTCTCTCACTCTAGAAGCAGAGGGCAACTTTAAAATAAAGTTTAAAGTAAAAAATATAGGAAAAATAAGCAAACAACAAAAATAACTTGACCATAAAATGCTATTTTAGTGATAGGGAAGATCAAGACACAAATTGAGACAATGACACTAATATCAAGACAGCTATAAAGAAAACATAAAAAACAAAACAGCAAGCATAACAAGAATTCTTGGAAGAGCTTGAAAAGACTTTTAAACATTAAATAAAAGAGGTAGAGGAAAAATTGAGAGAAGAAATGAGAGTGATGCAAGAAAATTATGAAAAGAGAGTCCACAATTTGGTAAAAGAGGCAGAAAAAATATGGAAGAAAATAACACCATAAAAAAAAAAAAACAGAATTAGCCAAATGGTAAAAGAGGCACAAAAATTCATTGAAGAAATCCTTAAAAAGGAGAATTAGTCAAATGGAAAAAGAGGTATAAAAGCTCATTGAAGAAAATAATTCCTTAAAAATTAGAATTGGGCAAGTAGAGGCTAATGATTCCATGAGACATCAAGAAAGAATAAAATAAATCAAAAGAATGAAAATAAAAACCAACTGAAGAAAGTGTGAAATGTCTCATCAGAAAAACAACTGACATAGAAAATGGATCAAGGAGAGATTATTTAAGAATTATTAGACTACTTTAAAACCATAATCAAAAAAATATTAAGTACTCCTTAATAATCTATTCTGGAAGTTTGCTATCATTTAAAGTCAAACCCTCTAGTCTCCTGTCATTGTTATGGATCTTTGTAAAAGATGAATATTCCTGACTCCAGGTCCAACATTCTATCTACTGTGCCACCTCACTGCCCCTAGTCTTCTTTAGGCAGATACCATTTTCTTCTTTATTTCTGAAAATTGGGTTATTTACTGTTTTCTAGTTTTTTGGTAGGTCTCTTGTTTTGCAGTCAAAATGGAGAAAGTTTCTCTAGACAGTGAGGTTTTCCAGAAGACACTGTCTGTTGATATTGGACTGATTACATCAAATATTAGAACAGTGTACAACACCCTAAATATGACTAATACACCCTCAAAAAAGTTTATTATACTTATCTGCAAAGGAAAAAAAAACAAGTGGATACATTCAATTCAATTCAGCATTCATTTATTAGGTAGCCACTATGTTTGAAGTACTGAATTATCTTTTATATGTCAAATTAGTTCCATACAAAGACATAAATCAAACAGTTCCTGCCCTTGATGAGCTTACATCCTACTAAGGGGAAAACTGCTTACCAATAAAGTAAGCACGATATTTATACGTGCAATGTGATGTTGAGAGGAATCAAATAAATCCTCATGTTGCAGGTGGCATTTAGCTAAACCTTGAAAAGGAAAAGGGATTTTTAAGAAGTGGAGGTTATATGTAAGACCATTACAGGCACAAGGAACAATAAGGGAATGGAGACTGGAACTGGAATGTTGTATATGGAAAGCAACAGGTGGGCCAATTTGGATAGAATGTAGTGTTTAATGGGGAATAATATGAAATTAATCTGGAATGATAGGTTTGAGCCAGGTTTTAATGCTTTAAATACCAGAGGAGTTTACATTTTATCCTAAGGGTAATAGTGAGTCACAACTAGCAATTTGACCAGTTTTGAACTCATCTAATGTAATCTTGATGGACTATGACCAACTGTCTAAAGTAAAGAAAAGAGAATACACAGTAACTCTCCATTTGACTTTTAGCTTCTAACACCCCACAACTCTTGACTAGGTTCCCCTGAATCTGCGATTTGAGTAAATTGCCAGGGTTGTCCCTGTCCTGTGTTGTGGCTAGGAATTTACTAATGTCTGTGTTAGTGTTGCTGTTCATCTTATTTAAGGAGCACTTACACTGTTAAACTGAATGGAAAAGTTTAAGGAATTAATAATAACTTGGGAGTTAAAATTGTGATGTAAAGAATGTTTTTTTTTCCTTTTAAATATACTGAATTAGGTAAAATTGGATATTTACATTGAATTTCTTGGATATTTAGGGATTTCAGAATTTTATTTTGTTTTTGTAGACTGAGCTTTATATAGGGGCATGTTTAAGTGTTGAACAAGACTGTTCTCTGGGAGAGAGACACTGGGGGAAACTATGGTGATGTTAAAAAAACACACCTAAATACATCAATAAAAACTTATTAAAAAAAAAAAAAGAAAATGGCTCTGTATGATGCCCTGTGGAATTGGAAGTAGAATTGTGTCTCTGTGTGTCTGTGTGTTTATGGGAAGGGAGATATTCTTAATGGGACCATAAAACCTTAAGACAAGATCACTCTATTTCCTCTGCATTTTGCCATAGAACGGTAAATATATTTTACCCTCCCCTCCCCAAAATTCATGATAAAATACTATTGTTTCTCAACAAATAATTGTTCCTCTGTATTACCAATTCAATAGTCACTTTTACATAAAAGAAAGACAAATCAGTAGCATAAATAAATATATGAATTAGAATGCTGTTATACCCTTGGCCTCTTTCTGTTTGTTGCCCCTCCATACCTCCCCACTTCAATTAAATTAGACATAGGAGATCAGGTAAAAATGGCTACCTGCAATTTTCCTCATACTTATAAAATCGTCATTTCATAGGTATTTTCTCTTCATTGTATAAAGGTCATAAAAACTGTCCATGGGAATCTTGTGGCCCATGGATTTTACACAATGGGCACATTCCGATGTGAATCCTCTGCAGGGGCTGATTGAAAACATGCTTCACCTTTGACGTGTTCCTTTTCCATCTGCCTTCTTATTTGGTTCCTGATGGCATTCCTGGAATGTTGTATCTCTCTCGTAGGCCTACAAGTTGAAACTATAAGGTGGGGGTGGGGGTGGTATGCTTGCACATATTACACTATATAAATTAGCTGCCAAAACACCTCTTCAAAATGTGCAGGGCCTGCCTTCAGTTAGCAAATTCCAGGAAAGCCCATTGCAAATCAGCTATGATGCTTTTTGATCATAGTGACTGAAGTCCATCAGACTCCACACACACTGGGAAGTGGAGGATTGGGGCTACTATTTGAATAAAACATTCACAAATATTTTCACTGGAAACAATTTGTGGACATGCCTGAAACAAAATGAGGTTTTGTAACCACTGACTTAGGTCCCTTTTTCAGTGAAGATTTTCCACTGATATTTCACCCAAAAACTGAATTTGGTTACTGTCAAGTGGGAAGAACAGTTAGCAAATGTAATAGTTACAACCCTTTTTGCTCTTCTTTTAGAAAGGGCAATAACTGTTTTTAAGTGAGATATTCTATTTCCATGAAAATAATTAATGCATATCCCTTCACAAAAGAAAGTAACATCTATGTTAGTTGCCTCCAGGATACGTGATCCTAGACACACTTGTCTCCACCCATCTGCTTAAAATCTCAGCCCTTAGGTTTGCCATTCCAAAGCACTGTTTACTTCCTTCACTTCATGATCACAAAGAAAAAATAAATAAGAAAAAGAAAGACCATATAATTTTCAAAAAAAAGAAAGGGTTTCCTGGAGCGAGTCATAACTAGATTCCTAACGTGAAGTTTTTCTGTGCCCATTGCAAATTCAAAGGTATGAAGTAGGGACCTTCTATTTTGAAACATAAATTAGAAACTAATTATTGAATCTGCAAATTTTTATCTTCTGGTAGTGTTGGCTCTGATATAGATATGACATGAAGGCTGTTTCATAGGTTTATATGATCATACATTTAGTGCTGGAAAGGGTCTTATAGGTAACATAGCCCCTTTACTCTCATTTTACAGATTAGGAAATTAAAGTCTTTCCCAGTATCACATATGAATTTAGGTCCAGAAACAAACTAGAGCCTTTTTCTACTCTATCTTACATCTTCAGGCAATCAGCTAATCTATCAGTCGATCAACCAGCTGGCTCCTGGGTTCCAAGACTCAGACACTTCTTGCTTTCTCCCTCTCATAAGCTTCCAGGCTAGAAATGTTGAGTGAAGTCAGGGGTTCATGTAGACTTTAAAACTTTTCTCCCATTATTATATTAAGAAGTGTACTATTTTTAAGCTATCAAGTAAATGTGTTAAATAACCTGCAGTATATAGAACTAGAAATAAATGTGCTATTGAATCCTATCAATGATTTATAACATACATGTAATCAGGAAACTGATTTTCAGATTAGGTCTGCCAAGGTGGGGCAGAACAATATATATTTTAATGGAATTTTTCTTAGGAAGATAAGAATCAAATTTTAAGACAACCTTTCTCTCTGGAGAAGTTAATGATTGAGGGAGGCTAGGTAAGAGAGGTGGATCTTATGAGTTCTTTCCATCCATGTTCTTTTGCAATCATGAAGTGTCAGTTAACAAGGGAACAATTCCTATTTTTCACATTTGATTTAATTGACAAAGTCATTCTAATTTTTAAAATCAATCTGCCCTTCTTCTTCTCCACTTGAGTTGACCCATATTTCCTTTTAGGGACCACACTATTAGAAAATCTTATGCCTTAGAAAACTGTTCTGCATGTTGCAGTTATGCTAAAAGAAAATTGGGAATAAAATGGCCTGGTTGTGTAAAGTGATACTATTTCACATTTATATGACACTTGACAACAACAAGGTACAGCTTTATGAAGTAGGCAGAGAAAATGTTATTTCAATTTTTCAGATGTGGAAACAGATCCAGGGAGGTGATATTCCTTTGGTTCTACAGAGTTGTGGAACTGGGCCTTCTGAATCCAAGTCCCAGGCTCTTAATTCTCTAGCATATTGCTTCCCTAATATGCCAAAGGCTTCCTAGAAAGCATCGCTAGGGCTTGGTTCAAAAGTGTCTTGGACCCAGATCGACTCAAGTGTTAAGAGTCTATTGTTAAATTTTCAGTCAAGCATTTACAGTTAGGAAATCAGCAAATGTTGTAAGACAGGGCTTGGTTTACTGTTTTGTTGATTTAAGAATGTGATGGAGAAAATGTTAATGATGTAGACTAAGCTTAAAAGAGTGTCTTTTTGGGGGGGGGGACAGCTGGTTTTACACATTTCCCAATATGTGCCAGGTTTGGTTATTTTTCTTTCACATGGCAAAATTTGTGCTCTGGACCTAGAAACAAAATCAATATGTGGATGAGCTTTATAGGGTAAGTATTGGGCCTTTGATTTCATTGGTACAAGGATCCTCCTAAGATCTTACCCCAGGTAAGAACCTTTTTCTGCCACATGTTGTTTGTAGTGGGCTGCCTGAAGGCACTGGGGCAGTAGCAGGTGGAGTTCTGGGCCTGGAGTCAGGAAGACTCGTTTTCCTGAGTTCAAATCCTGTCTTGGACACTTACTAGCTGTGTAACACTGGGCAAGTCACTTAATCCTGTTGGTCTCAGCTTCTTCATCTGTAAAATGAACTGGAGAAGGAAATGGCAAACCACTCTGCTATTTTTGCCAAGAAAACCCCAAATGGGGTCATGAAGAGTTGAATACAACCAAACAACAACAACAACAACAACAAAGAGGGAACTCCTTGTAGCCCAGATTAAGAACTTTTTCTGCTACGTATTATTTTCATCGGATTGCTTGGAGCATGACCAGGTTAAGTGATTTACCCAGATTATACAGCCAGTCTTTTTCCAAGGTAGAACTTGCACCCTAGTCTTCCTCACTTTTAGCTCATCCATCCCTGTTCCCTGAACCATGATAACTCTTTGTGTTATATAGGAAAAAAATCATAATTGGCTGGCTCATGTGTTGTAATCTGAGATTAAGTTTTCCATGCATATGGGAAGCTTTCCTAGTAAAAAATGTATTGCAATGCCCTGGGCAGCACCATCCATCTAGTCTCAGTTTACTTGGATACTGATTACAATGAAATAAATAGCTTTGTGCTAGCCTTATACATTGACACATTTTTAAAAGTAATGAATGCATTTTAAGCATCATTGAGCTAAGTGAATCTCTGCATTGGAAAGCCTTTCCCTTTTAAACTCAATTTATCAACTAAGGTGTTATAGGACATTACAATGGACAGGCAAGGTTTCATTCTTGCCCTGGAGTTTAGGATCAAGACAGAAAGAAGGAAAAAATACTGTAATGTTTCCCATGGCTTTATAGATTTGGATTTTCATCTAAGTCCTGAAATACCTTCTATGGCTTTCCTGGCATCTGAGGAAAAAATGGGAGAATATATAGCTATATTCAATTGTTATTCTATAGAGATGCTCTCTTTAAAATAGGGTTTGTGTCATTAACAAGTTTCAAGGTTTTCTCAGAACAGAGGATTTGTTTTATAAAGGTTTTAAATCACAGAAAAGAGGAAGTTTTGTGATAAATAAAAAAACACATATGTCCAAATAAATCTGTCTTATTTAAACACACTGTTAATGCAAAAAAAGAGAGAGAAATGAATAAAAGTAGACATCATCCCCAATTTTCTCCATTTCCCAAGCAAATTTAATTGGCATAAATCAGTTGTCATAAAGAGAAGATCAAGAAAGCCCAGGAACCAATGAGATAGAAAATACTTGATCTGCTTGCCTAGCAGAGAGATGTGGCAGCAAAGGATTATTGCTGATTTATAGTATGAAGTGGTTGAAAAAAATCTTACAGAAAGGGATTGTTAAAGACCATTAAGAGCATTGCATCATAAAACAGAAAGATGTGGCAGAGGAGAAAGTAGGAAACAGGAAAATTGATAAAAGATACCCAACTTAGCCAAATCATCCCAATAGTATGTCAATGAAATTGCAATGAGAAAAATGAATAAATGAAAACTGAAAAATGTTTTTTAGAGATTTCTATCACAAATTATTTTCATCAATGACAGTGGAGTCATTGCATTTTTTTTTGGTGAGGCAGTTGGGGTTAAGTGACTTGTCCAGGGTGACACAGCTAGTAAGTGTCAAGGGTCTGAGGCCGGATTTGAACTCAGGTCTTCCTGAATCCAGGGCCAGTGCTCTATCCACTGCGCCACATAGCTGCCCCCTGATTCATTCTTGAAGTAGAAATGACAAATTGGGAAGAGCAGCTAACCTTGACCAAGTGTCCAGAGTGGATGTCCATGCTGGTGGTGACATCTTCTGTAGAGCATTGGAGTTTTGTTCCTTCAGATATCTGGAGGAGAGGGTGTAACCAGCTGCTTCGAAAAAAAAAAATCATGGGCCTAATTTTTATTTAAAAAATGTAACCAAGAAAACATCTCAAACTACTAACCCCTATGTCTACTTTCCTGTCTCTATAAAATCTTTATTAATATACAAGATATGCTTAATGAAGGTATTATAAAGGAATAAGTATATTTTATAAATGTTTTCCACATAAGACTTCATCTTTACCATCACATATTTGGTTACAACATGTAGAGAATGCACAAGCTCATTGTGCTTAATTTTTGCTGCCTGGAAAGCAGCTTTTGATTCAGTAAAGCAAAATATGAGTTTCTACACTGTATTCTGACAAGGAAGGTCTCATAGATATTTTGAAGTCATGTTAGGTTCTTTGAGAGATATGACAACAGAGATAACTTTGCTTAATGACCTTCTGTTTGTTAAAATCAAGTAAGGGTTGTAGCAAAGAAGTATCTACTCTAGAAAAGTATTTGTCACACAATCCCTGGCTTTGAAATCTGAAAAGAGTGGGGTTCCCTACTACTCTTCTCAACAAAGCTATTTTTCAAGTGATGTTGTATAGATATAAATAATGTAATGCCCCAATTTCTGACTTATTGAGGCTGAGGACCACTCAAAGAGTAGAGGCAAGGCACTTGGTGGGCTAGAGGAAATTGCAATGTATTATTAACAAGAATATGAACAGGAAGACCAGCAAAAAGGATATTATTGGAAAGATGCATGGCTGAAAAAGTAGGTAGGCTGGTCATAAAAGTAGGCATTTATGCAGTACAGTGGATAGAACACTGGACCTAGAGTTAGGAAGACCTCACTTAATTCCAACCCAAGACACTTACTAGCTGTGTTACCCAGGACAAGGCACTTGTGCTCAGTCTACCTCAGTTTCTTCCTCTGTAAAACGGAAATAATAATAGGGTTGTTGTGAGGATCAGATGAGATAATATCTGTATAGTGTTTTACAAACCTTAAATAGCTATGGAAATTATAGCTATTGTTATTGTTGTTGTTATGTACTGAGAACTGTGCATGACTCTTGGAAAGCTTGAATGCTCTTACTGATAGTCTGACATTGTCAAAAATGTCGAGCCAGGTCCCTGTTGTTACAGTCTCTCTGTGGAGAAGTTACAGGAGGGCAAAGGTAAGAATTACATTGCACAAGGAGGTGTGGATAGGCTAGGAGCATATTTGTGCTGTTGTGTTATAAAGAGCACTTAAAATGAGATCCTGGATCCACTGAGGTATTGAAATATGCAAAAAATAAACAAACAACCAAACAAACCTTAAACACCCATTTCCTCTAAAGATTCAGTATCAATCATAGGTCAGTAGTTTGCTCTGCTCCTAAAATCACAAAGCATCACAAGTGGTAGAAAGCACATTCAGCAGCCACATGCCACAAATTTCAACAATCCTGGTGTTTCCCTTTTTGGGCAGGAAATACTTCCTTGTAAAGAAATAAAGGGAAAATGCCAAAGCATTCATGGGAAACACTTGTGAAACTTTGTTTAAGAAAGGCAGTTTCTTTCATCTTCCAGTGAAGGCTTTCAGACAGACCTTTTCTTTTTCTTTTCTTTCTTTTTTTTTCTAATGTCCTTGAGCAGATCCTTAAGTAACTCAATCATTCTTGCAATAAAATGAAAGGCGAAAAAAAAGTGCCTGTGCAAATCATAAGGGAGATTACAGCCTGGGGTAAGCTGTACATATTTGCCTTGTGTCTTTCTTAAAAACAAGGAAATCCTGTTCTGTGAAATGATTTTCTAGTTACTAGAGTTCTAAGAAATCAAACTTATGATAGATTAAATACAGTCTAATATTTTACCATAGATCAGAGTTAAGATAGGGAGAAAACGGGCTTTTAGAGATGCTTAATGACTCTATTGCTTTTATGATGCTGCAGCAGTGTTCTTGGTTCAGGGCCCTAAATATTATTACCAGATCTACTAGTTTTTTAACCCAAAAATACCTTAGTAAGGTTCAGTTAGTTGATTCAAGTAAGAGAGGGCTTGCACTTCCATTTCAGTTAATGTACATGCTGAGCAGAATATAACTGAAGTCTTGTATAATTCAAGTTCATAATCACTCACATGGGGCTTAAAGGTTTACAAAGTGCTTCACCTACACTGAAGCATGTTGGTGCTTAACAACCATGTAAGGTAGATGGTGTTATAGTTGCAATTTTATAGATGAGGTAACTGAGGGTTAATGACAACTTGCCCAAGGCTATGTAACTAGTAAGCTTCTGAGGTGAGAGTCAAATTCAGGTCTTCTTGATTCCAAGGTCAGCCCTCTCTTCACTCACCACAGTTGAACTTTGTTGGCCTATTAGTCCTTGCCAGTAATGATCCTTTGAAAATAGCTATGCTGCCATGTCATAGACTAAAAACACTATTCTCTTCTAAGTTCAAGACAAAATTACATTTTAGTTTCTTTACTTAGTTGAGCACAAATAGCTTTTAGTAACTGAACCTTTTTTTTTTTTGAAGTGGTGATATCTTTCTATTGCCAGTACCACTGAGATGCTTATCTGTATTGTACCTGGGTGTTCAGACAAAGCTATTACCAATAAAATAATAATGGCAGATAATGCCATCTTTTCTTAAACACTGGCCTTAATCCAGGGAGATTTGGGATAAAGAATTAGGGCAGGTATATAATTTTCACCCACTGCAATTTAAGTTACTTTCCAGACAGAAACAATTAATGTTATACCAAGATCACTGGATAATAAAGGCCACCTCAAAACAATGTCATTTTTCTGAATGTGGCACATTTCCTATCAAGATGATTTGGGAAGCTGTGTATGTTGCACACAAACACGGATTTCCCAGTTGTATGATGAGTTATTTGATTTGTTTTGGTTGTCAATCATAGGGCAAAGTCTGGAAGTAAAAATTCACTTCCTGAAGGTATTTAATTAACTAAAATAGCATATCCCCAAAGTAGGTGTAAAAACCATTGAAATTAAAGGAAAATGGAATTTACCTGAGCTCTGGCAAGAGTGTCATACAAGGGAGACCAAAAGAAATGAAGATTAGAGGGAATATGCTTTGAGTAAGGAAGTCAGAGTCATCACTTGAAAGGGAGGATGGCGGGGAGAGATAGATCACCAAAAATCCATGGTGATTCTTGGGGAGACAAGGGAGTGAGGACTTTCAAACAGAAAGGAATTCGAAATTGGGTTTTCACAGAGGTCTGTGAAAAGTAGCCAAGTAACAAGGTACATTTTCGAAAACACTGGCCCAGCAGCGATCTTACCTGCATTGGGTACCTAATTAGTAGCATTTATGCATCCACTAAATTTGAATGAGGTTTTGTGAGAAGTGACAGTGGAAGTACAAGGCACATCTTTGCCCTGGAGTTAAGTCTGTAATGAGGAAGACAGGCAAAAATGTGTCACTGCTGTTATTTTATAGGTTTTACTTTATAGGCAAGTAGAAGACTATTTATGAGACAATTTCCTTTCTTTATCCAATGTCTGCAGTTCAGGTAATCTACCACCAAAATAAAGGTTATGGCTACACACATGATTCAAACAAAAAAAAATCTTCCTTTATATGTGGGTAACTGTGTCCCAGACTGTAGCACTTATCATTAAAGGCTCATAGGTCCAGAGTTGGAAGGACCTGAGTGTCCATCTGATCCAACCTCCTTATTTTATAGATGAGGCTCAAGTAGGTTGTAATCTCTCTCAAGGTCATACAGGTAGTATTAAAGTTGAGACTTAAATAATTCTTCCTAAATATTTTCTTTGAGCTTAAGGGTATTGGGGTGTACATATGGCTCCTGGGTCCAATAACATCATTTGGGAGATAGTTTGGTGTAGAAAACCCTGATAGGTGTATGTGTGTGTGTGTGTGTGTGTATGTGTGTGTGTGTGTGTATACATATACATGCATATAGACATACATGTATATATATATATATATATTTTTTTTTTGCTGATCTTTTCAGGAGGAAGTTTTAACTACTTGCTCATAACTTACCAAAGAAGGCCTGGTGGAGTTTCTTCTTGACTCTTTCAATTAACTCTCATTTTGTATTGTAGTCTCTCTCTCCTTGTGCATAATGGAAAAAACTGTCTTCCCAGGTCTTAATGGCATGACAAAAGGTGGAAGAAAATGGCTGTGTGAGAGAGAAGGGTCTATTATGGTCATATCACATATGAATATTCTATTTGAAATTGTCATTGCTTGGTGTGATGGGAGCATTCATCTCCTGAATGCCAGAATCAATCATCCTGCACTTGCCATCTTTGTCGATATAATCCAATCATGGCTTGTCCACCTGAATCCCCAGCTCCTGATCCAATGGGTTGGTGGACTAAAGGGACTTAGTTTCTTAGTTAGGTGGTCCATCTATTTTCTGTCATTCTTGATATCTAACTTTCCCTGAATATTTTTGCATAATAGACTGCCTCTAGCGCATCTGTCACCCTTGACCTTCAGTGGAGTTCCTCATTTGTTATGCAAACAGTTTTGTACATTATTCTTTCCAGGGAACACTGGGGGATTACAAGCTTCTATTCTAAGTTTTGTTGTGGACCGATGTGTGTATGTATATCCCTAACCCAAATTCCCTGTGACGATCCTTTTCCAATCAGTAGGGATTAATTTTCTTCCTTCAAAAGAGAAAGCCTTCCCCTTCAATCAGAGTACTGACATTAAAATACAGTTGGCTAACTGTACTAACATTTCTTAATTAACCTCTGTAGGCTTCCTTAAAGTTAAATCATGTTTGGAATTCCTTCTCTTTCCCCTTACTGATTCCTCTTCCTCTTCTTCCTTGGGCATCCCCCAAAGTTTAATGCATAGTCCTGTGCTTTTCTCTCCTTTTGCCCTGGACCACTCTTCCATTTCCACAACATTGATTTCTGGTATGATGTGGATTTCATAGCTACATGTCTGATACTGACCATTTCCAGATCTAGTCCTACATTTCTAACTGCCTGTTGGATTCATCCCATTGAATGTTCTACTGCCACCCCAAACTCATTAGGTCTAAAATGAAACATCATTTTCCTCCTGATTTTCATGGTATTCACACTTTCCCAACCACCAGGTCTGAAACCTGAGTCATTTGTATCCTGTCCCATCCCTCATCATATCTTATCAGTCACCAACACTTTTTCAATTCTTTCATTATTATTACCATCATAATCATGAGAGCCACAATCAACACTTAATGACTGTCTACAATGTGGTGTTAAATACAGTTCTGGCTTTAAGGAGTATTACAAGCTAGTAGGGGACATAGGACACATCAGAAAGATCAATAATGGTATAAAGAGACAGAGGCTGATATAATGGCTCTTGGATGCAGCTCTTCATTTCCACTCTGACCACTACAGTAACAGTTTAGTTCCCTGATGCCCTATGAGATCCTCTCCAACTCTGGCTGCTCTATCATCCTAAATATAGGGCACTGTCATTATGAGACTTAACACTAGAAAGACCAAGTATGACAGTTGACACCCAATTTGCTTTCTCTTTTGAGGTATTCTGAAATTCCAGTTCTCCTTTAATAACCTCAGGGCCAGACTACTAAAGTATACTCTAACCAGTGTCCCTGTTGACAGTTTCTCTCCCCTCTGGACTCTTTTGTACATCATTACTAGATGAAACTTCTTAAAAGAATTATATTCTGACCCCCAATTTTCACTGACTGTCCACTAACTGCTGAGTAATGCCTGTATCCCTCATCCTGGCACTTAAACCCCCTTTTAAGACCATTAAGTTGACCCAGCCCCAACTTCCTTTTGCAGTCAGAGCTCACATTGCTATTTGATATAAGCCTACTCTAAACAAGTCCGCTGATGATCCCCTGCAAATGCCTTACACTGAGCTACCGTCACTTCTGCACACTTGCCCCTGCCTCTCCCCGCCCCAATACCTGGGATATCCCTCAATCATCTCCTTGCCCCTTCAAATCTTACTCATCTTTCAAAGATCAGTTCAAACACCATCCCTTCAATAACCCCTTCCTGACCTAACCACCCCAGCTCAGGATGATTTTTATGTCCTAGAACATTCATTTGACACTAATTTCCTGCCTGGTGTGGTTACCAATGATAAGAATAGCATTTCTATAATGCTTTAAGGTTTGCAAAATGCTTAACAAACTCCTCATTTGATCCTCACAGGAACTCTTGGATAGAGGTGGTATTGTTCCCCATTTTACAAATGAACAAACTGAGGCAGACAAAAGCTAAGTGACTTGCTCAGGGTCACATAGTAAACGTGAGGCAGGATTTGAACTCAGGTCTTCTTGATTCCTATTCACTGTGCCATCTAGCTGCTTCTATCTTCACTTTTATGTCCTATCTCTTCTTGAGAATAGAGCCCATGCTTTACACTTTGGCTACTTCCCTATATCCAGTAGAACAGTTCATTCTAAACAGGTCTTCATACATACTGGGTTGTTTTAAATTACACAGTTGTATTCTTTTTTTTTTTTTAAGATATAGGGGGCAGCTAGATGGCACAGTGGATAAAGCACCAGTTCTGGATTCAGGAGGATCCGAGTTCAAATCCAGCCTCAGACATTTGACACTTACTAGCTGTGTGACATTGGGCAAGTCAATCAACCCTCATTGCCCCACCAAAATTTTTTTTTAAAGATATAGATTGGTTTCTCTATGAAAACATCAAAAGGAGATTCAGGAGAAACTGCCAATATGAAATTGAGAGTGTTACAGGGACATGCCCCAATGGTAAGGGAAGTACTTTATTATTTTTTATCATAAAAATATTTTCTTATTTTCTAGTTACATATCAAGATAGTTTTCAACATTTGTTTTCATAAAGATTTTTAGTTTCAAATATTTCTCCCTCCCTGCCTTGTCTCCCCCCTCCCCAAGACAGAAAACAATCTGATATAGGTTATATATGTATAATCACATTAAACATATTTCTGCATTAGTCATATTGTGAAAGAAGACTCAGAAGAAAAGGGAAAAAACCTCAATAAAGGAAAAAATAGCTCCAAAGTAGAAACAGTATGGTTCAATCTGAATTCGGAATCCACAGTTCTTTTTTCTGGATGTGGAGAACATTTTCTATCATGAGTTCTTTGGAATTGTCTTGTATCATTGCACTGCTGAGAAAAGCAAAGTCTTTCACAGTTGATCGTCCCACAGTGTTGCTGTTACTGTGTACAATGTGCCCTCGTTCTGCTCACTTCACTCAGCATCAGTCCACTTAAGGCTCTCCAGTTTTTTTCTGAAATCTGCCTGTTCATCATTTCTTACAGTACAATTGTATTCCATTCCATTCATATACCACGACTTGTTCAGCCATTCTCCAACTGATGGACATTCCCTCAATTTCCAATTCTTTGCCAGCACAAAAGAGAGCTGCTATAAATATTTTTGTACCTGTGGATTATTTTTCCTCTTCTATGATCTCTGGGATACAGACCTAGTAGTGGTATTACTGGGTCAAAGGGTATGCACAGTATAAGGAAAGTATTTTAATGATGGAAGTCAGTAGAGCTGAGTAGGGTTAGCTTTTTTCAAAAGAAGAGTTGACTAAGTTTGAAGGAAGAGAAGAACTTTGTTGAAAGGATGAGCGAAAACACATTTATTGGTTCCACATGAGTGATTTAAATGTAATAGATAGATTTAAAAAAAAGGTCAGGCATAAGTGGAACACCTAGGTATCATGATTTGGTAGACCCTAGGAGTTAAATTTAACTTAATAAATATTGTTAAGTTCTTACTGTGAGTGCAAGAGCCTAGGGAAAATACACAAATTAGATAAAATGCACTCCTTGCTCTCATGGAGCTTATAGTCTAGTAAAGAAAAATAATAAATACATAAATAATTACAAGAGATAATTGTACATGACAAAAAACACAAGAAAGGTACAAAGTTGCACGTAGTTATTCACAGCATTTCTGTAACTCCTTATCTTAAAGAATTTCTCCTAGAGGCTTCTTCATGGTGATTGAAATGTCACCATTATGACCACAATCCTTTGAGTTAAAGCCCTATTCTCTTGTTAATTTTATGTAAATTTCATCTTTAGCCAGTCATTCTCTAAGCACTTACTGAATGTCTGTTAAGAGGAAAGGAAGGAAAGAAAGAAGGGAAGAAAGAAAGAAAGAGAAAAGAAGGAAGGGAGAGAAGAAAGGGGAAAGGGGAAAGATGAAAAAAGGAAGGAGGAAAGAAATAAGAAAGAATAAAGGATGGAGAGAAAAAAATTTGGAAGAAAGGAAGGGGAAAAAAGGGAGGTAGGAAGGAAGGAAAGAAAGAGAAGATATGAAGCATTATTTCAGATGCCAAGGTAGTGACGGAGAAACATAGCTCTTGTTCTCCAGGAACGTGTAGTTTAGTTGGGTTTGGGAGGCAATGAGAACTCTCCATATAGAATCTTAGGATGTTAGAACCAGACAGAATATTAGAATCTACTTAGACCCCCTCTTTTTATTGAGGAAGAAGCAGGGAACTGGAGATAAAAAGTTGTTTGCCCAAGATTATATAACTCATTAGTGGCAAAACCAGGCCAGATGCCCAGATTTCTTGTCATCAGGAGAGCTTTGCTCCAATTGCCAGGTAACTCACTCAGTGAGTGTCAAAATAAGTGATAGCTGTTGGAGGACTTCATCATGTCAAGGGGTGATTAATGTAGGTCGGAGCTCTTATGAAGGAGATATGATAAAAGTTAGACAATACTTTACTGTTGTTTAGTCATTTTTACTTGTGTCCAGCTCTTTGTGACCCCACTGGGTTGAGGTTTTTTTTTTTTTTTTTTTTTTTTTGGTAAAGATACTAGAGTAATTTGCCATTTCCTTCTCTGATTCAGTTTATAGATGAGGGAACTGAGGCAAATAGGGTTAAGTGACTTGCCCAGAGTCACACATCTAGTAAGTGTCTGAGGCCAGATTTGAACTCAGGAAGATGAGTCTTCCTGACTCCAGGCCCACTACTCTATCCACTGAGCCACATAGCTGTCCCAGATTATATATATATATATATATATATATATATATATATATATATATATATATATATATATATATATATATATACTTGTGGGGCAACAAGGGTTAAGTGACTTGCCCAGGGTCACACAGCTAGTAAGTGGCAAGTGTCTGAGGCCAGATTTGAACTCAGGTCCTCCTGATTCCAGGGCTGGTGCTTTATCCACTGTACCACCTAGCTGCCCCCCACCCCCCAGATAATATTTTAAGCAATTATATATGCCTATTCTGAGTGGAAGTCTTGAAATTCAATTTCATTCTAGTAGGGAAGTTTCTCTTCTATTATAGCTCCCCATTTTATCTATAACATACTCTTAAGATTGCCTGGGAGAAGCTAAAGTTTGAGTGACTTTCCCTTTGTCCTACAACTAGTCTCAGACCAGCTGCTCAAACTCAGAAGCAACTCTTGAACCCAGATCTTCTGATTCCAAAGCCAGCCCTTCACCTACTCTGCAGATGCCTCTGATCAACACTGTCATGGGAACTATTTTCATCAACAATTTTCTTCTTGACAATTAGGCCATTGTCAATGAAAGGGGAAGGGAACTGATGAAAAGACAAAGTCAGAGACAGCATGAGCTTCTTTCTGAGGAAGCACAGCATTTAGGTATCTGTGCTGGGAGAACCTGGAGCTGGGGGAGAGGATTCCTGACAAAGGGAGTGTATAAACACTTTCTACTTTACTTGTCCTTGATGAAATTTCCCTAATCCTATGGATTCTCGTCTGTAACGAGGTTTATTTTATCTCAAACTGTTTGCCATTTTCTAATGTAATAGTATCATGTTTCGTCTTACAGTTGGAAGAACTATAGTTGCATGGCACAGCTCCTTGGCTGGTCTAGCCACCAATAAGTGGTACCATGTAGTATTATTTTTTGCGCCATATAGTTGGGTACTCTCCAACAGCCTCCTTTAACTTTGCTGTTATATAGATTCGACTAGATGGGACAGTGATAACCAGGGGGCCCTGCTTATTTACATTGCCAGATCACTGTTGATAATGTGATCTATCACATTATATTGCAGAGCCAAATTCTGGCAGAGTACTAACCTGAGACTTATCTTGAAGAAGCTGAGAAGTAATTTGAATTCTTTTATATCTTGCTTTGGTCAGACCCTTATTAGGATATTGGGTCCTGTTCTGATCACCACAGAGATATGGAAAAATACCAGAGGGTCCAGAAAAATGTAAGAAAGACGATCCAACAGATAGAAAAGTTAAAGCAATCAATGTGTAGTAGCCTAGAGAAGAGAAAGGGAAAGAATAACTAAGATGCAGGAACAATATAGGATTGTTCATCAGGTACTTTCTGTATCCATGTAGGACTGAATAGAAGAGAGATGGCTTAAATTAGAACAGGTGAACAGTTAGAACTTCCTGACCATTGTGGTAACAAAATTCCCAACTGGACACCTAAGGAACAAATAGGTCATGATCCATTCTGGATGATTCAGGGATTCCTATATTTTCCATGTGTCATGAGCTCCTTTTTGGCAGTTCCATGAAGCCTATGGACTCATTTTCTGCATAATATTGCAAAATAATTGGAGGAAATGCTACATTTCAGTTAGAGGTCAATAAAAATAAAGATGTAATTTTATTTTCCTATCCAAGTTCACAGAACTTCTGAAATCTCCCCATGGAGCTCTTGGGGGTCAAAGGGAGTCTAGGTTAAGAAGCTTTGTTTTCAATATCCACCTGACTGAGAAATAGAGTTTGAATCAGGTGTTTTCTTGTGGCCCTTCTGCCTCTGTTATATATGTGTGTGAGAGAGGGAGAGGGAGAGGGAGAGGGAGAGGGAGAGGGAGAGGGAGAGGGAGAGGGAGAGGGAGAGGGAGAGGGAGAGGGAGAGGGAGAGGGAGAGGGAGAGGGAGAGGGAGAGGGAGAGAGAGAGAGAGAGGGAGAGAGAGAGAGGGGGAGAGAGAGAGAGAGAGAGAGAGGGGGAGAGAGAGAGAGAGAGAGAGAGAGAGAGAGAGAGAGAGAGAGAGAGAGAGAGAGAGAGAGAGAGAGAGAGAGAGAGAGAAAGCCAGGTGTCTCCCATGGAAGATTGACTTAGTGATGTGATGGAGGGCCCTGTAGCTATACTCCTGGAAAGGAAATTATTTCTCAGTTCACCTTTTGATTTTTGAAGTTGTGATTTCTTGCCTGCTCTACACATTGCCATTTGTTTTACTGCCATACTCTTGTTTTTTCCTGCTCATTTTCAATATTATGACATAGGACAAAAGAATGCTAGAGCCAGGAGGGATCCTAGGGGTCATTCAGCCCCATCATTTTATAGTGGAAAAACTGAGGCCTAGAGAGTAGAGTGGTTTAGTATCAGAGAATTTGAGAACCATGAACTCCAATGCTGACTTCTCTGCAAATTTGGGTAATTATTTACTAATCTCTAATTGTCATTTCATTTATTGTTAACCTTTCCACCCCCCAACCCCACTCCAAGCAGAGTTATAGACAAATTTACTATACATTCAGAAGAGCTTCTTGCTGAGCAGTATACCACAGATGATTAGAAATAGCCACTTGTGCGCACACATGAGCGTGCACACACACATGCACATGCACACGTGCATATTCTTTAGCAATTCTGTACATATGCCTTTTGCAATGAGCATTGGCCTGTACTGTATAATATATCTTCAAAGGAAGTGGTTTTGAGAGTAATTTTAGCAAAAATGACTCCTCTGCCCTTAATAATCACCAACATTTTCTTCCAGCAGAAAATGGAAACTAGAAATATTTATATATTCATCTTTTGGTATCCATATCAGTTTCTTAGCAGGATGAAGCATATCAAATTTCCAGGATGGAATTTAATATCTTAGGAAACATGATTTGTCTGTGTTTAACTTAAAGGTCAATCCTCCTTCCCCCCCCCCCCTCCGCCATCTCCTAAGAGCCTCCATTTATGATAGCATAAAAATATTAACAGGCAAAGCTTATTTGAGAGGGGATAGTTCTTAGAGTATACCATCCCTATCACTTTCAATTTTAGTTAATGGCTAATCTGCATTTTGTATCCACTGCTGCTAAGAAAAATAACATTTTGGTTGATAAACTATTTGCAATAGCTTATTAAGTTTATCACATGGATTGGGAAAACAATAAGAGAATCTCAAGGCTTAGAGAAATAATTATTCACCACACCCACCACGGCTAATTGTCAGTTTGGGTTAGATTTGGCTAGCATCCCATTTCCTTTGGTTGTTTTTAATTTCAGCCCCTACCTCCACTTTTTTTTTCCCCACAAGAGACTATTAAGCAGCAACAGAAGCTGATATTTCTATTGTATGGTTCATTTCTAACCCTCACATTTTAAACATTTTTGGTTTCCATCAGGGATTTGTAGCTGGGGAGTCAGGGGTGGAATCACTTTTATGATCCGGACCAAAGTCCTCTGATGGATCCTCAGTGCAGGTAGAATTTACTGAGCTGTGAATAGGACTAGTACTACAAACAACTTCAATAAATTGAGTCAAACTCTTCTCAGCAATACAATGGTCCAAGAAAGATCCAAAGGATTCATGATGGAAAATGTTCTCCAAATCCAGAAAAAAAGAACTGTGGAATCTAGATGCAGATTGAACCATACTATTTCAATTTTTTTTTTATTTTTTGAGGTTTTTTTCCTTTTGCTCTAATTCTTCTTTCACACCATGACTAATGCAGAAATATGTTTAATGTGATTGTACATATATAACCTATATCAGATTGCTTGTTGTCTTGGGGAGGGGGGAAGGAGGGAGAAAAATTAGAAACTAGAAATCTTAAAAAATAAATGTTGAAAAAATCTCTACATATAACTAGAAAATAATAAAATACCTTTATGATAAAAAATAAATTGAGTCAAAATTTTAACTTAAAGGCAGGTGGCACAGGGGATAGGGAGCTGGAGTCAGGCCTGGATTCAGGAAAATGTGAGTTCAAATCTATCCTCAGACACCGACTAACTGTGTGATCCTGGGCAAGACATTTAATCTTTGTTTTCCTCAGTTCCCTCAACTATAAAATATGGATAACAATAGCACCTATGGAACAGAGTTGATTCAAGAATCAAATGAAATAATAATTGTAAAGCACAGTATCTAATATATAGTAAGCACTACAGAAATGGCAGCTGTTGTTAATAGGTAAATTGTGTGTGTGTGTGTGTGTGTGTGTGTGTGTGTGTGTGTGTGTTTAAAATAGCCCTGGTCTTAATCTTCTAAGAATGTTCTTTGAGTCTCCAAAATGGAAAAATTTTGGTTTTCCCTGTGGAAGGGAGGATCCGTGGAACTGTGTGAGTGCTAGATCTAGAATCAGAGAAGTGGTGTTTCCATACTGACTTAAATCTCTGGGCCTCAGTTTCCTTGCCTGATGAGAGGAATTGCAATTGATGATCTCATAGGTCCCTTCTGGTTCTCAAATCTATGATCTTAAAACACATTGAGCTAAGGACATCTAAGAGAAATATATAGAAAATTTTCTGGCTTTGTAGTAGTAATCTAAAGGAAAAATAATATTGGATAATTGTTTTTTGTTTGTTGGTTTTTTGGTCTTGTTTAATGGTCAGGCCATCATCATTCCCCACTGTTGCTGCTTAATGAGAGAGTTGCTCTTTAGGAGCAGAAACATTTTGATCTGCTTGTATTAGAAACTAAGTTCTGAGAACAATGCCTTGGGCTGATGACTTTAATATGATTTGGAAAAGAAAGCTTTAGAAATTGTAAGTTTCACTTGTCAGTGTTGGCCCAGGTCAATAATATACAGTAATCTTCCTCTTATCCAGGGAGGATACATTCCAAGACCCCCAGGCTGTTTGAAACCATGGATAGAACTGAACCCTATTACAGTCAATTCTCACTTTATGTAAATTCATGTTACAATTTTACATAAAGAATTCGGAAAGAAATCTACATTCCAAAAAAATACCTATGTTAACTTTACAGTACTGTCCTCCCTCCCTCCCTCCCTCCTCCCCCGCCCCTGCCCTGGGCTTGGCTCTGCTTAACCTTCCTCCCCTCACCCAACCCCCCCCCCCCCAAACCCAACAACATTAACCCAACAACAACACTAAAATCTCCTTTCAGAGACAACCACTACAAAATAGGGGGCTTGGCTTGAGTCTTTTTGCTCAAAGAGGAGACCTTTGCTCTGTTCCAATTTCTAATCAGGACTATGTGTCCAACCCGCTTGTTTATCTGTCTTCCCTCCATCTGCTCTTGGTACGTATGTCTGTTCCTGTTGGCTACATGTCCTTGAATCATGTGCAGGCTCCTTCCCTGGAGTCCAGTGGCCCCCTTCCTGCCTCTCTAATTCCCCTGGAACCTGAGATTGACTATGGGTAGCTGAAACCCCAGAAAGTGAAACCGTGGATAAGAGGGAGACTACTATAAATGAGTACATTTCTTACAACCCCTGTTCCGTGATGTTAATACGTTTTCTCTTCCTCTTAGATTCCACTTAAGGAATAAAACTCAACTTCCCTTGATGATGAGTTTTGTCAAGGGTAAAGTTTTTCCAAATCAGGTAACCACCTTCATGAAGCAGTCTAATTATTTTGGTATTATAGAATTGTGTTATAATATTACAACATTATATAATTAATACAGTGTCACAAACTACATTGACATTCCCCTGAATACATAAAAATGGAGCTAAAAGCCAGTTGGAATATTTAATGAATTAGTAAGTGAAAAGGACTCTTTTGAAGCCAGTAGAAGAAAGAAGAAAGTCATGTCTATGAGGACCTCTCAGTTTTTTTTCTTCTTCCTATATGCTGTCTATTTTTTGGAACTTTGGTTTGTAAATTAAATTTCCTTGGTCATGGTGGTTGTCATTTTGAGGTAAGGAAGGATAAGGGAAGTTTTAGGGTTATTGTTGCTTGATAATGTAACTAAGGATTTAAGTCCATTTACATAAGACTCCTTATTGGTAAAAAATGATTACTTCATGCTCCACGCTTGTTTGAGGAGAAGAGTTAGCAAGAGACAAGATCCATGTTTTTCTGGAAGCCAACATACTTGTTGGCTTCTTCTCAGAGTCTTTTCCTCCAGGGACTTCTCTCTGAACAGTAACAGGAATCCCCATTTGTCTTATCTCAAAACTGAAAGTCAGAAGACCAAGGATATCTCCTCTCCAAAGCTCTCACCAACTCTGCTCCTCTTTCAAGCACAGAGTATCAAGTAATCATTTTCTACAGATGAGGAGTTATGCAAATGGGCTTGAACCCTGGCTTGCAACAACAATAACAATAACAATACTAACTAGCCTGCTTTGTCTTGCAAAGCATTCTTACAAATATCATCTCATGCTCATAGCTACCTGAGGAGATAGGTTCTAGTGGTATTCCTATTTTACAGAGGAGAACACTGAGACAGAGGTTAAATGAATTGTCCAGGTGCACACAGCTAATGTGCATAGATATATGCATATGATAGATAGACAGACAGACAGACATTGTTTGATTTGATCTCAAGTGTTCTTAACTTCAGGTCCAATGTTCTATCCATTTTACCACCTCACTGCTTCTTTAAGAAAGAACAGTTATAATAGTATCTGAAAACAGATCGAAACATGTTAAAATTTTTTTTCCTTTGACAATTCCTTAATCTAAAGTTTTGTTTTTTTAACTGTTTTCTCTCACAACCTAGCTATTGTGGGAATGTTTTCTATGACTACTCATGTATAACTTATTTTGAATTGCTTGAGTTCTTGTAGGTGGGGTGTGGCAAGGGAGGGAGAAAGAGAAGTTGGAACACAGTTTTTAAAAAATTGATGTAAAATTTGTTTTTACATATATTTTGGAAAATAAAATTCTATTCAATTTAAAAAAAAGAAAGAACAGTTCAGAGCTAAGTTATTGCTGAGTTAAAACAAACAAAAAACCAACACACGAACATGAAACCTTCCCTTTGCTCTGGATAATAGAAAAAGTGCACAGGAGGCAGCTGAGTATAAGTCTTGCATTGAACCTCTAAGTGCCTTGGTAAAGCCTATAAATGGTCAGTACTTGCTACATAGTAGGTGCTTAATCAATGTTTATTGATTGATTCAATGTGGAGAAGGTACTTTCATTGTCAGAGGGACTCTCTTCACTGTGGTGGTGGTGGGGGGTTCCTTATATCAATGAAATCACGGGTTCAATTAAAAAAAGAAAAAAAAATAGCCCAGTCTCCAAGCCTAGAGTTTTACCAGCTGGGTTGTGGATATCACGGGCCCTGTACATCATGATGAGGTGTGAGTGGGGACAGAATATGGTGCCATAAAAGGCCAAAGCATTCATATCCGCTAAGCAATGATTCACCAATGCTTCTTGTCATTCCATTCCTCATGCTATAAACTCCTTCCTGGCTAGAAGTCATGGTTTTGGTGCTATCTTCTGTCTCCAACCTTTATGTCTTTGCATTCCTGAAGAACCCTGGTTCTTCATGTGGCCTGGGCTTTGACCCACACTTACTTGCATGCTTAAATGGATATTAGCCCTCTTCCTCTGTCAGAGAACTTCTCTCCTTAGAGTTTACTCTAATAACCAATACTTCTTTGGAAGGTAGGGCAGTGTCTGCTATCTGAAATTTGCTTAAATAGCTTATAGCTGACAATGGTGGGAGCACTTTGGGGAACAGAACAGGAGAGGCTTGTCAAGGGAGGAGCAGAATATTTGGATTTGATTTTTAAAAATTGATTTCCAATCAACAAAGTGACAATTCTTTTTAAACTGATTCTTACAGCTCAGTGCTCCTGTGAGTGCTTAAAAAGGAACCCAATTAATCTATTTTATTTCTTATGTGCCCATCCATAGAAAACTGGAGAATTTACTTCTATTTGTATTGAATAGGAGGAAGGGAAGGTTTACTGAAAAGAAAAATGACAAAGGGAATTGGGAATGGAAGAAGGTTGGGAAGTTCTGCAGTAGAGTCACTAGCTATATTAGGAAGCTACTCACCACCTTACCCTCCGGGAGCAAATGTTTAAAGAATGGGCTATGAATTGAGGTGTATTTTGCACTTTTTGGGAAATAGACACCCGAGTAGCAATGGTTGGGTTCCTGGAGGAGCATGCATTTTGTTCATAAACGTCTGTCTAAGTTGATTTTCCAAGGGATGGGTGAAGGGGACCTTCACTGTCTTTTCTCTCTACCCACTGTCAGGAAGTCTGGGCAATTGTTCCATAGGACAGGAAGGCAGAAACTATGGCCAATAACCCTAACAAGGGCACTATTGTCTCTTCCCTTCTGAGGCTGGTTCTAATCAGCCTATAAAAGCAAAACTGGCCTAGGCTTAAGGGATGTTATTCGTAGATCAAAATTCTTACCACACTGACCAACCTAGTGAAGAGGTAAGGGAAAGAATGAGAAAAAAAGAGGCAGGGAGGGAAAGGGAGAGAGGGAAGGAGAGGAAGAGAGAGACAGAGATGATGAAATAGAGAATAGGACGGGGGGAAGGAGGGTGGGAGACAGAGATAGTGAGTTAGACAGATACAAAGGGGGAGGGAGAGAGAATCTGAGATGCCTCTTTTTGGTTGAACAGTACAGGTTTAGGTAGTTCATATGGCTGGATTTGTGTTACCCTGTGGTATGTGGTTGTCCCTGGGGAAAATTTGGTACAACAATGGACAAGGTGATAGATTCTTCAAGGTAAAACAGATGCTGAAAGGTTGGTGAGTTATGCCACTGTGCCACAAGTTCACTGTTCTCTTAGGTTGTTAAAGTAAGTCTGTACTAGAGGTTGCTGGACCTTGGCTTTCAAGGTGTGTGTGTATGTGTGTGTGTGTATGTATGTGTATAGGAGTAATATATATGTATATATCTCAGTAATATTGTATAAATAACATGCAATATAATATAGTGAAGCATATATAATGGAGACACACATATGCACATGTACACATGTCTCTGTGTACAGAAATGCATACATACACATGTATACATGCACATATAAATATGCATGCATACACAGAGATACAGACACAAAGACACACATATGTATATAATATAGATATGTTTATGAAATATATATGTATATGAAATACTGTACCTATACATATACACATATATATTTATATATGTATATATAAGATGTGTGTGTACACACATATATACATATGCATACATATATACACACATCCACATATATACATATTTAGGGACCAAATTTATTATGAGGAGAGTTAAATGGGTGTCTCGCTGTAATATTGGGGTTCAGAAAATAATGAGAGACCTCTAGGTCCAAAGTTTCCTCCCTTCCAAACTGCCTTTTTTAGTTATTTCTCCCAGGCCAATAAGAAAGGAGATTTAACAGCCTCTTTTCCACAAACAAACCAGTTTTTATTAATGGGAATAAAATTTACAACAAAGGTAAAGTTAATAAAGCCAGGGACAAGGAAATAGGGGAAGAGAAAAACAGATAAGCTCCCTGGCTCTAGCTAAGACTGACTCAAACCCCAAACTTGCTTCCAGTTCAGCTAGCTCGAAGAGCTGGCCTCACTTCTAATAACTCACAACCTGGGGTCCGTAGTTTCAATGGGAGTCAGCTGTGCAGTCCCTCTCCAGTCCACTCTCACAGCTCACCAAAGGGAAAGAGACCTTGCTAGAGCCAGCATTACCCCTCTTACTTTCTCTCCTCCCCCCAAGGGGAGGTCCTTCAAGCTGGTTGGCTGAGAGTAGTCCCCTGCTGTTATCAGTAGTACACCAACATGTCACTCAGGGCTGGCCAGGTGTGACTACAATCTAATCATCCCCAAGTAAGGTACTTAGTCAGTGTCTCATTCTCACCCAATTCAAACAATATTAAATTAATCAGGTGGGGGCCATGGGCATCTGCTAAATCCATTATTTTATCACACATACATACATATATACATATGTATGTATATATGTATGTGTGTATGTATCTATATATATGAAACCTAGAAGCATAGAAAGAGACCAAGTTGAGAAGAGCTGTAAAGGTCAGACAGGAGTTTATATTTGATTCTGGAGGTAATGGGGGATTATTGAGGTGCTTTATCAGAATCACTTTGGAGATGATGGATTGGAGTGTGGAGAAACTTAAGGCAGGGAGGCCTATTAATATCCTATTGGTCCAAGTGGGAGAGGATAAATCTGAAATAGGGTGATGTCTGTATGCATGAAAGGAGATAAATATGAATGATGTGGAGATAGAAATGACAAGATTTGACAACTGATTAAACATGTGGGTAAATAAGAGAGCAAAGTTGAGGATGGAACTGAATCTGGGTGATCTGAAGGCTGGTGGTAACCCTGATGATAACAGGAAAGTTCAAATGAGAGGCGGTTTGGGTGGGGGTAATAATGAGAATGAGTTTTGTTTGGGACATGTTGACTTTGAGATACCTACATGAAATCTAGTTCAAAATGTCTAATAGACGGTCAGTCATGTGGCAAATAGCTCAGAAGGCTGGATTTATAAATCTGAGAATCTCCTGCATGAACCCTTAGTGGCTGATGAGATCACCAAGTAGGAGAATGTAGAGAGAAAACAGAAGATAACTCAGGGCAAGGCCTTGGGAGGTACCCACAGTCAGGCTTCACAGCCATTATTTGGAGAAGGGGCCAACCATCTGCCACCCACAGGGAAGGCAAGCTAGTCGAACTGAAGCAGCAAAGTACTGCAGATGATAGACAAGAGGCAGCATATGTCACCTTGACACCATCCCCTCTCAGTCCTTGATAGAGACAACCCAGACCCTTGAACCCAAGAGCCTGGGGAATAGCAACATTTCCAACCCAGTACCCTCAGCCATCATCCAAGCAAGGAGTCCCTGTGGAGATGCATTTTGGCCAGTGCCAAAGGTGCTACAGTCACAGCTACTGAAGACCCAGAAGAGAAAGGTCTTGCTACCAAAGTCCATGACACTGTCAAAAAAGCACCATATAAGTAATTGATACCACTTTATCTGTGAAAATGACATCAAAGCAAAGGCCTTACCATCTGCTTTCTTTGCTGCTGTACTGTACTATAAGAACTTTCCCCTTTGATTTGCAGCAGAAATCTTATGCGTGCTATCTTCCCATTAAAATGTGAGCTCCTTGAAAGTGGAGACTGTCTTATTTTTCTATCTCTATCCCCAACGTAGCCCTTTACATATAGGAAATGCATAATGAATGCTTCATTCATTCATTCATTCATCTAAGATTCTTCATGGCAAGAACCGTTTTCCATATTCTTTTTATCCTCAACATTTAGTTCAGTGCCTCTCTGTATTTAAATTTATTGTAAATATAGTAATATTTATTATCTTTATATTTGCTAATTTCTCAATTAATTTAATAAATGCTTGTTGAATTGAATGGGCTTAAACTCAAACTGCACCTTTTGAATCCTTTCCCATTACCATTAATTGTCAGGGAAAATAATTATTCATCATTTCCTTAACTCCAATTGATGAATGATTGTGGTGTGTGTGTGTGTGTGTGTGTGTGTGTGTGTGTGTGTGTGTGTGTGTGTTTAGGGGAGGGGGATGTGGGAGGGGTGGGTGGCAGGGTATAGTTCCAAGAATTCATGCATGCCACTGCATATCTTGGATTTATCCCAATTAGTGCAGGCCATCTTACTGAACCACTGATTTAGGGTTTGGCAACACATTCTAGGGGGAAAGATTTCATCTGCTCCTATGGCCTTACTGACGCTGCTGAGTCAGGAGTGGGCACTTTTGTCAGGAATATAGCTGATGGCTACATTAGCACACAGAAGTTTTCAGTACAAAGGACCAAAACTTGGGGAGATAGGCAGTGTCTAACAAAGTCCTTTTGTTTAGCATTCTGGTAGCTTGCTTCTTGATCCCAGGCAGGCCTTTAGGCTTGAAATCTCAGCGTTATCTCCTGGATTCCTGCCTCTGTTTCCATTTCTTATATTTTGGTGAGAGGCCAGGTGCTATAGTTGTTTGGAAGATCTGGATTTAATTGCTACCTCCAGCACATCCTGTGTTTCCCTGGCCAAGTCATGTCATTTCTCAATGTCCCCAGCAAGTCTTTAAGCCAATGGTACAGAGAAGATACAGACCTGCATCCAGGCCCCTTACATGGAGAGAATTACAAGTCTATTAAAAAAAATTGGTGCCCATCCAAGAAACCCTGAGTTCCTAAAGAAACCTGGTGCCTAATCTTTGGTTTGTACTCACTCTGATTCTAATATGAAGCTTGTCACTTTTCCCCAGGCAGAGATTTTCCCACGCCCCAATGAGTGTCTTAATCAGTACCACCTGTCACCCTTCCTCCTTCACGGACCCCATACTGAGGCTAGAGGTGATAAGATGAGCATAATCAGTTATTTTGAATGTAGAGAGTCACACAAACAGGGTGAAGGGAAAACTGTACAGGAAAACATTTCATTTTTTCTACTAAGAGCGTAGAATGGCAAATCATCATTCAAATATAATTTGTAATAACTTCTTTGTGTATTAATGGAAAATAATCCCCTAGTGGAGAGGTTTCTTTAAGACCTGTCTACATGGCACTCCCCCTTTCTCTTAACAACTCAAATTCCAGCTAAGGGATCTATGTCACAGGGCAGACAGCCTGTCTTCCTTGTGATTTCCTACCATGAGGTTCAGGTCCTCTCACCACCATCTGCTTACCTGAATCCTGGCTTCCATCCAAAGTCTTCACTAATTTCTTCTATTGCTTTTTTACTTGCTTTCCTTGTCTCATTTTGACCTGGTTTATATTCTTGTTTTCATTCTTATCCTATCCAGAAAGGTTATGTGATATATGGGATAAGGCACTGGACTTGTATCCATGAAGACCTGAGCTGAAATCCTGCCTCTGAGAGTGGGAATTGTTTCATTCTTTCTTTGTCTGCCCTTAACACCTGGCACATAGGTGGTATGCAACAAGCTTTTATTATTACTATGCGACCCTGGGCAAGCCATTTAATATTTTGTGTGTACTCTATTTCCTCCTTTTTAAAATAATAAAAAAAGGTTTGACTTGATGAGATTACCGTCAATTTATTATACATATGTGTGCATATATATACACATATGCATATATAATACATAAATGTGACTCATACGTGCACCCCCATTGGTCAGGGCAGGCAAGTCACACAGTAGATATTGACAGCTTTGTCTACATAGTTGTTTGCATGTTCTCTCCCTTGTTAGAATGTAAGCTCCCTTAAGGCCAAGATCATATATTTTCTTTTCTTTGTACCCAAGCAATTGATGAGATGATGATGATGGTTGATGGTGATTGGGGTTGGGGGGTGGGGGTGGTGATGATGACCACCTCTAAAACTGTGATCATCCAACTTGAGTATTTTTGAGCTTTCTGTCTCAGGCCCCAACGATTGGAACTCTCAGTACCTCCTATGACTTACCTGCCCTGCTCCCACTGACCCTTAACTATCAGGTCCCAAGTTTGGGAGAAGAACTGACTTGACAAAAGACAAATTTGATCAATGAAAAGTCCACGTTCCTTCTTTACCTCAGTTTCAAACTTTTCTTAGAGCTAGGGATGAAGAGTAGTGGGTTGCCACAGACCATAGAGGAGAGATAGTTTAGGAAAATTGACAATGATTAACCTCAGCTGTAGATATTTTGATCTTCTATGGGTGGGAACTGTTAGGAGGGTATATAATGGACCCTGAAAACAGAAGTTTGCTGGGCATGGAAATTATTTTGTTTTCTTTGTATAATAGCATAAGAGTGCTGATTGGAAAGAGTTGAACTTAAGAAACACAGGAGAATGTGGTCTTTTGAAGCAGCCACACACATGTCTTTGGAGTCTGGCTTCTATTCTCATGTGAGTATTTTTTGTGCATTCCTATCTGATAGGAGCCTGTTGATTTAACTCTTCCCTCCCTGGTGGTATATTTGTATTTCACGTGGAGTATGGCAACCAGGGATTTGTCATTCATTGGTCACAACTACCATGCAGTGACTAAGGGGATTCTGCTTATGATCACAGATTTAGAGTTGGAAGGGGTCTTAGAGGCAGCTGGCTCATTGTTTTACAGATGAGGAAACTGAGATAAAAATTAAGTGATTTACCTAAGATCAAACAGATAATAAGTAGGAGAGCCAAGATACAAACCTGCCCAAATCAAGCCCTTCCTTTCTCCCTCCCTCCCATCCTTCCTCTCTTCTTCCCTCCTTCCCTCTCTCCTTCCCTCTCTCACTCCCTCCTCTGCACCATATTGCCTTCTAAAACCACCCATATACTTAGATATCTGCTGCTTCTATGAACACTGCACTGATTGAGATGTCTCTTCCCCTGCCTAAGGCAACAGTTGGCCTTAGTTTCTTGACATTGTCCTTGACTAGAAAGACACCTAGATCAAGAAGCCTTAGTAAATGACCTAAGTTTCTATTCCCTTTAACCTGTCCTACAACACCTTTTGAGATGGTGAAAGAATCAGTCTGTAGTGAATTATCAAATGTAAAGCTATGTTTGGCACCCTTTCTTTATACCTAAATGTCTTGTGGGAAGAGAATAAGGCATCAAATTGGAAAAGATGGTAAAGGAGAAGAGTCAGTGTCAGAGGGGCTATGCAAGGCAGGAACACCAATCCAATATTGGTGGAATTGTGAATTGGGCCAATGGTTTGGGCAAACAATTTACAACTATGTAAGTACAGTCCCTAAACTGTTCATACTAAATGACCCAGTGATCCCACAACTGGACATATACCCCAAGAAGGTCAGTGCTATAAAGGAAGGTCCTGTATATAACAAGATATTCATAGAAATAATTTTTAAAAGCTGGAAGCATTCTCATTGATTAGGGGGCCAGCCAAATAAATTATTTTATGTAAATGTAACAATATGCAAATGTTATACATAACTGTAGGTGCTATTAATAACATAAAGAAAAAGCAAAGAGGAGGAAAGGAGGAAAAAATATGTGAACGGATGAATGAAGTGATAAGGAATGTAATGAAACCCATCACCAAAGGACAGCTGAACTCAGAGTAATTGCAATTGCTAATTTTGGTTCCAGAGAACAGATACCATAACACACATGACTCTTCTTGGTAGACAGGTGGGATACTATAGGTGTTGGAATGTTGTATACATTTTTAGAATGTTGCTTTGTCAGTTACGCAATTTTCTTTGTTCAGACAGTTCAGTTGGGGATAGTAAGCACGTTGGCAAAGACTTTTAAAAGTGGCACCCACTTTGTAGAAAATGGGAAAAAAAAACAAATAGGAGGATTAACCTAAGCCAAAAAAAAAGAAGACAGGTCTTCTAATTTGTCAGATGCATCCAAAATAATTAGGGAATGTTCTCAGAATGGTTGCTGTGTCACACAGCACATTGGGTCACAGGTCTTCCCAGTGGGAATGCATTCCTGTAGAATACAAATATAGTAAGGGGAAGGTACCTTCTAGACTGGACTTTTGTAGCCATGCTGTCTTGTCTCTTTGATGATAGTCATAGCTAATTTATTTGTATAGTGCTTTAAAGTTTCTAAAGAGCTTTGAAAATCTTAATCTCATTTATTCTCACAATAACATTGAGAAATAGGTACTATTAGTTTTCAAAGTTTACTGATGGGGAAATTGAGGCAGATAGTGGTTAAGTAATTTGCCTATCATCATACAGCTAATAAGTGTCTGAAGCTAGATTTGAATTCAGGTCTCTCTTCTTTTATACTAACTCCCTACTGGAAATTATAGGGTCTCAACGTACCAGAGCCACCATTAGTAATGAAAGCTCTCCTTCAAACTCCTTTGATGCATTAGGTATAAACTTCTAGCTGTAGTAGGAGATAACCCACTCTAGTTAGTCCTCAGAGAAATTGACTACACTTACTTGTTACTTTTCTGCCTCCCTTCCTTGTGTTAATGGAGAGAGAGAACAATAAACCCTTTGCATAATGGGACATGATTCTATATCAGATGTACATATTGAACTTTTATTGAAGATTCCTATCTGTAGGACTTTATTTAGAAGAAGTTAGGTGGACAAGTACAGAAAAAACATCGGGAATGTGCCTAAGGAAATGCAGACCATCATGGGAAGAGATCCATTTCAGGTGCCCTGAAACTCTACCAGCTGCTTCCCTATAGGCAAGGAGCCACAGGAATAGCCAGATAGATGCAGGTAGTAGGGATAATATTTTTTTTTTTTTTTTGGTGGGGCAATGGGGGTTAAGTGACTTGCCCAGGGTCACACAGCTAGTAAGTGTCAAGTGTCCGAGGCTGGATTTGAACTCAGGTACTCCTGAATCCAGGGCCGGTGCTTTATCCACTGTGCTATCTAGCTGCCCCTAGTAGGGATAATATTGAAATAGACAAAGTATGAGCACTGATGAGTCTAATACAGTGCAATAAATTACACTATTTCATTCTTATTTTTTGAAAAAAAATAATTTTTTGTTAGTCTGTACTTCACAAGGACCAAATAGCATTAACTTTTCCAGGTACAAAGAATAGAAGCTTGTATATGAAGCCACAGATCTATTACAGCTTGCTTTAAAAAATACATATAAAATTCAATAAGTAGGTTTAAAGCTTTCTTGCATATCCCCACATTTTTGTTTAACATACCTGTACCATCTACTTTTCAAAGTTTTTCTTTATTATTTATTTAATGAGCATTCATGTCATCATTGTAATCTACAAAGGAGATCAGAAAAGATCTTCCCCCTCCTTCCCTATCATATTCTTCAAAATGCAGACAGTGTAGGGCAGTGAAAAGGATGCTAGAATTAGCATCAAAGGAATGGATTTTGATTCTGGGACTTGGCACAGTGCCTGGTCCCTAGTAGATACTTAGTAAATATTTATTAATTGGTTCTCTGGTCTCTTAACTACTTTTGAGTTCTTGGGCAAGTGATTTAACTTCACAGGGCATTAGTTTACTCATCTGAAAAATTGAAGGGGTTGGACTAGATGATCTCTCGTGTTCTTTTCATTTCTAGATCTATGATCCATAAGTTTTTTTTTTAAAGCATGATGTTAGCATTTCTCATCTCTAACCAACCCCTGCCAATTTGTATGGTCAAATCTGCTGAAAAGTTGATTATTGGACTTAGTCTTAAATTAGAAAGATTGCCTTGAAGTGAAT
Organism: Dromiciops gliroides; assembly: GCF_019393635.1. Taxonomy (NCBI): domain Eukaryota; kingdom Metazoa; phylum Chordata; class Mammalia; order Microbiotheria; family Microbiotheriidae; genus Dromiciops; species Dromiciops gliroides. Next base: position 75,934,146 of record NC_057865.1, on the reverse strand, counting down.
TTACGGGCACATAACAGCTGCCCTTGGTCACGGGAGTTGATAGTAAAAATATACTCCTTGTGGTGTGTGACATGCCTCGATGCCATCCTGCTATTTGGGAAAAGAAGGGAAAATACCACTGCAAGATGACAAGAGTGCCCAAAGGAACAGTAGAGAGCTGGTGTGACATCTGCAGCTCATGTTGTGATTCCAGGAGTAACTTGTTCCTGCATCAGAAAAGCTGTTCACAAGCCCTTTTCAGTCAATACCTAATTCAGCTTACAGGATCATTGTCTGCTGCAAAGAAAGGATGACTAATTTTTACCCTAATGAATAATATTGATGATACATTTCTTTTATTTTGGTCATAAATTAAATTAAGGTTCTGTGTATAAGGGGGGAGAGGCATGAGGTAGTTTTAGGTGAGTTTGATGACTGAGCTTACAGAGGTTTCCAATTGAAGGCAACCTTGTCTATTTGCAAGAATCCAGAAATGTAATAGCTCCATGACTACACTGTGGGAGGTGCTTCAGAATGCTGGGCTTATATGCCAAAGGACTGGGATTTCACCAGTGTACGAAACCCTTTTCCAATGTAGATTGCAAACCATCAGTGACATAGTAGCTAAATTCTACACATTTGCCTGAGGCACAAAGAGCACCAGAAGTGTCCTCCATTGAATTTGCAAGACATTCATGTATCTTTCTTATGTAATAAGGGCAAATGGACTTCTAGGAGCCAGAGAACCAATTGGTCTAATGCAGCCCCCTATATACTTAGCTTTGAAAAGAAACAGAAGCTGCTGTTCTTGCCCTACATTGTAGAAGAGATCAGAGAATACTCGTATAAGTTCTCTTTTAAAGGGGCAGGCCAGTTTTGAATGACATGTCCTAGGCTAGTAACCGTGGGTGTTCAGGGAAAAGTGGGCACTCGGGTCACGGGTTTTGATGGAGTGAATTGACTTTCTCAATGTCATATAGTTGGAACGTGCGTCCTTCTGTCTCTGCATCTGCAATGCTCACTGACTTATCAGGTAAGTTATTCAAACAACTATCCATCTGGGTCATCCCAAATGAGATGTATCCCATTATGAAGCCTCGTGTGGTTTTTGTTGGCAGTGGCCATTCCATTTGGATGGGATTGGAACGTTTCTGGTTTTGAGGTTGCATCAGTCTACTGGAGTAAATGAAGATAATCATATCTGTGTTCTGTGGTAATACAGTTTATATTCATTTTTGTGTATAATTGATGCTGTTTTCCTGCTTCTCAGAGGTCAAGGCCAGATGCCCAGACTTATCTTATTTCCAGTCTTGCTTCATTGAGACTCTATTGACACCAGGTCCCCTCTCTCTATGCCTTGAAGGATTTTTGTTCAATCTGTAGGTGGCTTTTACATCCTGTTCAATATGTTCATTTGAATTTCTACTTGATTTCTTTGCTCTGATAACTTCAAAGGGAGTTGTACTTTTGATTCATTTCCTTGAAGAATGTGACAAGATGGAAAAAGGCTATTTGGTTCTAAGTATAAGTTTTTTAAATGTTGACCATAAACGTGATTTGTCAAGGAAAAGTGTGTTTTGTTTTGTTTTTTGGCAGATTATTCTAAGTATGAGTGGGTCTGGCTTAAACTATATAAATGGAATGAGGTAAGAAGTGGCAGTTATTCAATATATTAAAGGACTTTTCATTTCACAGAACACTTCACAGCTTTATAAAAAGTTTGTAGTTAAGAAAGATCTTAGAGATCATCTAGTCTAACCCCCTCATTTTACAGATGAGGAGATGGAGTCTTGGGGAAGTCAAACTGAGTATTCAAAGTCTCACAGATAATGTGTCAGGGACAGGATTTGAATCCAGGTCCTGTGACTTCAAATCAAAGTCATATCCTAAAAGAGGCTAGGAGTAAGAAAGCCAGAGTTCCAGTTAAAAGGATAGTGTTTGAGGGACTTCAAATACTTGGCTGCACCTCTTGATATGTCTTCTTGGACTTAAATCAGCCTAGGCCAACTGTTTTCCCTCTGGGTCATGAGATCTTTCTTTTCCTCTTTCACCCAACACCCTAATGAATTTAAATCTTGTCCCCTAGACAACTCTTATCTTCCTGCTCTCTCTCCATTGTCCAAGAGTGCAGAGTGATGGTGGTCCTATTCAAAACTGAGTTACCGACCATCATCCAATTCTACAAACTTTTCCCCAGTAAAACTTAATTTTCCTTTTTGCATCTAGTAAGATCCCTCACATCTGCTTTCCAAAATTTTAGCTAACTAATCTGAGAAATTATTACATGCCAAGATATGAAAGGGCGCTAATGTGTTAATGGATCCTTACCTCCCAATTACTATTTGTATCTTTAACATGGCATTATGGATATAATATTTCATTTCAAATGATTTTAATTGCAAGAAAATTTCATGGACTTTGACAAGGTCATGTCTTCCTTTGTTATGTTTTGTTTACGATTAATAATCTGAGAACCCTCACACAAAGTTATTTCTCTATTATAGTTTTGACGTGTATGAGAGGCACCTCATTGTAAGATAACCCTTAAGGAGCGTTTTGATCCACTGTATAGTCAACTAGCAAGCATAGTGAGATCTGAATATTTTATGTTTTAGTCAGTTGTGTGATTTGAAATAAAATCTAATGGAATAGTGCCTTCAAAAGCTTGCCTTTTCTCTTCCAATATCATCAATGAAGATGCCCTCAATGCATTTGTAAATTACTCACAAAATGATATTAATGGGAAAATAGACTTATGGGTTAGTGATTATGCTTCCTAGTGTTTTTCCCCTGACACATGTTTGTTAAAAATAAGGTTCAAGCTTCCCACTGTCTCTGCCCTGAGGGTATTGACAGTTTAATGGGGGACATAAGCCACCTACTCACAAGGGTCTATGGGGTATTCAGGGAGGACTAACACCTCTGGTATAAGGGCCGAGCCCTTTTCAGGACTGTCATCCACCTTTAATGTCCACCTGTCACACACCTTTCACCTATGGTGCACATGCAGCAGCCATAGCCTGGTAAAACCATCTCAACAGACAGACTAAACCAGGTTGAGGGTAATCAAGGGATTTCAAAATTAGGGGGATATCTACCCCAAGCATGTGAAGACTTCGCCTGGCATTATGGGTAGATAAGAATGATTTGTTCCAATAGCCAGGAAGGCAGCTGAAGTAGGTGGAACACTTAGAGCTTTGTCAGACATTGAAGACACCATGGTCATGCAGTGTATCCTGAGTCATCACCAGTCATCCTGACTTTTGTCTTGCCTTTCTTCTAAATGACTCTGGAAGAGAGAGAAAAGTTGATGTTGTGAAACTATGTCTCACTTAAATCCAATTCATGTGTTAGTCAAGACATCACTCCATGATTTCATGGGTCCCCTTCAAAACCAAAAGACAAGTAATATATACAAGGGTAGGGGATTTGGGGCTCCCAATTAATTTAATCAAAAAAGGTCCAGACAGGTCTATTGAATCAATCAAAGGTGTAAACTAAGAGTAGAAACAAGTCTTCGACTAATTTAAGAAGACTGAAGGACTTGGATCATTGGAAGAAGAGAGATGACAGTACACCAAAAAATGGCTTATTGGTTGAAAGAAGCTTACATATCTCTCAGCCTTCTAAATTTTCAAACTGCAGTAAGCTGGTTTGAAAATTTACATTTCCCAATTGCCCATTCAAGTGGTGGTCAAAAATAGCAGTGAAAAATTTCTTAGCAGGAATTTGCTTTAGGGAGAGAACATAGGGTAGAAATCTTACTTTTCTCACTTCTCACTCTATTCTCTTCTCTTTTCCCATCACTCAACTAGCTCATGACCATGCCAACTTCACATGGTTGGAAGATATAGACATCCCACCATTATTGCTATAGAATCTCTGGAGCGACAATAGCTACTGACAATGTTAGCATCAGGAGCCAAGAGACAGAATGAAGTCAAAGCAGTCATACCAAGGAAAGGGGAGCTTTAGGACTTTGCCAAGGAAAATGACCCTTGGAGCCTAGATGAGAGCTATGTCTAAGGGGAACTTCATGAGGATTCCACAATGGGACTTTGAGTAATTGGGAGCTATGAGTTTACCCTTTGGTCACATGTTTTTCTCTTTGTATGACCTCACTCTTCCGAGGTACAATGTTTATGTATGTAATTAGAGAGTGTGCCCCTAGTTTGGAGAATGTTGGCATAACAGCTGTCCTTGCTATATCTGCTTTTAGGTAATCCCTTTACTAAAAGTTAGTTAACTTTGGCTTATAATGAGCAAGTATACTGATGTGTTCTTGTGAGTGACAGCAGAAAAAAACTCTGGCCCCTTGGGGTCAACCTTAGAATCTTGAGGAGAGCTATTCTTTGGGGAACAAACCTAGAGGCATCTAGGTGGCAGTGATGGGTCTAGAGTTAAGAAAGCCCTAAGTTCAAATTCATACAACCTAATAGCTGTGAGACCCTGGGCAAATCACATAACCTCTGTTTGCTTCAGTTTCTTCAACTGTAAAATAGAGATAATAATAGCACCTACTAACCAGGGGTGCTTTGAGGATCAGATGAGATAGCTGTAAAGTGTTTAGCACAGTGCTTGGCACATAGTAGACACTTAAGAAATGCTTTACTTCCTTCCCACCAATGTTGATTGGAATTGGGAAATTAGCCTAGAAGGCTGCAGGCATTAAAAAGAAAAAGCAACTTTACGTAGCAATTACCAAAAGAATAGGTAAAATAGTTAAACTTGCATTTGATCCTAAAGACAGTAGGGAGCCACTGAAGTGATTTACACAGGGTAATGATACAGTTAAGTGGATATCTTAGGAATATCAAAATAGTAATTACTATAGGAACTCAAAGGAATGAAAGAAAGATCAGTTAGAGTGAGCCAGGTCAGAAAAAGATTCACAAAGAAGGTGTTTTGGGGAAGATGTATAAAGTGTGTATTAAAAAGAAATTTTTAAAAAAGGATTTTGTAGTACAATTGTAGCATTTTCAGATTTATAGCCAATTGTAAAACAGTACATCTCATTTCTATGAAATGTATGAAGCAGTTGTTGTTTTACAATTTCTATATTGTAGAATTCATTTCAATAAACATATGTTAAGTATCCACTTATGCTAGATCATGTGTAATATGATGGGCACTTAAAGACTAAAATGAAAGTCTCTGCCCTCAAGGAATGTCTATTCCTTTGGAATGAAACAATATTCACACAGTTAAATATACATACATACATATACATATATAGATAGATGTGTGTATGTACATATGTATATACAACACACACATACATACATATATATACACAAGATAAATATGCACAGATAAATTAAAATATATTCAAAGTAATTTGAACGTGCTACTAAAAACTGGAAAAATTGGGAAAAGTCTCTTATAGGACTTGGCAATTGAGCTAAGCCTTAAAGAGACCTAGGGGTTCCAATATATGGATTCAATCCAATGAACATTTATTAAGTGCCTAGTATGTGCCTGGCCATGTGCTAAGCACTGGGGATACAATAAATTAAAAAAAAAAACAGACAGTCCCTGACCTCAAGGAACCTTTAATCTAATGGGGGTAGACAACACAGAAAAGGAGGCAGGAGAGGGGGATGGACCAGGGAGTACCTGGTTTAAGTGCATTTTATTCTACAAAGCTGAAACCAGGCAAAACATCAGATGAAGAGTGGAGAGAGATGAGAGTCCAATTTCTGTCCTCAATAAAGTAAGGTATTGGAAATTGTGTGTTCCATCCTCCAGTCCTCTAATTGGAGGGGAGAGGAGGCTGAGGGAGGTGGTGTCAGTCAAGGTTTGTGTTAGCAGCTTGGTGATGAAGTTAGAAGTGCCAAGTTTAATCTGGGAGAGGTGTTTTATTCCATGGAGGTGAAACTAGACAGAACAGAGCATTCTAGTAGTGGGAACCAGCCCGCAACACGGTAGGACCAAGCAGTCCAATTAGACTGGAAAGTAGAGGTTATGAAAGTGAACAATGAGCAATAACCAATCTGGAAAAGCCAGATCGTGAAAGAATGTAAGTGTCCAATAAGGGAGTCATCATGTGATGCCAGAGGCAGTAGGGAGTCACAGGGGCTACTGAAAAAGGAAGGACAAGGTCATACGTATACTTCAGGAATGTCTGTTTGGCAGCATGTGGAAAATGGATTGGAGATGGAATGTCCCTGAAAATTAGAAGTTTTCTTTCTTTTTTTTCAATAAAGCATTTTTTAATGAAACAGAAACCATAAATAATTGAGGGAAAAAAATCTTCATTTGATAAAAGTTAATGAGCAAATGGAAAAGCAATCTGGTAGAAATCAGGCTTAGACCAACAACTTATCCCATGTCCCTCAACATGTTCAAAATGGATTAGAAACTTTAATAGTAAAGGTATAAAAAGTAAATAAAATACCTTTCTCAGAGTTGAATAGGAGATGTTAACAAAATAAGAGATGTAAGCAATTACAAACGAGAGAGTAATTAAGATTGATGATGAAACTGAAAAACTTCTTCACAGAAAACATTAATACAAGTAGGAAATGAAGGGGAAAATATTTCCATCAAATTAGAAGTTTTCCTTTAAGGAAAATGTATAGAAAGAGCTTAGATGCAGATTTCCAAGCTTTGCTACTTTGCAATCTACTTTTCCCATGGTAGATCTTCCATAATTTGGGACCAATGTCAGTGAAGTAGAAGTAAATGTATCCCTATACCAAAGATTATGTAGCAAATATGTTGACACAGTTGATAAGATGACATTTAGCGCTTTCGCCCAAAGATACTCATCCAGCTGGTCTTGGGCCTGGTCAGGATGTTACAATGCATTCAATCTGATCTGAAAGATTTCTTATATACCTGCTACATGCAAGGCATTTTGTTAGTCTCTGGAGATAGAGACAAAAATGAAGTAAACTCTGACCTCGAGCTTCTCTATCTGCCTGGGAGATAAAGCTATTGGGAAGGATAAAGCTTTCTTGGCTTTGATAATTAGGAACTGAACTTTGAAGGAAGCTGAAGGGATGGAGATGAAGATTGTGTTTGTTCCTCAGATGAAGAAGAATCCCAAAGATATCTTGTGAGGCTGATGATGATTTGAATATTCTTACAAAGGGAAAATAGGCCAAGTGAGAAGGTTGTGTGGGGAAGCATTTTAGACATTGGTATGAGAGGCAAGGGTGAAGGTGATAGGAAGCCTGGAAGTTTCACTATGGGGCTGAAAAGTTGCCAGTGAAGGAGAGAAACTGGGCAGTCAATGTTTTCTTTGTCTCTACCATTAATCTTTTTTCTCCTATTTCCAGAAAAAAAGGCCTCACAGGCAAAACATCACCTCTAACCTTGTTTTCTCTGCTTTGTGCTGTCTTATCCTTTCTTTTCTGTGGCTGCTGATCTTGCTTGCTTTCAGCCCCAGTAAAACCATCAGACTGACCAGCTGCTCCAAAAGGGCAGTGAACACATTTCTGTAAATAAGCCTTGGCTAGTTACTATAGTGATTAAATTAGAATGACTAGAATTTTCACTCGACGTCCTTCTCCCATCAAATTGGCTTCTCGGGTTGTCAGTCCAGTGAATCCTTTTCTCTGCTAAATCTGGCCTGGGGTCCATAGTCTTGTAGGAGGCAGTATTTCTCTCTTAATAGGCTACATGAGTTTATATTATCAGATTTCTCCTCTCACATCTGCTAAATTTCCCACATTTAGTCACAAATATTTTTTTTATCTTTAGGCCCTTATCAGTGTTTTTATAACTTAGGGCCTTCATAGGTGAAGATACTACTGACAGTAGACAATCCTAGAACATGAGAGGTTGAGTTATTTATACTGGGAATTATTTGTGGTACATTTTGAATCCTTAGCCACCTTCCTCATCAACAGTAGGAGTGTATCCAGAGAATGCAAAGCATGCTGATGTGTGTTTACGAAAAGGAGGATGCAGCAGAGTGGGAAATCTGCAAATTGGTTTTATTTGGCTTTGGAATGTTTGTAATTATGTTGTAATGAAAGTGTATCTAATATTCTGGGCATGAATGAAACTTCAAAAAACAAGTGATGAAGTGGAATGGAAGACTTGACTCAAAGACCATTAGAAAGTGGGTCAATTTCCCTATTCTGCCCATCTCAGCCTATTCTGTACTTCTCTAACTTTAGACAGCATCACCCTTTGACATGTTGCTAGCATTCATTGCAAGTATACTATTAATAATGTTAGAACTTGTATAACTAAATTTTGCAGAGCACTTTACATATTTTAACTCAATTGATACTTACCATTCATTTTGTTAGAGAGATGCTGCTATTATCACCATTTTACAAATGAGCAAACTGAGGTGGACAGAGGTTGAGGTTTCTCTAGAATCCTCACCCGACTAATTGTCACAGGCAGAATTTGAACTATGTCTTCCTGACTGCAAGACCAGGATTCTACCCACTGTTTTGACTGGGTGACTCTGTGGTTCATACCTTATTCCCTAGTTTGTGGGAGAATAACACGTACTTGTCTGTGTATGTGTATGTGTATGTGTATGTGTATGTGTATGTGTGAATATAAGTGTATTACATGTGTATGAATACGTATATATAATATTTACATATATGTGTGTAAATATAATATATTTACATATATGTGTAAATACATACAAACTTTTTATATATACTATTTTGACTTACAAAGTCTCACATGGAATTGTAAGATATATGGGACATTAAAAGTAAAGACAATAGTGGATAAAGTACATGCCATGAATAGGAGGGTCAGTATGGTACAATGAATTCAGAGCCATTTTGGCCCCATATAGATCTGGGTTCAAGTCTCATTTCTGACACAGACTGGCTCTTTGACATTAAGTAAGTCATGTAATTTCTCAGTGCTTTAGGTTGGTGACTCCCTAAGACTAGAAGTTGCAAAGGGACAACTACATTGGTAAAGGGATTTTCCTTTTATGAATTCCATTTGCCAATGAAATCACAAGTCCATTCCCTACTTCCTATCCATATCTATCTCTGATTTTAGAAAATAAAATTACATGCCATGGTTGTCAGTAGAGTAAATTGGAGCAGGGTGCTCAGGTCTTATGAAACTCCTAGTCGTCCTTTTCTATGTTGCTCATTGAAGCTTAGGAGGAGGAGGAGGAGAAGGTGTTTATTGTCAAGAATGTGAGAGGAGGAGTGCAATTGTCCTTCACTTTCTCTCTCCTCTTCCAACCAACTTTGGGCAAAATTCCCAGCCATCCACCCAAATACAGAAGCACAGATTTTAGGAACTTGCCTGAGAATAATAAAGATGCAAGCATGTATGTGAAACCTACTCAAGAGTGAATGGAGTTTACTTCTTGCCTGTAACATGTTGGGATTACTTCTTAATATATTGGACTGTTGGACTCTGTTTGGCTAACACATCTTGTAATTCAATAGACAATACACACCTGCTGTGTGCTAAATGATGGGAATTCGAGACAAAAATGAAGGTTCTTGGCTTCATGGAGCCAGCATCACTTTGGGGAAGAGGATGTGGGATATTAACTTAAGTAGCCTTTGGTAAGTTACAACCTCACTTAGCCTTAGCTGCTCACTTGTAGAATGAAGGAGTTGGACTTGTTGGCCTCCAAGATTCCTTCCAAATTGAAATCTATGTTCTGATGCACATAGATAAGTAAATATAATTTGAGGGAGCTGGGGAACCACAACAAGGGTGGAGGTAAGAAGAAGCTGCAAGGAGAAGGTGGTACCCAAACTGAGTATTGAAGGAAGGTGAGGATTCTGAGAGATGGCAATGAGGAGAGTGTATATTCTAGGCATAGACAATGATAGTTGAGAATGCTTCACAAGTGGGGGAAGGAATGATGTGTCCCCCAAACCATTAGTTGTTCTGTTTGACATGAGTTTAGGGTGAATTTCATAGTATGAAATAAGGCTGGAAAGGAAGATTGGAACAAGGTTGTGGAGATATAAAAATATCAGACTCAGGACTTACTACTTTATTTTAGAAGCAGTAGGAAGCCACTGATGGCTTTTGAGAAGGTGAATATCTTGGTGTGACATTGGTGAATCTATTGCCTGAAGGAAAATTCCTTTGGCAACTCTGCGAAGGGTGATTTAAGGACTAGAGAGACAGGAAGCAGGGACATAAGTGAAGAATCCAGGTATATGGTGATAATTGTCTAAATTAGAGAAATGGCTAGGCAAGTATGGAGTACACACACCATAGAAATAGAATTAAGAAAATGACAACTGATTGGATATGGATAGTGATGGAAAGGTATCACTGGCTTATTATCTGCATGATTAGCAACATGATAGTGCCCACAGTTGAAATAAGGAAGTTTGGAAGAAATCATATAATGGCATAGCACCATGATTTCTAGCAGCAAAATGGAGTCACACATGGTTTATTCTAGCAGAATTTAAACTTCAATAAATTCCAAAGCAAAATAAGTGATTTATGTAGTACCTATGCCACAAAGACAATATTTTTCTCAATGCTTCAGTTAACTGAACTAATTAGCAATTAAACAGAAGAATTAATGTTTGCAAGCATCTACTACCTCTTGAATTAAAGTAAAATTTTTTTTATCTCTCTAGGGTTTTGTGTCTAGGGTTCTGTGTTGCTTACTGGGGCTACAGAAAAAGTATAAGACATGGCTCTTGATTTTAAAGCCCCTATTATATAGTCAGGAACACTTGCCACTTATTGATTAAAAATGTTAACTGAGCAAAAAAAAAAAAAGAAAAGAAAAAAAAGAAAATTCATTGAATGTAGTGACTAGAATTCTGGTGTTGGAGTTAGGAGATCAACATTTGAATCTGGATTATTGCTAGCTCTGTGATCCCGGACAAGTCATTTACCTTCTCTAAGGTTCAGTTCCTTCATCAATAAGATCAGGATAATAGAACTAACCTCACAGAGTTATTCTTAGGGTCAAATGAGGTAGTCTATGCCAAGCGCTTGGCAAACCTTGAAATAGGAGGTGCAGTGAATTAGGTGGTGCAGTGGATAAAGCACTGGCCTTGGATTCAGGAGGACCTGAGTTCAAATCCGGCCTCAGATCCTTGATACTTACTAGCTGTGTGACCCTGGGGAAGTTGCCCAAGTTGCCCTGGGGAAAAAAAAAAGAAAAAAGAAAAGAAATAGGATGTCCTTTTTCACTATCATCATTGTAGCTATATCTTTAGTTATAGCCTCATTCTCATCATTATCAAATTAATGGTGCCAACAGTTAGTGTTGCAGTAATTTAGGAGAAGGAGGAATTGATCATTCAAGGATGGGCTGGTCAGAGAAGGGCTTGTGTCCAGGTAGGGACATAAGGGAGATGAGATAATTTGATACTTAAAAAGAATTCTTTAGCACAGTGATTTCCAACCTTTGTAAGAGACCTAATTTAAATAGAAAAATGGTTCAAGAAAACTCCACATACTAGAAATTGTATTTTCTGTTGATTGAGAAAATACATATTCACAAAGTATTATGAGCTTTTGAACTTTATCTTTATATGGATATGCAGATTCCTTGAAACAACTTCCCAAGGCCCAAGGATTTATGGCCTACAACTTGGACACACTTGCTTTAGCAGGGTTTAAGCCAGAAAATTCGTTGGATACTTTTGATATGATTTTTTAAAAAAAATCTCTTCTCTTCTCCTCTGTTTTCTATAAGCATTGGATACGTAAATGCTTCTTCTTCCTTTGTGACATTCTTGAACCAAACTGATGCATAAAGGCTTCTCAATGACCATTACTTAACCAGTGCTGGTCATCATGATAAACAGTAAAGGTCTTTGGGTCAAAAAAAATTGACAGACTAGTGACAAGTGTTTACTAGGCTTTTTCTCCTTATCTGATTTTCATGGGTTTACGTGAGGGATGAGGAGGAATTTAAAGGCAGATTTAAAGATTTAAAGAATTTGAAGGTAAATCATGCCTTTAGAATGAGTCATCTGAGAAATTGTAGAATCACATCAACCATTATCTTCACTGAATGTTGTCTATGAAAATGCTATTGACTGGGAGTTGGGACTCCCGGGTTCCTGGCTCTGCTAATAAGCTCTACAACTTGAGACAAAGTACTGTACCTTTCAGAGCTTCTATTGGTAAAATGAGGGGGTTGAAATAAAAGTATAGGAATTTAGAAGTGAGTGGGATTTAGAAGCATCATACCCAACCCTCTCATTTTAAAGTTAAAGAAATTGAGACCCAGATATATTAAAGGACTTTTTAAATGGACAAAAGTAGTAAGTAATAGATTCAATTTTTGAACTCAAGTCCCTTGCCTCTATTTCTAGAATTCTTGCCAGCACTAAACTACTTCCTTAGTGATCATTAGATCATATTTAAGGTCATACAATCACACCATTTCATAATTAGAAGGAAGAAAGGAAATAAGCATTTATCAAGTACTTAATGTGTCAGGCACTACTAAATACTGAGGATGAAAATATAAACAAAAAGAAAGATGGTCCCTGCCATCAAAGAGCTTACTAGTGGGGAAAGATAGTACATAAAAAGGATGGAGCTAAAAAGTGTGTGTGTGTGTGTGTGTGTGTGTGTGTGTGCAGGGGGGTTTGGGGGGTAATGGGGGGAGGTTAGGGAGGAAGTTTAAAGGAGGAAGGGTTTTGAAGTTTCAAATCCAGGAGAGAAATGAAAACAGGCCTGGGTCTCTACATGGAATGAAAGTCACAGGAATATCTTACCAACAGGAGCAGACCTTACTGAGGCATATTCCAGATTGACAAGGCTACAGGGATAGTAGGGTGTTCCAGGGAGAGGAGGGCTCAGGTACTCAGGGAAGTTCTAGGATGACAGTAGGTAGGGGCCTTTGAAGTGCAGAAAGTTCTAGAATTATACAGTAAGTTGGGGCCTTTGCAGTTGAGAAGCAGGAACAGGGTCAGAAGGGGAATGAAGGTCAGTCTGTATTCTTTCACATAATGGAATTAGAAGGGGTCTCAGTGACCATTCAATCAAAGCCATATCTGAAAAACAACAACATATAGCCCCATTACAACATATATGACAAGTGAGATTGGATACCTGTAGAAAGAATCCACCTCACTTTTGGGCTCTAATTGTTAAGTAGCATTTTTTTTCTACTACTAGCTATGCATCTTTGCAGATTTTCTCCATTGTTCTTCTGCCCTCTGAAGCTAAATAGATCAAGACAAGTCATATTTTTTTAAAAATTCCCTTCTGGGTCTCATTTCTGTCATCTGTAAAATTTGGAGATTGCTCTAGAATAACCTCAGAGGTCCCTTGCAGCTTTAAATCCATGATTACTCTACTCTCTGTCTTCTAAGAAATCAAATTCCAAAATTCCGTGCCTATCCTTTTAATGTTTCAGATTTTTTAAAGCCTCCTTGTGTATCTCTTTCCGGTCTTAATTCATCTGCGAGTTCAGTAAGTGACTGAAATCTATGTATGCAGGGCATACAGAAGCAGAAAGAATCTGACTTTCTGAAATTATAAATGGAAAGACTTTATCCAGTTGATCCTGCTGCTAGGGTAAGGTTGCTCCCTCTGGGATATTTTTGAATGATTTTTCCAGTCTGGTTTTAAATATCTTAGTAATTTGGCTTGCCCTTCTTCCCCTGGGAAACGATTCCTTCATCCAATGAGCCTACAATCAAGACTTTTTTTTCTTTAACAAATAGTATAACATTTATTTCTTAATTTCATCACCATTACTCTTAGCTGTAACCCTTGGCCCTATTGCTAATAATTCTTCTCCTTAATGTTTGTTTTCCTTAAAAGGTATGGAGAAATGCAGGTCTGATTCAGGCACTTCTTTTACAATGCATATTCCTATCATGATCCTTCCTTCTATGTCAATCACTCTAGTCCCTTAATCACTCCTGATGCTTTCCTCTGGATTTCCTCCAACGTGCCTACATGTTTATGGTGTTCAGGTGCCCAGAACTTAATTTGACATTCCAGGCAAGCTCTCTCTCGAGATAATAACATGATATTTCTGAATGTACCCAGATCCAAGCTGCACTCATCTTTTTAATTGTCATATCACATTACAAGTCTGTTCTAATTATCTTTCTATTAATATCCTCATTAATATAAAGTGCTTATAGACTTACTAAATGGTAGTTTTTCTTTGCATTCACTATTCAGACCTGCATTTTTCCAGGCTGAATATCTTCTTAAAACTATGGGTGGGAGTAAGATCTCATGAGAAAGAAAAAACTTAAACCCCAAATCTCCATATAAAGAATGATTTTCAAGTCTCAAATTGTAGGAAATTTTTACTAGCTAAGCCCCTGACTACTAAGGAGGGCCAAAGAATTGGGTAAGACAGTTTGTAGATTATCTGTAACATGACTTTATATAATTCATATAGCTTCAGTATTATCCCATAAAACAAGGCCAGCTCTAGACAAAAGGATGAAGTAGGTGAAGTTTGTCTGAGATGGTTCTCTGTAGGACTCTTCATTTCTTCACCAACATTTCCTCCTTTCAGCCTTATAATTTCCCTCCCCACCCTGGGGAACTTTTTAGCTAGTTTCCTATTAAAAGGACATGATCAGTAATTACACAGTAAATTGCATATGATAGATAGCTGGCATAGTGTGTAATTGCTTTGATCATATTTGTGTTTTATTGGGTTAAATGACAAAGGAAAAGCACTCATGAGGCACAGTCAACAGAGGGCATGCCTCACACAGGAAGTTCTAGGTTTGGGTTCTGCCTCTGATAAACACTGATGACTATGGGTGAGTCACTTACCTTCTCTTTCCTCTTGAATGATTCCCCAACACTATAAGTTGTCAATTCATATTTGCTGAAGGGGTTTTCACCTCAAGAGTTCCTTGTGTCATTGAAAACACTGGTTTGGACAAAAAACCCCACAAAATCCCTACTAAGAAATGGAGTCTTAATGGTGAGATTTGAGCTGTTAATGAAAGGCTAGTATGTGGAGAGATTTTAAGGGCCTAGGAGTCTTTCGGAGGTTCCTTAAATCATGCCACATAAGTAACTGACTACTCTGCCAACCTGTCAGACTGGCCTTGCATATAATTGGTGTCAGAATGATTTATTCTCTCGCATTAAATACCTTTTTCTTTTAGTCTTTTAGCTTTTAATCTCAGCTGCTTTTCAGAAATTGATTAATGAATATGGCTTTGTTGTTTGGTCTTACCAGTCACATTACTTAACTACTGTGCCTCAGTTTCCTCAACTGGAAAACAAGGAGCTTGGACTAGATGGTATCTGAGGTCCTTTACAGCCTCATATCTATGATCCTCTTATGCTAGCAAATGGCTCGAAATGAATGGCCTTATTTCTCATTCTTATTTCCCAATTGTATCCATATGTTTAATGTGAGAATGCGTTTTGAATATAATCATTTCACATCATGATTCCAGACACAAATAACCTCTGTGTTGGTGTTTTGGATATTTATAAGATAAAATTTACCTTCCTGAATAAGTCTGTAGTTCACCCTTTTTTGTCACCTGTGCTATGCACCTATGGACAGAGGCTTCTGCGTTCATATTACTGTCACTCTTCTTAGATATGGTCTCCTATACATTTTTTTTTTTTTGGTGAGGCAATTGGGGTTAAGTGACTTGCCCAGAGTCACACAGCTAGTTTGTGTTAAGTATCTGAGGCCGGATTTGAACTCAGGTCCTCCAGAATCCAGGGCCGGTGCTTTATCCCCTGTGCCACCTAGCTGCCCCCTCCTATACATTATTAATCCTCTTAATGCTTACTCTTCTTCCTATGTTATTTCTGCTGCTCTCTTTGTTATTTACATACATGGATAGATGGGGGCATTTTTTTTTTCTAAGAGAGGATAATTTACTGGACTTGGTATTGGGTAGATCTAGTTTCAGATCCTTTCTCTGACACTTACTTGCTATGTGATTAAATCTTTTTGTCACCTGTAAGATGAGGATAAGAATAACTCATACATATGTCACAATCTGTTATGAAGTTCAAACGAGATAATATAGGTAAAACTGCAAACTTTTTAGACAGCATGGTAGAGTTGACCTCAGAACCAGGAAGATCTTGGTTCAAGTTTTCCCACATTTTAGCTATGAAACTTTAGGTAAGGGACTGACCTTTCAGTTCTCTAGTCAGTTACCTTTAGACTTTAAATTGCAGAAAAAAAAATGCTGATTTGCTTTGTTAGAGGAAGTTTTCTTGGCAGGTAGTACCCTATACTAACAAAATCGTACAATTATTCCCTACCTCTATTACTATATTATTTTGCTTAAATGCACTAGACCAAAAGCCCTCTCCTCCTCCTCCATTTCATCATTAAGTTGTTTTCCAGAAATCCAAATCTTTTCAAACAGTATTTTCTTAGATCATTGCTTTCAGAATCCACCTTTCTTCTCTGAAGCTCCAATTTGCAAGCAGTAGCAGTAATTAAAATATGAAACATTTCCATAAGACTTTCAGTTTCTCATCCAGAATTTTATAACCCCTGGCAATGCTTTTTTAGAATTCTTTGGCATAAGCATTTGTTCCCATGTGAATTATCAGGAGGGAGTAATGGTCATCAGGTCTGATCATCATCAAGGGCTCTCCACACCATCCTGTGAATATAATCTGGAGATAGCTGAGTATATTCCCTTGGTCATTTCTGGGAGCCATGTGATAATAATAAATGGTATTGATGCAGTGCTTTAAGGCTTACGGAGTATCTTCTTACTTGATACTCATAACCATGTATCCAGTAAAATCTGTGGATAGTGTTATTCCCCATTGAGAGATGAGGGAACTAAGGTTGAGCTTGGCTAAGTGATCTCTTCAGAGTCAACTTAATTATTCCCTGAGGCAGCATTTGGATCCAAGTCATGCTGTTGTTCAGTTGTTTCAGTCCTGTCCAACTCTTCATGATTCTGGGATTTTCTTGGCAAAGATACTAGAGTGCTTTGCTATTTCCTTCTCCAGCTTATTTGACAGATGAAGAGACTGAGGCAAAGAGGGTGAAGCGACTTGCTTAGGGTAACATAGCTAGTAAGTGTTTGAGGCCAGATTTGGACCTGTGAAGATCAGTCTTCCTAACTCTAGGCCTGGCCCTATATCTACTGCACCACCTAGGAACTCAGGTTACCCAGACTCCAAGTCTAGTGCTTTTTCTGCAATGCCACCTAGTGATCTTTAGTACTTGCACAGCTTCTCTCTTCATGGTACCTATGGCTTTTTATCCTAATTCCTCCTGCCTACTCTAGGTGAAAAGCCTATTATACAATTTCCTTCCTTTTCTCTGGCAAATCTATTATATTCCTCTCCTAATTTAAGTTAAGATGCAATTTGTCTCTTTGGATTGTTTACACTTTGTTTTCCTATTGAGGCACATATGAAAGGTAACTCTTCATTCCTTCAATACTTTAACCTTCCTTTTTGGTAGGGAAAACAGTCCAGGGGATAGATATATACACATGTATGCATCTGTGTGTATGTGTTTAAATGTATGTGTGTATGTATGAATATGTGTGTATATATGCATGCATGTATGAACATATATATATATATATATATGTATGTGTGTATGTGGCTATTACTTGGTACTGACAGAAATAGGGTATATTCTCCTTGGATGCTTAGAAAATGGCCCTTCCCTTCTATCCTTGCAGGGCTTGAAAGCCTCAGTTCTCCATCACTGTTACTCTTCTGTCACTCTTTTTTTTTTTTTTTTTTTTTTTGCAGGGCAATGGGGGTTAAGTGACTTGCCCAAGGTCACACAGCTAGTAAGTATCAAGTGTCTGAGGCCGGATTTAAACTCAGGTCCTCCTGAATCCAGGGCCAGTACTTTATCCACTTCACCACCTAGCTGCCCCTTCTGTCACTCTTGATAGCTAAATAGAATGGAGAACTCTCTCATGGCATCAGTAAGTCCTTAAAGGGAAAGCATATCTTCCTTGCATTGTGCTCAACTCAACAAACTTTTATTAAATTCTATTTTACTTACATTTATACACATATGCATTTATATATCTCTATATGTGTAAACACATATATTATATATGTGTATATCTATATATCTATATATGGCATTACCCTAGAAATCTGAAATATAAAACAAATGAAACAACTACTCCCCTCAAGGAGCTTACAGTCTCATAGGAAATACTAGACCCGTATGTGAATACCAATAATATATTTTCTAATAGTATAAGTGAATAGGAGATAGCCATGGAAATGCATCATTCTAGCCTAAAAACGTCAGGGAAGCTTTCAAAGAAAAAGCAGACCATGATCTGGAAGAAAATTTCAGCAGGTCATGATGTGAGGGGTCATTTGCTGCTTGGAGATGGTGTGAATAAAGACACACAAATGAGGAGACATGACAGTGGTGACCAGGGACGATATCCAGACATCTACTTAAACCATTTATCAGGTAATAATTTGTTGACTTGAATTCTTTAAAATGTAAGAGAACCATTGAGGGGACATTCTATTCTGGACTTGAGGGGAAAACTGGGCATGTCATACAAGCATGATTCCAAAATTATTTTGAAGAAAAGATGACATCCAAAGGAAAATATAAGACCACTTTTTGAGGTTGCTGAGAGGACAAGAATTAAAGAGATGGGTCCTGGTGCTCAACTATTTATTTTCTCTTTTCTCTACCAAGGGAAATAATATATAGATTGAGAAGGATAGAAAAAAATGGTCGAGTTGGCTTAGTTGGGAGAATACCTAGCTGTCCACGATGAGTTCAGGTAACAAGACCCAGATGCTGCATATCCCAGTATATGAAAAGAAATGTCAGGTAGTAATGCTGAGCCACTGTCAAGAGTCTTGAAAATATTTTGGAGAATAGGAAAGGTGGCTTATGGTTGTAGGAGGACAAATAAAGGGTGTCCCAAAAGTTTCAGTGCAGTTTTTTTGGTGGGGCAATGAGGGTTAGGTGATTTGCCCAGGGTCACACAGCTAGTAAGTGTCAAGTGTCTGAGGCTGGATTTGAACTCAGGTCCTCCTGAATAGAGGGCCCCTGCTTTATTCACTGCACCATCTAGCTGCACTTAGTGCAGTTTTAAGCTTAAAACTTAAGCTTAGAATGTTGGGACACCTTTTATTTTCCTGATTTTCAGTTGGCAAAGATAGTGGGGTGTTAATATTGTAGGCCAGTAAGCTTGTCTTCAATTCCTGGGGCAAAATGCTAGATTATTAAAGGGGCAGTTATTGAACATCCAGTTGGGATAGCTATTGAACATCTAGAAAAGGCAAATTGTGATTGCAAAGAGCAAATCTGACCCTATTAATTGTAATTCATTCTAGACTAACCCTGTTTTATAGATACCTTCACAGATTTGAAGGCTGTCATATAGAAGAAACATAAAATTTCTACTTCTTCTCAGAAGGCTGAACTAGCTATCGGTGAAAGTTTGAGGAAAAATTAATTTTGGGGGAAAAAACTTTCTAAAACCAGGGCTAAACTGGGCTTTACTCCAGAGGTCTTACTTCTTGGGATGTCTTCAAGAGGGAATTTTTGTTCAGTTATGGATTGTATTATTGAGGCTCAGGGATGAGTTATACTATTTGCTCAGGTATGGGTTGTACTATTCCAACTCGGAGCTGATATAACGGTGTGAAAAAATCTTACATCAATCTTTTTGTTTATATTTCTGGTACTTGGATAAATTTATTCCGCAGATAATTCTCTTCTCTGTCCCAGTATTCAACCACTGTTTGTCACCAATGATTACTCTGAGCCTTCATGACCATTGCAGAGATTACTGATCTCTTTGGTGATGACATTTCTTTACTTTCCAGAGTCCCCTGCTCTTTTGTTGTTGCCACTATCCCCAAGGGCATTTTTTCTTTCAATTGAGAAGATAGATCCTACATGCAATGATAGCGGTCTTAGCTCATCTCCACCCTTCCCTCCCTCCACCAAGAATCTGCCAAAATGCATAGATATATTTAGATGATAAACAATAGAAATTGGGTCTTTATTATTATTCTGCACTTGGAGTGGTCATGGAGTTATGAAGGAATGGGGAAATAAGCAACACATATTTAGAGACTTTGGCATCCCCTATGAAATTCGTTTTATGCAAATAGGAAATAGACTCCAATTAGGAAATGGTACACAGGTAAGAACGTTTCTTCTGCTGCTACTTTATATTCCAGTCATCATTTATGTCTAGTTTGCTTTGTTCAATAAAGTCCATATGTGTAAGATAATCAGGGATGCTGCACCAGTCACATTCACTCTCCACTGGGCTAACCTAGGTCCGTTGATTCATTTACAATTGATCTTTCTGACATTAGTGTACATTAGCCAGCTTCAGTTGAATTAAGGATGGATTCTAGGCTTCTGTGCTTTGACACAAATACTTCTTCAAATCTCAATTCCATAAGAAAGGAATTTGTCTTGTGATTGATTTGTGCCCTGCAGCAATATTTGCCATGTTGAAAGAAGGGTTTATTGGCAGATTTTTAATGTTTGGGTGTTTGATTTTTTGACCTTATAAATCACCTAGAGTGAGGTGTTACTTTTCTTTGTTTTTGTCAGAATTAATTTGTTAGCGTTTTCCTTGAACATGACAGAGCATGGAAAAGTTCATAATTTATGACACAGAGAAAGACTGCCACTCATCAATTTGCCAATATACAAGGTATTTCATTTGAAAGCAATCCCATTTAAAGCCACAGTGTTCTAAGTAGGATCTATTTTAAATGGGTCATTATAAATGGCCAGTTTATACCTTTTTTTTTTTTTAACACTCACACCCCTTTTGTTCCTGTCAAATTTTAGCTTTCAATCACTAACTTACAACTGTGCTATGTTGGAAAAAGTTCACTTCTGTACTAGTTGTTTGGAACTCATAGCACCTTCTCCAAAAGATACATTTCACAGAGTGGATAGGTTTCTGGATTAATCTACAAAAGCCTACTGAACTATAACTGAAATTAAGTGCTACAGAGGCTATCATATGTACCAGTGAATGCCTCTATGGGAATCTTTGCTCTAGCTTAAGACATCAAGAACCTATTTCCCTTCTTACTCCCTATGGTGTAATAGACATCTTTGGCTTTTCCTACATGTCAAGCAATGGGAACAGAAACCCTCCTCTTCCTCCTGCCAAATGACTATTCCATTGTGTTTTTGAGGGGCTCATGCATTTCTCTGATGATCTCCTAAGTATTGCTTCTGGGCAATAAATTGTGATATGTTGCACACTGTTCATCTTTACTATGTGTGTCTATTGTTCTTTGGGTAATCCAAAACTTTGTTTCTTCAGAAGTTATTATATTTTGTGGCCCAAAGGTATATGATTTCATCGATGGTGAAAAAATAATAAATTAAATAATACAAAGCTAAATTCATCATCAGTGGCTAATGTCTCCTTCCTATGCTTTCTACTCATCTTTATTTTTATCTAGACATCATAAAGAAATGTGTTTCCTGAACATAATACTCCCAATTTGTGGAATTCAAAAGTATTCTCTTCCAGGAAACATGTATAGTCTAGAGAAAGTTTTGTATATGAAATGAATGTCAAAGAATTTGGCTCTGCAACATACTACCTGTGACATTGAGCTAGTCACAGCTTCTCTGGGATTGAGTTATCTCATCTGCATATAAGTATATAGACACACATTTATGTATACACACATATACACATAATATACACATGTGTGTACATGTATAATTTCTGCTTTGAATCCTATGGACAATTAAAAAAGAAAAAAAAATCCTATTACTTCTTTTTTTTTCCTAGTGAGGCAATTGGGGTTAAGTGACTTGCCCAGGGTCACACAGCTAGTAAGTGTTAAGTGTCTGAGGTCAGATTCGAACTCAGGTACTCCTGACTCCAGGGCCAGTGCTCTATCCACTGTGCCATCTAGCTGCTCCATGCACCATCTAGCTGCCCCAATCCTATCACTTCTAAAACTGTCACCTCAAAAACAGCCTGGAGTGTCCCTGAGAAAAATGGAGCACAGATGTTTTATATGAATGGGGAAGATAGGAGTAGTGAAAAGAAACTCCTTCCAAAGAGAATGGGGAGACCTAGGAAGGGAGGGCAGAAAAGGAAGGAGTGAAGGAACTCTTGTAGCCATATTATAGTAGTTATTAATGAGAATAGCTAGTCATATGCAAGGGGTACACATAACTTGAGTGTACACACACATCTACCAAACTAAGGACTTTGCTGTGTTTTTTTTTAATAGTATAATTTTGAACTGCCTGACACTGAGTTTATTTAAGTTTAATGGTAATTTATTTCCAAAGTATGGGAAGAAATTTCTACTGAATATCCAAAGACTGTGGAAATAGAGAGTGATATTGGCAATTGTTATTTTGTATATCCTCACAGTAGGCAGAATATGGAAGGTGAAAGGAAACTGCACAGGAATCAAGGAATCTGGAGAAGAGAAAACTAGGGGTTGGGATGATGTTAGCTATATTCAAATAACCCCCATGAAGTCTTGCTATATAGAGGAATAATTCAATTTGTTTTGTTTGACCCCAGAGGGCAAACCTAGGAGCAAAGGGCAGAATTTGTAGAGAGAGATTTAAACTCAATTTAAGACAACTCATAAAAACAAAAGATTATTTCATTAAAGATAATGACAACAATGAGACAACATACCAACATTTTTGGGTTGCAGCCAAAGTAGTCCTAAGGGGACAGTATTAGATACTTTTACAAACAAAAGAGAGAACAAGCATATCAAAGAATCGGGCATGCAACTTAACCTACTGTAAGGACAACTTTTGAACAATTAGTGATATCAGAAATTGTAATGGACTGCTTTGGAAGGATCTGGGTTCCCCATCCCTAAAGGCTGTCAAGCAAAATCTGATTAAGAACTTACTTGGAATGTTGCAGAAGGAATTCATCAAGCATATTTATTAAGTTCTGGGCACTGGAGCTACAAAGAAAAAAACAAAATAGTTCTTGTCTTTAAGGAGTTTATGTTGTTTCCCGCCCCTCCCCCCCCACAACATAGCATAATAAAAAAAGATGATTGCACATGAAACTGCAAATTTATTATATAATATTTGTTATTCCATTTAAACATATAATAAAGTTATTATGTACATTTTTCCTTTTCTTTCTTCCCTGCCATCCTTCATTCTACCAACCCTCACCTCTAGAGATGGTTGCCATTAGATATAAATGTGTGTGTGTATACATACACACATATTTGTATGTGCATGTGTATGTGTATATATATATATATATATATATATATAATTCTATAATAGTTTTCTTTATCAGTTCTTTCTCTGGATGCAGATAGCATCTTCCTTCATATGTCCTTTGTAGTTAATCTGGGTATTTATAATAGTCAAAATGACTTATTTGTTCAAAGTTGTTCTTAAACAATATTGCTTTTACTGCATATAGTATTCTCTTGGTTCTGCTTATTTCACTCTTCATTATTTCATGAAGCTTATGTTCTAATAGAGGAAAAAATATATGTACATAAGAAAGTCAACATAAAATAAATCAATGACAGATAAGAAAAAGTACATCTTGTGTCTTGCAAAGAAAAGTCTGTTGTAGTGGAATATTATCGTGTAGTAAGAAAAGATTAATACAGAGAGACACAGGAAAATGTGTATGTACTACTGAACAATATAAATAGAACCAGGAGAACACATAATGGCTACTGTATTATGAGTAAACAGAACAGTAAAAGGAAATTGAATAATGGGCTTGTGTGTGAGAAACCAACAAACAATATAGGTGCTAGGGAAGAGATAATAAAATAATAATTAATCAGCAAGCTTTTATTAAGCACCTGCTATATGCTAGGCTCCATATGTGGCTTTTTTTTTTTTTGTATTTAGTTTGCATATTGTCTTCTCCCATTATTCTGTGACATCCTTGAGAGCAGAGACAGCCTTTTGTCTTTCTTTGTATCTTCAATGCTTAGAATGGTGCTTGATATATAGTAGGCGCTTAATAAATTTTTATTGACAGCAAATAAATGGAATGACCCCTACTCTCAAGGAGCTTATATCATAATGAGGATAGAAATGAGCACTTATTAACTTCCTGCTATGCACCAGGCATTGTAGTAAGCAATTTATAAATATCTCATGTGGTCCCATAACAACTATGTGAGGTAGATCTACTTATAATCCCCATTTTATAGTTGAAGAATCTAAAGAAGATAGAAATCAAGTGACCTATCTAGGGTCATACAACTAGCACTTGTCTGAGGCTAGATTTTGAACTTGTGTCTTTCTGACTCTGGGCTTAATGCTCTATTTGCTACAATACTACAATACCTAGCCCCCTTTGGCAATTATATTCCACAATATTTCCTCCTTTGAGGCAGAAAGGTATGGGACTACTAGAACAGTGTTGGTAGATGTGGTCTCAGTTTTTAATTGTTTTTCATTTTCACTGGGGAGGGTTCAGTTGAGAGAGGATGGGTAATGACTGAAATAAAGACAAAAAAAATAAATATTTTTTTTTTAATAAGATGAAGAAACTGACTTCATTATTCCTCAACAGCACAGTAGTTTACAGTCTTTAGGATACTCTTGGGCCAAAGAGGCTCATCTGGACTTAATGTTTAAATTGAAACTTTATGTAAATATTGAATTAATGTGAGATTTAAGATGGTGTTATAAACAATCGGCTAGGGATTTCATTGGCTTAGGGGACTACAGACAGATTCAGGAAACTCCCTCTACTGATACAGATCAACACCTCTATAATTTAGTGTTTTTTAAAGAGCTACCTACACCCTTGGTGTCAAATTCCAATGGAAACCGGGGCCAATAATCTGTACATAGGGATCCTTCCCTGCCACATATTTACTTAGTTTTAAAATGTAATGCTAACCATGTTTTATTGTATTTTTAAATGTATTCTGTTAAATATTTCCCGGATATATATTTTTTTCCTGCTTTGGCTCACTCTAAGAAGTATTTCAGGCTCCTTTTGGCCTGAGGACCACTCTGTCTGAGGACAATGAAAACTTGTGACTCAGGCCCATTACAGTTAATATATAACAGAAGATGAACTGGAATCCAGGTCTTCCTGACTTCCAGAATGGATCCATTCAATGTGGCACACTTCTCACCATTCCCTAGAAGGATAATATAGTGTCAGGGGAGGTGGAGGGGAGGAAGGGATATAATAAGGGAACTTAAAACTGAAAAAAATAAAAAAAAAGTTAGACCTTGTTTAACATGTAATTGAGGGGGGCAGCTAGGTGGCGCAGTGGATAGAGCACCGGCCCTGGAGTCAGGAGTACCTGAGTTCAAATCCGGCCTCAGACACTTAACACTTACTAGCTGTGTGACCCTGGGCAAGTCACTTAGCCCCAATTGCCTCACCAAAAAAACAAAAACAAAAACAAAAACAAACATGTAATTGAGGACAATAAAGTATTATTTTTAAAAGGATGTTATACAATCACAAATTGTACGATTGAATAAGCCTAGATGGATTTACAATAATTCACATCTATAAGAAAAATGTCCAACCCACAGGATGTCAGGCAATGGCTTCTTAGGTCCCTTCTGACTGTGAGATCCTATGATTATATCACTAAATTTAGGAGTCTAGTTTTTCTATGGCCAGGAGCTCAGATGGTGCTATATGATGATTGAGTTTATCAAAGGAAACTGTAGGAATATGATTCTAAGAATAACCCATGCTTTATTTTTTCCTATATGGAAGAATTTTATCTTGTAGTTTAATAGATATAGGAATAAGATGGAAAAGTTATTGTCCTGAAGGCATATCCTTTCATTGGATCCAAAAGCAAGAGGGCAATAATTTAAACGAATCTCAGCATTTTAGAGTTGAGTAACTGAAGCTGCCAAAGAGTGAAGTGATTTGCTCCAGGGTATCCAGGTAGCTAGTTAGTGACAGAGCCAAGTCTAGTTGCTCTGCTGCTTTTTGGATTCAAGTCTGATGCTCTTTATCAAATGGTAGGGGATATAGCCAACAGTGAGCCTCTGAAAAAGCAGTGGTGGCAGTCAGGAAAGCCAGGGGGTGAAACTGGGTGGCTATAGTGGATACTTTGACCACTGAAAGCCCAGTGCAAATCTTGATGGAAGCCATTTTTCATTAAGCATACTATCGAGTATGTGCAATATTGCTTAAAGGGCCTTTGTGTGTGTGTGTGTGTGTGGGGGGGTGGTGGTGGTGGTGGTGGTAGGGGCTTCATTTGATAAGAAAGCATGAGGAAACATAAGAAATAAGGGATTTTCCAAGACTGAGGTAGGAATGTGGTAGAGTGAAAGAAACAACAGATATGGAATGAAGAGAAATGTGTTTGAATTCCAGCTCTGGGCCATCTGCTTGTGAGACCTTGGCTAAGACACTCTGCACACCTGGGCCTTAGTTTTCTTATTCATAAAATAAGGAGGGTGGACCAAATGTACTCTCAGTTTTAAGACATAGGATGCATGTAACTGTTTTTAAATACTTGGAGAATTAATTAAAGGCTCTTGGCCTGGATCCTATATATTGGGGCATTATCTGACAGTATTTCCCCCTTATTTCCGCAGTTGCCTAAAATTGAGAAGAAATTTTTATGGATAATATCTCCACTTTGTCTGAGGAACCTCTTTCTTTTCTTTTCCTTTCTTCTTTCTTTTCATTTCTCTCCCTCTCTCTCTTTCTTTCTTTTGTTCTTTCTTTCTTTTTGAAGCAATGAAGGTTAAATGAGTTACCCAGGGTCACACATATAGTGTCAAGTGTCTGAGGTCAGATTTGAACTCGGGTCCTCCTGAATCCAGGGTTGGTGCTTTATCCACTGTGCCACCTAACTGCCCCCTTGAGGAACCTCTTTCTTAAGTTTTATGGTAACAAAGGCTAATTTAGAGTATGATCTATCCTTAAAAGGAGAAAGCAATCTGAATTAATTGAATATGTTGAACATCTAGTGTTCTGGAAAGACTTTGTTTTGTTTGTTCTGGTTTGGTTTGGTCTCAGCCTTTCTCTGATATGTTGATTCCACCCTGTCTACTTCCTTTCTACCTTTTCCCTGGTGTTTCTTCCCTCTCATCCTTGTTTCTACAACTACAATATCTGGAATCTTCTATGTCTAGAAACTTTGAAGGTAGAATTTTTTATTTTCAAGCTCATTAGGGACTCCCAATTAACTTCTAAGGTCAGAAAGCAATCAGATTCCACCTTCCCTTATAAACCCCCTGAGTCTTTTCAGCTATACTGAGCTTCCTTGATCTAAGGAGTGATGGGTGGAATGGTAATAGCATAGACCCTCATGTGCCAGCTCTGATTTGGCACAAAGACCATTGTGTCAGTGGCTTCCTGAAAATATTCCCAGTTGTATTCCTTCACTACCTTTCATTAAGGATCTGTCAATGAATCTGCCTACAAGTATTTGCTAAGCACATGCTAAGCATGTGTCAGATAAACAAGGATACAGATACTATGGATGAACACTAATACCTAATATCTATTCACCACTATGCTAGATGACATGCTCTCTGATCCCTAATTTTCTTACCTTATCTCTTTATTACATATTACCTAGTGCTTTTTTGTCCTTCCTTCCTAGGATTAATTAATATTTTATTTGGTTTGGTCTTCAGAGATTATAAACCTCTTGAGGGCAGGGACTGTTTATTCTATTTTGTTTAATAGCCTTGTGGTGCCTAGCACAACCCCTTCCTCCCAACAACCCCCCCAACAAAAACCAAAGCACAAACAAAAAACCCAACCAAGGTCCCCTCCACCCCCACCCCCTACCCACCACCCAAATCCACCCAAAATCAGAGAGTTCCTCAACAATCTTGGCTAAATTAAATTAAATTGAGCTTGATTTTTGTTGTCATTCATTATGCCTTTGGAGTTAGAGTCTAGCATTCAAGGAGAAGGTAGTCAGCAAAATGCTTGCATTTTGATCAGGTTGTAAATTTTCATATACTTTCAACTGTGGATCTTAATTAGAAGGAGCAGTATGTCTTCTAGCCAATTAGGATATTAAGAAAAATTGGTATCTTGCCACTGCATTTGGCAGTTTAAACTGTGTGACAAAGCTGGAAAACGGACTTAGGTCTTACAAGATACAAAAGCAAACATAATTTTTACAGATTGAATCCAATCTCTTCATATACTATGGCATTGCTATGGTTGAGGAAACATTTTCATTTAATACCTTCTCTTAGACTTTTCTGAAGATTGCCCTCTGGGCTGAATATGTTCCTGCTTTTATTTTAGGTCCAGAGGCACATTATCCAGTCATTGTTGAGGTAATTGAACAGGGAATAATGTTGTTTCATCAATTAAGGCATTTTTCACATGCTTGGGTATTGTTTTGTTCTCACTTTGGCATGATTTCATATTCCCAGCAAGCAGAATGTTCAGGTTACATATGTTGCGCAACAAGGCCACTTTGCAGACAAAACTTATCTGTTCTTTGTCAAGACTCATAATTCTATTTTGCTCACGTGCACTAATAGAGTAAACCATTGTCAATCAAAACTAATGCTACCATATTGGCCTTTGTGGTGAGGTGATGGTTTTTTTATCTACTTTTTTTTTTTTTTTGTGGGGCAATGAGGGTTAAGTGACTTGCCCAGGGTCACAGAGCTAGTAAGTGTCAAGTGTTTGAGGCCGGATTTGAACTCAGGTCCTTCTGAATCCAGGGCTGGTGCTTTATCCACTGCACCACCTAGCTGCCCCCATTTTATCTACTTCTAAGAAAGTGTTTTATAAACTCAAGGTTCGTGTGCCCAAGACCTTCTCTTATGCTAAATTTTGCAGTTTTTATAATATTCCATTTGGTGTATTGGGAAAAATGAAAAAAAAAAAATGCGTGACTTACTACAAGAGGCACAAAAGGATTGTTCAACAGGCCCTAGTGAGAAAACTCTTGAAGGACTTAGTTACAGACTTAAGGTAGAATAGATCTACTGGTAGGGATTGAGGTGATTGTCTTTGCTCTAACATATGTCTTAAAGAGCAGCTAGGTGGCACAGCGGATAGAGCCCTGGCCCTGAAGTTGCGAGGACCCGAGTTCAAACCTCACCCCAAGCACTTATTAACCATGTGTCCCTGCGAAAATCACTTAACCCTAATTGCCTTAGACATCTGGGGTCATCACCAGTCATCCTGATATATATCTTGCCACTGGACCCAGATGGCTCTGGAAGAGAAGGTGAGGTTGATGTCATTGCAGAGCCCTGCTTCACTTAAATTCAATTCACTGCAAGTCATTAAATCCCACCCTGGTGTCACAGTTCTCTTCCAAAACTGAGGACAAACAGCAGCAACAACAACATATCTATTATCAGCACATCTTGAGCTAAAATTCCTATCTTCCAACCTAGTCTTATAGACTGAAATGTTATTCTATAAAGGACTGGAAAGATCTATCTACATAAGCCCCTGATATCTAGAGAAGGTAACACATTAGCCCCTCCCCCCACTTTTCTCCCCAAACCTATAATTTCATTGCTACAGGGAATTCCCAGGATAGAAATTCTCTCCATTGATGTAGACCTAACCCTCAGCTATAATTCACAGTTGTAACATTTCCTAGAGCACTAATAGGTAAAAGTACTTGCTCCAGGTCCTGTAGTTATTATGTATCAGAAGGAAGCAGGTTTTGAACCCAGGCCTCTCTAACTGAAGACCTACTCTCCTTAAATCAGCATGTGTTAATTTTTTATCAGCTTGCTTAAAAAGCAAGGCAAAGAGCTTTTTTTTTTCTTTTTTTCTTTTTTTTCTTTTTTCTTTTTTTTAGTGAGGCAATTGGGGTTAAGTGACTTGCCCAGGGTCACACAGCTAGTAAGTGTCAAGGGTCTGAGGCCGGATTTGAACTCAGGTACTCCTGATTCCAGGGCCGGTGCTCTATCCACTGCGCCATCTAGCTGCCCCAAGGCAAAGAGCTTTAATGATGATAGATTTTATTTGTTGCCTTAAACTTGGCAAAATACTTTTGTGCATTGTGTAATTTGATAATTATATCAGTTTTGTGAGGTCAGAACTAAAAAAAAAATCATAATCCCTTTTTACAGATGAGGAAACTGAGGCTCAGAGAAGTTAGCTGTCCAGGTAATAAATATCATATGTGACATTTCAGCTCAGGTCTTCTTGATTTTCAAGTGTGACACTCTATCTACCCCACCATGATACAGTGAGAGACCCATCACTAGGAAACTGGCATTGAAAGGTCTGGATTATGAGATGCTATTAGAGAGGAGGGTAGACCTAGATAACATAGGGTACCCTGTAATGAAAAGGCACTAGAAACCCAAGAAAATGGGCTTCAATGTAAGGAGAGAAATGTAAGAAGCTTGAAGGCAAAAAAAAATAAAGTACAAACTTCATTTCTTTAGTAGACCTGACTTCATTTTATTAATAGACCTGAATCTGCCTTTGTTTTGAGAAGATTTGTTTTGGGAACTTTTAACTCACTCATCAATTGCAGTTCCCCAAAGCAGGTACTGAAGTCCACGAATATACTGTAAAGGTATATTCTTTTTGTATAATTGGAGTTTTCTCTTGTTCTCTGGCTTATGAAATCGGACAGTGATTGATGAAGAAACTGAGTAACTGTGAAGGACTCTAATCTTGGAATAGGCTCCTTTTCTAATGAAGAACAGCTTGGACTAGTATAATTTCAAGTTACCTCCTAGCTCACCTTCTTTCTGAAGGGTATTGTGGTACCTTCTCTCTGTTTGCAATACACCAGCACAAAGAGAACTCATTAGCTACATCTTATAGATTTGTTCTATGAGAGTTCCATTCACAAAAGAGACAGAGAAATAGCTCCTCTTTATATACATTGAAAACCAGGTACCACTCTTACTAGATTTTGCTTCTTTGAAATGAAACTTGTTATAGAAAGTCTTTTGAAGGATAGAGGTAATTCCAGGAGAAGAAATTTGTTTTCTTTCCTTTAAATAAATAGACTTTGTTGAAATGATGAGGCAGATCTACCAAGAAATCCCCATTTCAATCACCATTGCAAGGTGACAAGCCTATGTATGTCTTAAATTATTATTTAAGTTTTGCTAATTCATTTATCACACCTTGTTGTTTCTCTCCAGCTAGATTGGATGCTCCCTGAGGTCAAGAAATGTTGTGCCCAAAGCAAGCAGAACCATATTTTGCAATGCAAAAGAATTAGGCTACATGGCATTACAAATGATCCAGACAGATGGGATCACTTTTAGGTCCTATGGGTAGTATGTGGCAGAGCTGGGATTTTTATTCAGACCTTTTGTCTCCAAATTAAGTATTGTTTCTGCCATGATATGCAAATATCTCTTAATCATAGTTTATTCTTCTTACTTCATCTTTATTCAAATACTGCAGGTCAGTGCATTATTAGTGCATCACAGTATTTTACCTGCCAGTAGGCTTAACTATTTTAAAAAGAGGGAGCAATTCTGGAGAGCAATTTGGAATTATGCCTACAGGGCTATCAAACTGTGCTTACCCTTTGATCCAGCAATACCACTGCTAGGTTTATATCTCAAAGACATTCCCCAAAAGAGAAAAAGGCCTATTTGTACAAAAATATTTATAGCAGACCTTTTTGTGTTGGCTAAGAATTGGAAATCAAAGAAATGCCATCAGTTGGGGAATGGCTAAACAAGCTGGGGTATGATTATGATGGAATATTATTGTGATAAAAGAAATGACAAGGACAATTTCAGAAAGGCCTGGAAAGACTTGTATGAACTGATGTATAGTAAAGTGAGCAGAACCAGGATAAAGTTGTGCACAGTGACAGCAATACTGTTTGATGAAGAACTGTGAATGACAACTATTCTCAGCAATACAATGAACCAAGACAATTTCAAGGGACTAATGATGAATCATACTATCCATCTCTAAAGAAAGGACTAATATTGATTGAACATAGACTGAAGCATGCCA
Source organism: Dromiciops gliroides (assembly GCF_019393635.1). Taxonomy (NCBI): domain Eukaryota; kingdom Metazoa; phylum Chordata; class Mammalia; order Microbiotheria; family Microbiotheriidae; genus Dromiciops; species Dromiciops gliroides. The sequence continues at coordinate 75,902,389 of NC_057865.1, read as the reverse complement.
TTTTCACTTTCATTTTTTTCTTTTATTCACATTTTCTTGTACAAAATGATCAACATGGTAATGTTTTCTATAATTGCACATGTGTAACCTATATTTGATTGCTTGCCACCTCAGGGAGGGGGAGGGGAAAGAAGGAAGGAGGGATACAATTGGAACTCAAAACTTTAAATAAAAATGTTTTATATATATATATATATATATATAAAGAGGGAGCAGGGGATGAGCCACTCTGGCATTTGTTAGTCCTACCAAGTTTATGTGACCCACACTGAGTGGGTCAAAGTAAGCTTTCCAATATCTCTTAATTTCGGATATATTATTAGGCCATGGAAATACCAATTTAAGTTGGAAAATTGATGCACTATGCATTTTGTTTGCAATTCTATTCCTCTTCCCCCTTCCATCCAGGATATGCAGGAAAAAAAAGAGAGGGGGAAAATCCCTTTAAGCAAAACTTATCAATGTGTCAAGTCAGGCACTATATATAGTGCAATCCCCTGCTTCTTCAAAGGAAGAAGGGCGGTACATTTTCTTATCCCTTCTTTGTGGCTAAACTTAATTATTATAGTTACTCCCCATTCAAACATTTTTTGTTTGTATTTTGGTGGCTCTTTCCTTTGGTGTGTTTGTAATTGTTGTGTTTGTTGTTTTCCTGACACTGTTTACTTTAAATCAGTTCATGTACCGTCCCAGGTTTCTCTTTATTCATATTTATTATTTCACATATCACATTAATGTTCTAGTTCATTTCTTTTTTATTTCGGTCTACAAAAATACTTTTACATACACACACACACACACACACACACACACACACAAACGTATATACCTATGGGGGGAGAGAGAGGGAGAGGGAGGGAGTGAGAAAAGCTCCTTTCTTTTTGTGTTTGGCCTCTCTGGGGTAAATGAGATGTCTGAGATAAGGGACATGGCCATTTTGGTTACTTTGTTAGCACAATTCCAAATTGATTTCTAGAATGGATGGACTAATTCACAGCACCATCAACAGTTTATTAATATGCTTATCTTTCCACAACCCCTTTGATGACTATATTGTCTTTTTCCCCCTCTTTCATTTTTTTCATTAATCTATAGGTTCTGAGGCAAAACTGAAAAGTTTTTTTATTTGTATTTCTCTTATTTGTAGCATTTCATATTGATATCAATAGTTTGTAATTCATCTCTTTAGAAGTCTTGCTCATTTTCTTTGACCACTTAACCATTAGGCGGTACCTCTTTGTCTTAAATATTCATCTCTATATAGTATTGGCTGTCAGATCCATTTCATTAATCCTTTGATACAAAGATTTTTTTTCTCAGTTAACAGTTTCTTTTATTCTAGTTGTTAGTGTAAACCCTTTCCAATTTCATGTTACCTAATTTTTCTTTTTTTTAACCTTATATGATCACCTTCGTCCGATATTTGCTTAAGAACCTTCCTCCTAGCTAGAAGTTAAAGCACACATTTTTCTTGATTGCTTTTCTAACAGTAAAATGGCCCAGGAAGAACCTTTGCATGTCAGATTCTCTGAGCAAAGTTTTTAGCTCAATTCTTGACCTGAGCTAAATGATAAGACAGAAAAAAATCATGTAATCAAGTGAGACTATCTAGTAATATTTAAGCAGGAATTTGTATTTCTTAGGCATATAGTTTCATTACAAAACTTGTGCTATTTATCGTAAAAGCAAATGTCTTTTTTATCAGTGCTTGTTCTGCCTTCCCTGCTGTCTTAATCACACAACCAAAGGGTTAAACAATAATTTATAGAAACATATGTTGTGTAAGACACTAAGCTTATTGGAAATTCAACCTGTCAATTACTACAGTATGCTTGAGAATTATATCATTAAAAAAGTAAGGTCCAGGAAGGGAAGTTGGTAAATAACTGATATTTCACTATTTTATAATATAAAATTTAACTTAATGTTAAATTTTAGTGGTATCCGCCTGTAAATAAGCAACCCCACCTTTTGGAAACTAGCATCTGTTCTAATTCTATAACCCTTGTTTAATCATTGCTTTATTAAAATTTGAAAGCTATAGCTTTAATATTAGTCATTTATCAAGTACCCTCTAGGTGCTGTGGGAATATTTTTTAAAATTTTTGTGGGGCAATGAGGGTTAAGTGACTTGCCCAAGGTCACACAGCTAATGTCAAGTACCTGAGGCTGGATTTGAACTCAGGTCCTCCTGAATCCAAGGCCAGTGCTTTATCCACTGAGCCACCTAGCTGCCCCTCACTGTGAGAATTTTTAAAAAGTGTTTTGGTTCCCATCTTTAAAAAGTTTCGAATCTAGTTGGAAAAGGGAAAAAATAATTATCATACAGTTGCAATAGTTGGAAGTGGAAGAGACCTTATGTAAAAAGTCCTAAACTTCATGATATGATGACTTTTTGAGCTAGAAAGTTAGGAGCCAGCCAAAAGATTTATAGGAGCAACACAAAGGAAGCAGAAAAATCAATGTGATGGACCCATATCAAGGACCCTGATAATGGAGACAATCTCTGCTTTAGAGTAGGAATTTTTATATACTACCCAGTAGGGCAATAGCTAATTCCCATGTGTGTCTGGAGCTAGAGGTAAATGGAGGCTCTTGGCTGGCGTGGTAAGGAGGCAGAGAACAGGGTAACCGCTGACAGGCAGCTTCTTCCCAACAGAAAAATACAGTATATCACTTCAAGGCCCTTGTACACAGGGGAAAAGGAATAGCTTTCTCTTTTACTCCAGTGGCTTGTTATATCTCCTTTTATCTTGCCACATAACAGGAATAACATTTATAGCTTTGCAGTATATTTGCAATCAATGGCTCATGTTATTTTCAAATGTCTCAGCACTGCTGTGGCCTTTAATCACCTTCATATGGCATTTACTGCTTTGTGGAGTCCAAAGGCATGGACCTTATCCCTTATTCTACGAAGTTAAAAAGTTTTCAGTAGGTGTGTGTGTGTGTGTGTGTGTGTGTGTGTGTGTGTGTGTGTGTATTTTCCCTCTATTCTTCATTTAAAATGCAACAGTTCTCAGAAATGGTCATTGTAGAATTCCTATCAAGTTATATCTAAAATTGTTTAGTCTCGTGCCATTCCAAATGAACAAAATGTCCATATAACATGTACAAATAATTAATTCCTTAAAGGTTCTTCTCCAACATAGTATCTCTCTTGCATACATTAAAATCATACAAAATTCCTTGAAAAATGCAACAGAAATAACTTTCTTTGAGCCTCACTGAATCTCTGCTTACATTAATCAAAGCATCAAGTGGGAAGTCGTGTTCACTAAGGCTGTCTGCTACTGTGGACGATTTCAGTGGACGAATAAGAGATAGATTACCTACAGGTAATTAGGCCCTCCAGATGTTCCTGTTTGTTGATGATGCTGCGCTGACTTCAAGTCTCAGTGTAGCCCCCCCATCCCTCAAAAGGAACAATAATCATTCAACAGAATAAATTCTATCTGTACAAGAAAAACCAAGTGGATGAAAAATGCCTATTTTCCAGACTAACCCATGGAACTGGTTGATTAGAAAATCGTAAGATATATATTTGAGGCAGGCATTGGGTAGAGGGATGATGAACTGGACTCAGAGCTGGAAAAAACCCCAAAAGAGTGCTGGATTTCTTTTAGGAAATTGTGTAGTTTTAAAAAAATTACTCTGAGGGTTACTCCAAAATAAGATTCCATGTTTTTACCACCAATATTTTTGTGATGATGCTATATAGCTGCAAAGCATGGCATGCCATAGTTTCCAAGGAATTAAAACTGCAGGTCATCCAGAGGACAAAGGAGAAACACATAAATATCCACAAGTATATAGCTCATTACCAAAGAAGCATTATGCAAGAGAAGTTGTGTAAAGGTTAACATCACAGAGATGTATGACCCAGGAGAGGAGCTTGGTTGGTCTTATAGTGAGATCAAGGGATAAGCAATAGGAAATCCTCACATTACATTAATATCCATCCCATGTCAATGGACTTAGAGGAATATACCTTTCCCCTCCCCTATCACATTGAAGACTTAATGGAGGATATGGTCAAGAATCACACAAGACGAGAAGGCATGGGTGGAGTTAGATTTGCTCTGTCGGATTGATTGCCCACATCCATGAGATGACAGATCAATCAAAGAATCAGAGTATAGATAAAGCTATGCTTATGTGTATTTTAGAACCAAACCAAATGCTATAAGAGAAATCTTTATTTATAGAAAACTTCTGCCCAATGTCTTTAAATGTCATGCATGTAAAATGCTATTCCTTAATTGTTACAGTAAGGGCCCTATTAAGAAGAAGCTGTTACTTGAGCCCATTATATTATCCATATCACATTCAAAGTGCTATTTGGATATGAAATGGAAACACCAAAGTGTTAAATCATAACTACCTGGACACAACATTATTAGTATAATTACATCCTATAACATACTTAGCTCAAATACATGTAATCATGCAATTATAACTTGAACCGATGCAATTATGATATATAATGATGTATAGTAATTATGGATAATAAGCCAATTATAATTTACATCAGGATCACAAAAATCATTCAGAAACTTTCTGAATGAATAAACTCTGCCCCTTGTCAAGGCAAGGAGGAATTGAACAGTCCTTAGAATATTTTTGCACATTAATGATGATTCATTTTAAAAATTAATGAGCTCTATTAATCTCTTCCTGCAGTGGGAGATAGGATTGTAATCAATGTTGTGGAATATCCCACAGTAGTCAGCTACATCCTATGAAGATGCATGGTTTGACTAGAGGTTGGGGGATGAGGAAAGGTATTTCATGTCTTCTACAAAAGATGTACCCTGAGGCTTCTGCTGAATTCTTTTTGGAGGAGCATGGGAATTTTGGTGTCTTGAGAATGAGAAAGTGCCCAAATAGTCCTTTACATATTTTGTATTGAATAGGAAACACATTAACCCTTCAGCCTGTAATCAATTAATCAATAAATATTTATTGAATACCTACTGTGTGCTAGGTGTTGGTATACCGTGACATAATGGAATACTTTGTGTTCTCAAAGAGGTTACTATTCTAGTGGGGGTAATGCCATATATACTTATTTATTATAAGCAAAAAAAAATGAAGTAATAAGGTTAGAAAGCCAGGAGCAGCTAGGGAAATCAAGAAAGGCTTCATTTAGGACAAAGCACTTGAGCTGAGCTTTAAAAGTGATAAAAATGGGGAGGGAAGGCATTTCAGTAATGGGACATTGCCTATGCCAAGGCATAGAGAAGGGGATAAATCTCTATGAGTAATCAAACCTTTGTACCTGTACAAAAGGTCAAGTGAATAAAATTCACATACCAATAGTTACATTGTTTAAAGTATGCAATATGGGAGAAACTTTAGAAACTGTGGAATTAAAAGGAATTTGTACAATTATATAATCAAAGGAAGTCCTGCCCATAAGCTTTCTTTTCCTCTATCAGATAAGAGTAAAATGAAATTCTACTTTAAAAGTTTTAATTCATTATATTCACCTCATATATTTTTAAAGAAAACAATTAAAAATAATCTTTAAAAAAACCTCTGGAAGAAGGCTTTATTAAACTCTGACTGGGTGTCATGCCCTGGGGTAAGTGCTGGGGATACAACCCAAGCCAGAAGAAAGATGGTACTTGTCTATAAGCAGTATACATTCAAGTGGGGGGAGATAAGAACAAGAAAGAAGGGAGATCAAGGTGAGGCAGTATGAAAATCACTGGTCCTTGGGCATGGCTCTGAGAGGAATCAGGTCTGCCTAGGGAAAACCTTTGTTTTTAGAGCACTTTGCTTCTGTCTTTCATGAACCTACAATATTTTATTTTGCGTGATGGTTGTTAATGTATTTTACTGATCTCCTCAACTAGATTATACTTTCCCTGAGGGAATGAACTGTCATTTATTTATTTTTTTCCTCCTAATATCTTGTATAATAATTATTTTGTTGAAGAAATAAAGCCCCTTATTTTAATAGTAACTTGCATACAAATGCTTTATAATTCACTAAAATGCTTTTATAAACCTTAAATCTTTATGACAACCATTTTGAGGCAGGTATTATTTGCCCATTTTACATATTAGAAAGAGGAGAAGGTCATATGTGTGTTTTCCTCATGTCTGCATAGCTAGGAAGTGGAGGGTCCAGGATTTGAAGTCAGGTCTCCTGACTTGATTACATCAGACTTTTTCTATTATACTCTATTTTACAGATAAGGAAACTGAGGGCTAGTGAAATTGAGTGACTTGTCTAAAGTCATCCTTTAGTGATTATGATGGTTGATGTGAAACAAAATTCCCCTGACAAAGGCACATAGAAAGACTTTGTACTTTTTCTGTCAACCCATACTGTTCTCAGAGGTTTAGTTCCTAGAGCACAGCTGGTCACATTTCTTCCCCTGAGGGGGAAGCTAACGTTCCTGACCCTGATGGGTAGCAGGGGTCTTCATTCTTCTAATATAGGGTGGGCCAAAAGTCATGAAGGGGTTTCAATATTTAATAACTTCTTTTTTTAGTTTTTAATTTACAATACCATAGCATCACGTATTATATATAGGACACGAATTTACATTATATATGAAAAGTCAAATCTAATAAATGATAAAAATTAAAGAAAATAATTTTCAAAAAGTTATTGGGGCAGCTAGATGGTGCAGTGGATAGAGCACCGGCCCTGGAGTCAGGAGTACCTGAGTTCAAATCCAGCCTCAGACACTTAACACTTACTAGCTGTGTGACCCTGGGCGTCACTTAACCCCAATTGCTTCAGTTAAAAAAAAAAGTTATTGAAAGATCGTGATTTTTGGCCCATCCTGCACTATTGGATCAAGTTCCATTTTTGATATGTCTTCCCCTCAGGAATCAGTTGTCAATTATTATTACCTCATTGTTATTTAATATTTTGATATTTCCTCAATATCACTGATAACCAATAAATATCAATCTGCCTTTTACAAAGGGATATTTATCAACAAGATATACTAAGTACAAAATGTCTCCTCAAATCAGACAATACTCTCCCCTTGCTACCTTCCTTTTTGCCCCTGGGCAAAGTCAATTCAAATGTAAAGATGTAGTTATTGATATTCTTCCCACCACTGAGTTCAATTCCATGGGTGGCATAACCCCAGATTGATGTTGGTCCATGTTGTTGTTGTTGTTGTCATCCTGGCTGCTGCAATGGATCAAGCAAGTTGCTCCTCAGGGCTAGCTCCTTTTTGGGCTTGGCCACTTTGGTACTGCTTCTGACCTGTAGAGATCTCAGGGGGCCTTAGAAAGAATGCTCAGAGAGGAGACAGCTCCATCTTAGTCATAGGATTTGCTCACGAAGAAAATTAGATTCTCAAGGACTAAATTAGTGAGGAAAAATGTACCTCATACCAGACTTCTGCAGATTAGAGAGTTGTCATTACACTTGATGGCCAGCACAAACAAGAGAGCTTGTCAGGTTAGTTTCCATTATATACATACTCAATTTTGGCTTAGTAGTCCGATTATATGCACATGCTCTCAACTAGGGATTCCTCTATTATATGTCATCATTCACTTTAGAAGCAGACTCACTACTTTCCCCAACTCTCCACTTCCAGATCCTCTTCAGTGGGCTGGCAGCAAATAGGGCCTATTGCATATGCTTCTAGACTGGGTCCTTATTGGTCAGTTTCCCATTTTAAGAAAAAACAAAATGTAACGACTAAAGTTGGATGGCAAATAAGCAAGAAAGAATCTGCATAAACAAGAACAGACCAAGAAACAACAGCAATAAACTCAATACAAATTGCAACTTATATGAATAAATGTGGTAATAGGAAAGAGCACTGAATTGGAGATTAAAGGTGAAAAATTCAAACCCTAGCTCAGCTACTTTCTACCTATGTCACATTGGGCATGTGTCACTGGTCTTCAGTTTTCACATATGCCAAGTAAGGAGGCTGGAGAAGATGATCTTTCAGGTTTCTTCTAACTGTAGCCTACGACCCTTGGATCACCTCTTGACCATTAATTATCTTTCTTGAAAATTATAGACTATCTGGAACAATTTATTCCTGGTACAATTCCAGAAAGCCAAATTTTACAGTTACAAGGATGGTAATATTCATAATAATGATCTTTCCTAAGAACATGAATAAAAAATTTTGGAAAATCAATTACACGCAACTCACATATGGGGTTATATTCTACCTGAGTAGGGAGTAGAGAGAGGGCCTTGGAGTGTGAAAAATGCTGGTTCAAGTCTTTCCTTTAACATATACTGAATATGTGAACCTGGGATTAATCTCTCAGTACCCCTAGGAACCTCTCAAAACCAAGTTATAGGTTTACATTGGTAGAGAGATTTGGTACAAACTTGCATCAATGAAACCAAAGGCCCAGACTTTATAAGAACAGCAACCATATTAAAGGATTTAAAATAATAAAACCAAAACAAAAAAGAGTCTTCTGCACTACTCACCATTATTTAACAATTCATCAGAACATTCCATTCTCCCAGCATTTCAGTTAAGATACAATGTGTTTGATATCCTTAGAAGGAAGTCCTTTGACACTGTCCCTTGGATGATGTAGACCCAGGGCTGTACTGGGCTGCTTCCTTTTTTGTTCTTCATCTTTTTTTTTCTCAATACTTGTTTTCTGGTTCCTATTTCTTTTGTATTTTTTTCTCATCATAAGCTCAAGATCTCTTTCTCTTCCTCCTCATTTCCTTTTCTTTTGTCCAGTTACTGATTCTCCACCGTGCCTTGCACATAGCAGATGCTTAATAAATGTTGAATTGAACTGGATAGCTTCACTTTTGTTGTACCAACAAAGAGGGAAAAATTCTATTGATTTTTTCCTCCTTTCTTATGCTTCAGTGCCATGTTAACTCTCAAATTTCAGGAGTCTGGTAAAGTCTTATTAAGATCAATGGGATGAGAAAATTTCAAAATATTCCTGAATACTTCTGATCATCTTGGTTGGTTTCTGATCAGTTTCAGCCATTTGTCATTTTTTGGGGGGGCAGGGCAATGAGGGTGATTTTTAAAAAAAGGCAAATTATTGATAAAGAACATCAAATCATTTAAGTTCTTCTAGAATTTGGGCCAAATCTCAGGAAATAATTATACTATGTAGTGGCAACATTCATATTGGTATTCTGAATTGAACATCAGGCTATTTCTGTTGACTAAAATTGCTCATGAAATAATTCTATAGCTCCTTTGCCAGCTACAAGTACTTTTCCTATCACAAATACCTTTGTTTGCTTCTCTGGCTTTATAATGGAACTGGATTTGTCATTGTAGTTTTTAAATCTTTTGAGTCATTATTATTTCTGTGTTATTTATCTATGTTAGAGATGATAGAATGTTTCTGTTTTGACTAAATCAGAATGGCAGGCATTGCCCTGAGGCTGAGTATGCTCCAAAAGGACCCTCCTTAAAAATAACCAAACCAAACCAAATCCTACAGTGTCTATAATTGCCCTTATTTGTTCATTAAATTACAAACAGCTTTCTATGGTCAGATGAGAATGTCATGATATTTAATAAAGAAACTAACAAAAGTCTTTCTGTTAAGTCATATATGGGCTTTTCTTTTACTATTGTTGTTGTTTCTAGTGCCAATAAGAACTCATATTCACTTTACTTTGATATTTAAAAAGAATTTTCCTCATAGCATCCTTGTGAGATATGTAATATGTTATTTTCCCACATTTTGCAAATGAGAAAACTGAGGCTTAAAGGGATTAAGAGATATGTATAATGTTAATACAGCAGGAGATCGCAGCATATCAGATACAAATCTTGGTCTGGAATCAGGCAACCATGATTAAAATTCTCCCCCTCCCCCTATTACCTGTGCAACCTTAGGCAACTCACTTAACCTCTCTGGGCTTTCGTTTGTTCATATGCAAAATGAGAGGGTTGGATGATCTCCATTTCTCCATCTTCCATTTCTAATCTATGATTTTGGGGATAAGCAGCCTAGTATAGTAAGAAGTAATTCCTTTGGAATTGGAGGATGTGGGTTCAAATGCCACATATGAAGCTTACTTCATGACCTTGGGCACGTTACTTAAACTTCCACAAACCTCAGTCTCCCCATCTGTAAAAGGTGGGAGTTGGACTTGATGACCTCTGAGTTACTTTCTAGCTGTCAATCTGTTATCCTGGGATCTACCTTTTAAATGTTAGAAATGGAACTCAAAGTCGGATCATCTGCCATTGAGCCAAGTATCTTTCCATTACACTATCTATGCTGCCTTTAACTGCATCCCCCGCCCCCCCCCCCCCCCCCCCCCCCCCGCCTATGCCACTATCTGATAACCAAATGTTCCAAACAGGAAAAAACCACAGCCATTGCTTGGTTATCCTCTATTCCCCTGCTTCCTGCTGAAAACATAACAATGATGGTAGTTGATAGATTGTTAAGGTTTTAATGCCTTTGTTTTTATAATACAATAATTTCTCGATATATCATTGAGTCTTCTCCCTCTTTATGTCCACCAAATGAACCCTCCCTTTTAGTAACCCCCACAAAAAACAGTTAAGAAAACCCAATTTACACAGTGACCTGGTTTCATAGTGTATGCAGCATTCCACACCCATAGTCTCCCATCACTCTCTGTAAAGAAGGGAAGGGCTAAGACTCTCTCAGATTCATTTGTGATGTTTAAAATCTAATGTGTGATTGCCTTATCTGCCCCCCTGCCCCAGTGTGTGTGTGTGTGTGTGTGTGTGTGGTAGAACTAGTTTACTGATAAATTCGGCAACAATTTAGGCTTTTAAGCACTTACTAAAGTATCTTAGGGGTTATCAAAGAGAGAGAGAGAAAGCCACCTTCACCTAGCTATCAAAATTTCCAAAGAGAACATGTGAAGTTCTGAAAGTTAGGAGATCTGTCTACCCTGCCTGCTTCTGCCACCACACGCCGGTTCCTGAATGAAAAAGGACGATCCTCAGTCAGTTCCTGTGGAAGCTTCCTTCAGGACCAGAAGAGAGGTGGTCCCCACACACAGCTCTAAGCTAATTGGCTGGTCGATTGATTGCCATGACTGACAGACAGTCTATGAATAGATGTAACTTCTGGATGCCAGGCAGCTTCCAGATGCTAGTTACATGCCATCTTTTCGGGGGGGGGAGGGGTGTTGCCCTAATTCTCACACTCCCCCCTATGCTTAATGAAGAAACATCATTTCCTTACATGAAGCAATAACATTACAGATACTTATGACTAACAAAGTAAAGGGAATGAAAAGAGAGAAAAGAAATTGAGTGATGTATTAACAGAGGCTAAAGGGGGCACTCCCCTTTAGCAAGTGGACATTACAAACAGTGTATGCAATAGGGAAAAGGAAAACAGGGAAATGTCCATTTATGTCTTTGGAAGTTTTTTCTCAAATGATTCTTGGGATGTCCTCTGGGTATAGTTGTGGAATGAAAGTCTTTCAAGTATGGATGCTGATGATCAACTAATAAGCCTCAGCTGTAGAGTTTCATGTGTGATTGTAAAGTTCCTCAGGTGTTTCAGATACTGGTAATCAGATGGAAAGTTTCCTACAAAGCTGATCTTAACACAACTTTAAATAGCTTTGTCAATAACCAAATCAAACAATGAGACTTCTCAAAAACATCTCAGGAAATTCAGAATCTCTTAGAGATTTTACAATTATTGTCCAGTTGTTACACATGAAACATATAATAAAAACAAAAATGGAAACATTCTTTAAAACTTAATATTGCTACACATTCTTTTAGAAATTCTGATGTAATTTATCTTGGATTAAGTGAAAGATTTCTCCCTCAATTCCCTTGTGAGTATCATATTATCCTAAGGTCCTTGAGGCTAGAGTTCATTTTTCACCTTTTCTCTGTAATTTTGATACATGGAACAGTGATTTATATACAGTAGGTACTTAATATATTGTTTAGCTAGGTGGCACAGCAGGCAGAGTGCTGTACCTGGAATCAGAAAGACTCATCTTTCTGAGTTCAAATCTAGCCTCAGACATTTACTAGCTATATGACCCTGGGTGAGTCACTTAACCTTTTTGTCTCATTTTCCTCATATGTAAAAATGAACTGGAGAAGGAAATAGCAAACCACTCCAGTTTCTTTGCCAAGAAAACCCTAAAAGGGGTCACAAAGAGCTGGATGTGACTAAAAATGACTGAACAACTTAATAAATTCTTATTTAATTCAATTATCATCTCACCCAGAGCCAGTTAAAAAAATAAGCTCATCATGAAATCAGATATGTCTACCAGGTTTTGTAAAAAAGTTTTGGTGAACAGGGGAGAAGATTGAGGCTTCTGACTAAAATGAGATTTTCAGATTACCTGGCATTCCAATGACCCATTTTGGTCACTGATCCACATTGCTGTAATAAGAGACAATTGGTTCCAAGGTAGCAAGGACTTATAGTCACTGGGAGAGGCAGTAGGAGAGGTCATTTTTGGTGAATTGTGTTATACGTTGCTTTTACTCATAAAACTTTTCATTTCATGCCTGAACATCGCTTTCATAAAATAGTTGGGACACACATTGTGTCAAGATGGGGAAGTGAAATACCAGGTTGATGGAAAAAAAATCTGACTCAGAGAATGAGTTAAAGGTAAGAATGGGAATTGAATGTGTGATTTTAGGTGGGGTGGGTGAAAATATCAGGCTGGACGTGATACTGAGATCATTTACAGTACTGCTTTTGTAAATATTTTAGCTGGCACCTGAAAACTCACACTCTACTAGAATGAATGAGTAGATGGAATAGCATGCTACCACTACCAGGAATAATAATAAAATAAAATAATCAGTATCCCTCCTGAATCTACTGTCATTTACAAATAGGAAAAAACAAAACAAAGCTGAGTCAATTTTAACCAAATAAAGGCATGTATTTTAAAATCTATACTTCATTTGGCTGCTGCATACACAGAACTCTCTTTTTAAGGCAATGCCTTTATTGGAGCCAACAACGTGTCAGAAATGACAAATATTGTGTATAAGAACTCAGGGAAGGTATTGCACATATCTGTGCTAACATCTGCATTGTTAATAAGGTGTAAAAGACCCAGATAAAAGAGCTTTTTACCAGAGCAAAGTGAGTGACAGTGGGTAAAGATGGTATTGTATGTTATTTTATGGGAAAAAAGAATGAATAAGGATGATAGAGGATTATGTTAGAAAAGGAGGGAAACCGGCAAGTCTTTGCTGTGGTCTTCTGTTAGCTAACGATCCAAATGAATGTAAAATAGAAACTAGTATTGAAATTGTATTTTTTCAATTAACCTAAATAAATATTGGGTGATGGGATGGTGTAATAAGAAAAATCATTGGGTCAGGGAAACAATCCAGCAATCACCAAGCTTTTATTAAGTGCCCATTTTATGCCAGTCACTGTGCTAGGTGATAGGGATGCAACTACAAAGAATGAAATAGTCTCTGATCCTAAGGAGAGACTTGACTTCTATTCCAGGCCTTAGGGATACATGATGTACAATAAGTTACACACAGATGTTTAATAAACATGCATTGAATCACTGTTTAAATGCCAATAACAGTATTTTAACAGGGACTCAATTGGAGAGAGGGCTATTTTTCTCACTTGAAATGAGGAAACACTAGTGAAAGATATTCTGTATGCACTTGACCATTCACAAATAAGCAAATATAGCAAATTCTGCCATTTGTCTCTCTGGCTTTACTATGAATATCCTAATGGGTCCACAGCTGTAGCTTTAAAAAATCTATTTGGCACGATAATCTTATGTCAGAATGTTGGTTATCAGAAATTCTCTCAATATCCTTTGAGGTTTTCCCATGTTGTCATAGCAAGAAGGGCAATGAAAATGATTTTTCTAATAGTATGCTTTTCCACGTACAAATTGAGGGTTTTTTGTTTTTGTTTTTGTTTTTGTTTTAGTGAGGCAATTGGGGTTAAGTGACTTGCCCAGGGGTCACACAGCTAGTACGTGTCTGAGGCCGGATTTGATCTCAGGTCCTCCTGAATCCAGGGCCGGTGCTCTATCCACTGCGACACCTGGCTGCCCCCAAAATGATTTCTAATTGCAAAGCCCTTCCTCCATTAGTTGGTTTTAGTGACTTAGGAAAACAATGGCATCTAAATGGTGTGGTGTTCTGGACTTGGAGTCAGGAAAGTGCCGAATTCAAATCCAGCCTCAGACACTTGTTAGCTGTGTGACCCTAAGCAAGTTCTTTAACCTCTGACTGTCTCAGTTTATTCATCTATAAAATGGGGATAATAATAGTACATTCTTCATAAGGTCACTGAGAGTAATCAAATGAGATAACATATGTGAAGTGCTTTGTAAACCTCAAGGCTCCATATAATGCTGGCTGTGATTGCTGTTGTTGTTAAATCTACCCAGGTCCTTTGGCTAAACTGGAGCCTTCCTGCCAACTTCCTGACCAGTTTCCCCAAAAGCATCTTTACAGTGCAGATAGGAAATAGAAGAAAGGGGCAGTTCATTTCAAAATTTTGTTTCTATAAGCTCTGAATTCTTTCAATCAGTTTAACGCACAGCTAATGCTTTACAATTACAAAATAAATATCAGAAATTGTCAGGTAACTTAAAATGGTGCAGTTAAAATAACAACAACAAAGATAACAAAGCAATCAAAGCATTGTCCATTTGCTTAAATCCAGAGATTAAGATGATAATCTTGTAGGATAACTCTTAACCCCAATTGCCTCACAAAAAAAAAAAAAAAAAAGACTGTTAGGGGCAGCTAGGTGGCACAGTGGATAGAGCACCAGCCCTGGATTCAGAAGGACCTGAGTTCAAATCCATCCTCAGACACTTGCCACTTACTAGCTGTGTGACCCTGGGCAAGTCACTTAACCCCAATTGCCTCACCAAAAAAAAAAAATTCTAGGACAATATATTACTTTTAGAAGGACTTTCAGCATCTGGGAGATTTGAGGGGCAGCATGGCAAAAATGTCTTAGACTCAGAATCTGGGTTCAAATCTTCCCTCTAAACATTACCAGTTATATGTCCATGGACAATTGACTTAAGCTTTTTGAATTTCCATTTTCTTATGTGACAAATAAGGGTAATACTATTTATATTTTCAGTATTTACATTAAAGGGATGCCGTGAGAATGAAATGTGATATCAGATGAAAAATACTATGTACTCTATAGATGAAAGGTATTGTACTTTAAATATAGAAAAAAGAATTTCATATAAGAATATTGAATCCATGTTTTGACTATATCTTGGGACTACTGGAAAAAAATATCCCCAGGAACAAATTAGAACCAGACAATTTAAAATTATGTACAAAGTAATAGATTCTCCCCACCCGGTCCCTCTCCTTCTCTCTCCCTCCCTCCCCCTTCCACTTTTCTCTTTCTCTCTCTCCATTATACTCTCCTTCCCTCTCTCTTTTATGAAAATTAGGTCGGTCAGAGGTAGACAATCTGGTATCAGCTGAAATTTTTAATGAACACATCCTTTGCTCTACCAAAATTATTTTGTAAGGAGGCTAGATGAAGGAAACTACTGACATCTTAAACACAAGGGCATTTATTTTATGATAGTCCGGGCTTATAAGAAGATAATCATACTGTTGATCATAGTAGGCAGCATGATATTATTGAAGGATGATTTGATTTGGATTCAGAGGACCTGGGTTCAAATACGGATTCTCCTCTGTTCCCATGGACAAATCATAACACCACTGCAACTTAATTTCCTCAACTATAAAATGCGGGAGTTGGACTCTAAAATCTGTTTCAACTCTAAATATCATTACTACTTTATCATGGAGTAATAAAAAAAAAAAAGCCCACAAGGCCCTCAGGTAATTACCCTTAAAGAATTTTGTTGTTGCTATTGAGTCTTTTCAATTTTCTCTGACTCTTCATGAACCAATTTGGGGTTTTCTTGGCAAAGATATTGGAGTGGTTTGCCATTTCTTTCTTCAGATCATTTTATAGATGAGGAAACTGAGGCAGACAGGATTAAGTGATTTACCCAGGGTCACACAGCTAGCAAGTACCTGAGGCTAGACTTGAACTCATTAAGATGAGCCTTCCTAATTCCAAGCCCAGTGCTCTATCCACTGCACTCTCATAAAGAATTTATATGCATATATACATACATGCATGCATATATACATACATGCATGCATATATACATACATGCATGCATATATACATACATGCATACATGTATACATACATGCATGCATGTATACATACATGCATACATATAGACAAATACAGTAATACATTGGGATATATTATGTATATATATATGTCAACAGGGATATACACGTATTACCTACATATCTCCCCTATTAATGTATTTATAGAATATTTTTTGTCATACTCAGATGGCCATATTTTTTTGACTGATTCATGAGATGTGAAGTTATTTAAAGAAAACTAAAAACCTTTCAGAACATGTTGAAGTAGAACAATAAAAAGATAGCAATGAAGCCCGATGAATTCAGTTCTATTTTTGACCTCATCTGTCTTTATAAAATCTAAACTGCTGATTGACAAGTGGAATTAAATAAACATAGGGAGATTGATTTCATAACACATTTTGGTAGCAATTTGATAGAGAAAAAATGTGACTTATTAACTAGGCCAAGTTGTGGCTACAGATTTATAGGGATAATCCTTAGGCTATTCACTGCAACCCCCCTCTGAGCTCATAGTAATCACATATGACAGAGGGCAGAAGTTGCATTTGGTTTGGCATATGTCTGAGAGCACTATTTATCTGTAAGAATCAATTATCAAAAATACATCTAAAGTTGCAAGGTTTTACAAAACATCCTGACATTCCAGAAAAATTTATTGGCCCTATTCTGTGCTCCTTCTCCTTTCTTTTCCACCCTCCCCACCAATTATGAAAGTTTGGGCTAAGTCTTGAAATGATTTCCCAAAAGGATATACATTGTATTACCTACATCAGTGGTGTCAAACTCAAGTAGAAATGGGGACTACTAAACCTGAAGCCATATATAGACTTAGAAAAACTACATAAGAACATTATTTATGTTCTATATTATTTTTTATGTATTTCGCTGTATATTTCTAATTTACATTTTAATATATTTCAGGCCCAATTGGGGGGGGTGGGGGGAGGTGTTGGATCATTTGTCTTGTGTCTAACACCTCTGACCTAGGTCTTTCAGGCCAATGTTTTTCAATTAAAGTATGGGGCCACAAGGTTGTAGATTGTTGTTTACAAATACTGTAGACTAGTAAACTAATTTCTTTTCCACAAATAACTAAAATTACATGACAGTTATGTAAGTATTGTGATGTATAAAAAGTTCAGAGACATAGTTTCTGGGTAATTAATCATTCTAGCATATAATTAATAAAAGGGGTCAGTGGCACTCTTGAATGCCAAAGACCCGTCATGGAGCCCATTCCTTGGAAGAGTGGGTATTCCTGAGGGTGGCGATTGACTCAGATTGGTTGACAAGTAATGAGAGAATGAATATTATAATGAGAAATGAATGTATTCTAATCAGGAGCTGGAGTGACTCTTGGGCAAAGAGACTTGTCTCTTGCCCAGACTACACCTGCCTAGGGCAATCTAGAGAAAAGGGGGTCTATGTCTGCCCAGACATGATTAAGTGGAACACAATGAGCTGGAATTCACCTCAGATTAATTCTTTTGTAAGGTTCTCTAGTTGTGTGGGGTAACAATTTCCATCTAGGATCAAAAGGCATCTGCCCTGGGGATTTGGGCAATCTCATCCATCAATGTACTTCAGATGCTAGCTTGGTCTAGTAGAGAATGAAGATCTAAAAAAGGAAAAAAAACCCCTGATCTCCCCAATAATTATTTAATAATTATTCCTCTCAATATTTAGTTGTTCAAAATAATATATAATGCAAATCTTTAAATGAAAGATTATAATAATTAATGTAACAAAAATATATTAGAGAATTCCTAATCAAATTGGGGGTTTCACTGAATAATTGATAAAATAATAAGTTATAGGCCATTCATAGTTACTATTCAAAATGAAGAAGATCCTTAACCAATTTACACTGGCCATTGGATGAAGACAACAGTAGGGAAAAAGGGAACCTCTAATAATTGGCTGACTGAGGATGAAGCAAACACCTCATGGATTATAAAATGCTAGTCCCACTGCACTAAATACTCAGTTCTTTGGGAATTTCTCTTTATCATTTCCATTTCAGGGTATAGAAAGATGTGGTGGTGATGGTGGGCAGGGAAGAGGTTTTCTTTTTTACTAATAAGCAGACTTGAAGCAGAAGCACATGACCATGGGAAACATGCTTGTATGCATCCTGACAGGGGAATTCAAGGACATTGCTTCCCAAAGTCAACCTTCTCAGTAGTGGAAGGGACATTTTGAATTGCCTAGACAGCATAATCCTAGAACTTATCCTTAGAACTGAGAAAGGAAATTTCTTTCAGAGTTGCCTCCTATGTAACTCCAACTTGAGGTTTTCTTGAGTTTGAGAGTTCAGGACACCAGATTTTCTAGATAGACATTTCCTAATGTATCCTGTACCATTGAGAAGTGAGATGGCAAACCACATAACTCATCCACCATGTCCTTACTTTGAGCTAAAAAAGATAGTTGAAAGGGTATGGGAGAAAAAGTCCTTGAGAGTGACAGCATTTGCATATGGAAAATCCAGGAATTCAATGAGGGAAATAAGGCAGAAGTTTTTGTTATCATTATGGGGAAAGGTTACTTTTCTTTATGAAATAGCCTACCAGTGCCCTACTCATTGATTTTAGCTAAGTCAAAGACTGGAGGCTATACTGTCTACAGCTAAAGGGTATTCAGTGTGGTTGAATTTAGGGCAACTGTACCTTCTTCATGATGAGTATATAGGAACAGCATATAGCAGACCCTAGAGGCCAAGGTCAGTGGGAACATGTAATATTCCCTCTATATTGTCAAAGGTATGAGTTATTCATTTTTGCCCAAGATTTGGCCACGCATGTTCCTTATGTGTGTGATTCTATTTTTATTTTCTCTCTGTGTGCCTATTCTTCCTACTGATGCTTGATGTATTTGAGGGAAAGTAAAATTCTGGTTTTATGGTGAAGAAGTTTTGTCGCCTTTGCTAATCATGCCATTTCAGTAAGTACTTTTGCTTTGGGTTAATTTGGTTGACTATTAAAGTAAATGCATTGGTGGGGGCTCATAATCTATCATTTAAGGAGTGCTGAGCTGCAGAGTACTTTGAACTATTAGTTGGGTGTGGTTGTTTCCAGGGATTACATTCAAATGACCGTGTATAGCCACTCAAAAATAATGTCCCCTGCTCCTTGCTAATTGATAACTGATTATAAGCAAACAGGAAAGCTTTGGTATAAGCATGAAAGACAGCAAATGATCCTTCCTACTTAAGTGTGTGGTTTCCATAATCTTGAACCCAAGAAATTAACTGAGAATTAAGGGCTAGTCATATTGATCACATTGATTTAGGGGAGGGATTAACAAACTATATCCAACAGGCCAAATCTGGCCTACCAAATGTTTTTGTAACAGTCTTGTAAGCTAGGAATGGTTATTACATTTGTAAATAAAATGTAATTATATATATATTTTTTATTATAAAATAAGTGTCAAGTGTCTGAGGCTGGATTTGAACTCAGGTCCTCCTGAATCCAGGGCCAGTGCTCTATCCACTGTGCCACGTGGCTGCCGTAATTATATTTTAAGATGTAAAAATACATTCTTAGTTCCTACAGGTGGTAGGGGGAATTTAGCTTGCAGGTTGTAGTTTGCCAACCCCTGATGTAGGGTTTCATAGAACTATAGACTTAGAGCTGGGAAGGAACTCTGAGCTCATCTTGCCATATTTAATGAGTTTGGCTTCCTTCCTTCCTTCCTTCCTTCCTTCCTTCCTTCCTTCCTTCCTTCCTTCCTTCCTTCCTTCCTTCCTTCCTTCCTTCCTTCCTTCCTTCCTTCCTTCCTTCTTTTTAAGTTTTAAGAAGGACCTTTATTAGTAAAAAAAAATGCATTGTAATCAATGTACAATTACTAACAAGTGGCCATGGCACATATCGCCTACAACTGAAATACAATGGGAAAGCAATAATTCTGGGCTAATGAATTAAAATTATTAGGGATTTTTAAAAAATTATATTATGCTGTTGATAAGCTTTTGATAGTCTACCATGTTTGCCTTAAGACATTTTACATCAAAGACTAGACACATACAGTGATGGTCACATTCTATCTCTTTCTCATAGATTAATTAGAAGAGTCTTCTGTAGTGAATTTTAAAAATCAGGTAAACTATGACTAGTTATCTAATTGATATTTGACTGGGAGTCAAGAAATCTCATTTAGAATAATTCAATTGAATTCAGTTCACAAGCGTTCATTGACCAAACTCCTGTGATTTACAACACACTGAGCAAGACACTGATGATCAGAAGAAAAAAAAAAAAGGCCCTGCCCTTAAGGAATTTACATTCTACTAGATGTCTCTATCACCTCAAAGAATCAAAGTATTTAAGAATTATAAAGGCAATCTGAACCTGAGCAACAATCCATTGTATAAAGTAACCAACAAATGATTGTATAGCTTTTATTTGAAGACCCAAATCAGGGTGAACCTATTGTATTTGAGGCAGCTCATTCCAATTTTGAATAGTTTACATCTCCATATTACTTCTTAGTTATGACTTCTTGGACAAAGCAGAACAGTCCCTTCTCCATGTTGTAGCCCTTCAAACACTTGAAACTGCTGTTATAGCCCCCACTTTCTCTGTCTCAACCCCAAGTCTTTTCTTTTCAAACCTAAACATTACCAGGTCTTTCAATTTATATGATCATGTTTTCTGATTCCCTTTCATTAATGATAAATTAAAGGGATTAAACTTGTTGATTTCTAATATAATATCTAGTCCTTAAATATATACACACATGTATACATGTACACATATGTATATATCATACATACATACATATGATTCTGCTCTCATTGTTTTTTACTTTTCCATCAGTGCCCTTTTTGGGTCAACTCAATCAGTATACGATGTCTTGTGCTGATAGAGGTCTACTAGTTTTTGCCATCTTTCTAGTTATTCCATTACGACACTGGTCATATTGATCTAATGAAAAATAGTGGATTGAAAATTTGTAGATGAGGATTTTTTTGTTCTATTTCTTTTCTTTTTTTGGTGCTTTATCTACTGTGCCACCTAGATGTCCTCTTTTTGGTCTATTTTAGTGATAGATTAGTGTCTCAGCGCTGTCTATTTCATCAATGGCACTATTTAAGATGACGATGAAGACTGTTATTAACATTACTACTACAGCTGTTGTTGCTGCTGCTATTACTACTACTACTAGACATTTATATAAATACAGCTTTATAGTTGATAGATTGATTTACATAATAAAAATAACCTATTTGATCATCTTAACAGTTATGTGACATAGGAAGAGGAAATACTATTATCCTTTAACAGAGTAAGAAATTGAGGTCCAGAGAGGTTTGTTTAAAAGACATGGGAACATATAGCTGGAAAACAAGACTTTGGGAGTCCATGATAGTTAACTTGAAGTATTTGACTTCAGGGTCAGGAAGACATGGATTCAAGTCTTGCCCCTGATGCATATGGCTATGTGACTCTAAGGAAGTTCCTTAACCTCTCAGTGTCCCAGGCTACTTTCTAAAACTAAGAGATATTGAGCAGATGTGGAACTTCACTGGAAAAGTGATCTCCTCAGCAGGCATTCCTCTATTCTACCAATAGAATTACAGCTCTACTATGAAAAAAAAAAGGTCATGCAAGGATGCTTGAAAAGAAGTAAACCCTCATCACCTATTCATTATCCATGTATCTTTTCAAGGCTATATGTCAGCATTTGGAGTATTTGCAATACAGAAATCAAAGTCTTTGAGAGACAAAACATACACAGACTCAGACATGCCTACTAAATGGGAGTGAAATATATTGGCCCTCAGAGCCTATCTAATGCACCTCTAAGAAACTGAGGCCCAGGGAGCTTAAGTGATTTTTTTCAAAGTTGCACAGAGTGTAAACATTAGAGATGAGATTTGAACTCGAGACCTTTGCCTCCAGAGCCAGTTTACTCTTCGACTGTACCACTCTGTCTCCAATAAATTTTTTGGTATCCTGCAGCTCTCACCTCTGGTGCAGAGGAGAGCCCCATTGGGAGATAGACCTTAGACTAGCTAGCTACACTGGTGTTTACAAAACACTGCCTGCAGGGTTTGGTGACCACAGGAGCTTATGACTAGGCCTTGATGATGAGTCATAAAAAAAATTTATTTTTGAGCTTTTCTTCACCCCCCCCCCACCATGATCCTGAGATAAAAGCACAGTGACATCACCCACAAATAAAGTCACAAGGAAGTCATACTTTTTCCGGAGACAATCCAAAAATAGTGGGTGGGGATTGAAAAGAGAAAGCTCAGAACAATAGCCCCTTTATGTTTTTGTTTATTAGATTTCTTGAAATCTGGTTCAAATAATGCCCTTCGGAAGCTTTGGTAAACTGCTCCAACCTGTCAGGTAAATTGTCTCCAATGTGTGAATGTATTAGTGTGCTCTGGTGTGATCTAGAAGATAGGTCACCAATGAGGGAATTTCCAGGAATTGGTCTGTCTTCTTAATGTCTTATGAGTCTATTCATTTTGATCTATTAACTGATGTTTGTAAAGCACTTTGAAGATGAAAGGCATTTGCGTAAGATCTAAGTATTTTTATTTACAATAATTTATTTAGATAAAGTCCTGGCTCAGGGGCCCAACTCTGGTTATCTATGCTGCTAGAAGAGAGATCTAAGTTTTATTCATGAAAACATTAACACCCTTGATAATCTGTGACAACAGGAGTTTAAAAGGATATGCAAGAAAAACTTGGAATTACTACTGAATTTAGTGGAGGCTGGAGGCCGGAGGCCAGAAGGAATCAGTTAACAGTTATCTTTAAACTTGATCATAAAGTAGCCAAAACTAGAGGGAAAATGTGTAACTGGTTTGCAAGTCCAACCAGTATGCAGCTTAACTGAACTAAGAAATCAGCACCTCCAGCATAGTATTTCAAAGACTACTTGTGATAATAGTTGTGCTAGGTCCTGGGGAAGATGTAAAATTTAGATTAAAGCTTGATTCCTACCTTCAGGGAGTTTATGATATAGGGGAGGTGAGAGAAAGACACTAACAAAGATGCAGATTATAGATGATGCTAGATAATGAGTACATTAGAGACTTGTGAAATAATATGTAATTTTTGGGGAAAGTTATAAAGTGATTACCAGATGGGGAAATTATGAAAGTAGTAGGGTTTTAATTGAACTTTAAAAGATGGATAGGTGGTATTCAGTGGAGAAAGAGATAGAAGGAAGGCCTTTCACAGAAACTTTGTTGGGGAGGCTTTTGTAGTCCAATTGAGTTATTTCAACATTACCCTAATTGTTTGGCAGGATAGATTATTTCATTAACCAGCTAGTTGTTTCTATGGATGTGATGAATAGATGGATGAAAGGGAAGCACTTGTTAAATATGTCCTATGTGACAAACAGTGTGCTAAGACCTGTGGACCTAAATAAAAATTGAAGACAGCTTCTGCCCTCAGAGAGCTTACATTTTTTTCCCAAAATGATCCTTTTATTTCAGTCACTCATTGTGGAAGAAACAAAATAAGACTAATGCATTATATTTTTCCTCAAATATCCTTTGTAGGAATGCCTTCCAGTTTCCATTTAATTTGAGCTGGTTTCATAACCAGGTGTCTTAATCCCCTCTATGATCCAATGACATAGAATTCTCTGCTATTCTTCCCAAATGATACTTCATTTCACATTTTCACTAGCTACCCTCCCTGCCTGGAATTCTCTTCCTCCTCATCCTCCGTCTTTCTGTCTTGGTTTCTGAAAGAAGCCTTTTCTGGTATCCCTTGATGCTGCTGCCTTTCCTCTGAGATTATCATCAGTTTATCTCATATACATCTTGTTTTTCATAGTTGTTTGTGTGTTGTCTCCCCAATGAAATGTAAGCTCACTGAGGGCAGGAGTTATTTTTATCTTTCTTTTTCTCCCCTCGTGCTTAGGACAGTGCCTGGCACATGTGAAACACTTATAGTCTGAGTGATTGCCTTTATCTTTTTACATACATTTCATTTTATTTGGTGAAGCTCCTATCCCTAAGGTCTAGCACACAGTAGGTGCTTAATAAGTGAAAAATGCATTGAATTAAATTATATAGTTTTAGATGGATTGTACTATATCTCTTTTGAAAATTAATTATTTTACTTTTTCCATCTCTGCATTTTAAAAGCTTATATTTTAATAGAGGATGCCACACAAACAGGGTAGTAATGGAGAGGAAGGGACATTTTGTTTTGGAAAGAAAACAGAGAAGGTGAGGAGGTCCAGAGGGGAACCTGGAAAGTTTTGATGGAGTACATAGGGGCAGCAGGAGCAGGTGAGGAAATCACTGGTGAGTGCTGTGAAACTTGGCCTCCATGTAGTAGGTGACTGGGGCAATCACCAGTTGGGGTGGGAGTTCCACAGAATATGATGTGATTTGTAAAAAAAAATAAAGCTTTTCCCAACTGACATTGACCACTGCCCTTCATTGTGGATATATTTTATTAATCAGTGACTGCCCGTAGTGATGTATTCAAGCCACAAGCACCTGTAAATGCTAGGACATCTGTTACTGGACCCAAAGGGAAAGATTCCTGTTGAAGGGTATGGAGGAGACTAAGCATGGCCAGCTGGGAGATATGGGAGCTTAATGGAGCATGGGCCTATGATGGAAGTTCTGCTAAAAAGCATTCCTACTCCTTGTTATTCATGGAGGAGACAAATGATTCCATCAGAAAAAATAAAACCTGAAAGTATCTTTAGGAAAGATATAACTTCAAGCAGGAAAACTGACAAAGTGGGAAGTAAATGTTTTCTTTAAATTGAAAGGTGAAACTGGGGAAAAAAGAGAATGAAAGAAGCGATATAAAGCCATCAGAAAATGTGCATGTGGTTGTATAGGATAATGTGTATATATTTATGATACTATATGTGTATAGTAGTGCTAGGCCCTGGAGACACAAAGACAGAAAAACAACAATAAAAAACAAACAACAACAACAACAACAAAACAACTTCTGAACTCTGGCCGCCCACATTTTACTAGAAAGTGATGAGCTTTGACTTTCTGGACCATGACTTACATACTCACACATCTGTCTTATCACACATATCCCTGCCATATCATGGGTGGAGTTGGGGAGAGGGAGTTTGAGTAAACACACAGCACCCCTGTGATCTGGAGATTCTGTGTAAAATGCTTTGCCCCTCCCTTTGTACCAGAGAAAAGAAATTGTGTATGTTTATGGTATTAAAAGATAAAATGCTTATATTATATAATACTATACATATATTTTATGCATTTCTGAACTTCTAAATTTTTCCTGGGTTATCTGTAGTTCTTTGCCTATTGTCTGAAGCTTCCTCAAAACTCCCCCCAAATTCCCCTTTAATTTCTTAAACTATGTATCAAAACTGCATTGAAGAAATTTGCAGTATAGAAGGGATAACTGTAAATGTATATACAGCTGTGTATATACGCATATATGTATATATGTATGTGTGTATATATGCATATATGTATACATGCATGTGTGTATATATGCATCGATGTATATGTTTATATGTGTAAATGTGTATACACACATATCAATGGAGTGTGTGTGTGTGTGTGTGTGTGTGTGTGTGTGTGTGTGTGTGTGAAAGGCCTGACACACAGAGACATACTCCAGGGTCAAATGTGTGCATCTCATGAGGAGGACAGGGGAGAACCCATTTGACCAGAAGCTTGCCAGTGTGATCAGAAGGATTTAAACTGATGATGAATGTTCTTGAGGCCCTTGATTTGATGTAGGGAAAACAAACAAACAAACAAACAAACACAATTTGGAGGAGGTGCTGGATGTTACTCTTTATTTTTATAAAGCGTCTAGTCTCACACCTGAACTACTTGGATTCCCTTTGACCTTCAAGTTTGGTGCCCTGGCTGTGGTCTCCCACTTTCCTTGCCAAACTGGAAAACAGGCCCTATTAACTCTTATCTCTGTAGTAGTCAGGCTGTCTTGGAGGAAAACACGAGGATAGCTAGGGCACCCTGATCTAACTTCCCACTATCTCAATATTTCCAAATATCTTTTTATTTTCTTGAAATATTTTCAAGTTATCTCTGAAAACAAGACCGAGCTAGTACAACCAATCAAGGTGATTGTATTGCAGGTAACTTGTACACACTCAATGGGGTTACACTGCATTCTCGCCTTCCTCTTTGTGATCCCCTTGCCAATTCAGTTCTGTTGCTTTGATTTCAGCTTCTGAAGGAGCCATTGCTGTGTTATAAAGAATGCTGCTGCTTCTTTAAGCCCAGAGAAATAATGTATTGCACAGCAGATCATGTGGTACTTGGATTTAGGAAGACCTGGGTTCAAATCCTGCTACTGGTGACTTGAGGTACCTCTTTAAGACTAAGTTAAAGGTAAGCTGTTTATCTGCCTCAAGGGAAGACTTTCCACATGTACCCACATGTCACCTAAATGTACCCCAAATCTTTAAATTAATAGGGTCATATGGTTACAAAACACTTTTGCATTTGATCACAGCTCTGGCATTGAAACAGACCTCGGGGCCATGCATTTCAAGTCCCTCATTTTACAGATATGGAAAACTTGGACAAGGAAAATGAAATGACTTGCCCAAGATCACACAGGTAGTTAGGATGGGTGGTGGCATTTGAATCTTTGTCCTCTGACTCCAAAGTGTTTTTTCTACCACACCATGTTCCCTCCCTTCTTCCATTCATTTCATCCTCCTAACATTCCTCTGGGGTTGTATCATTGCGGTATTTTTGCTTTCATTTTTAATAATAAGGAAACTGAGGCTCAGAGAGATTGGGCATATTTCTGTCAGCTCCCACAGCTGAGGCACAAACAAATGCAGCCTTCTGACCCCAAGTCCAGTGTTCTTTCCAGGTACATTGTGCTGGCTTTCACTCTGTCAAACAGCCACAATACTAACACAAATTCAAGGTCATTTCCATAACAACCTATAAACAAGGCAGTATATATTTTACCAGACTAAAAAAATAATCAAAGAAAAAAGTCCATGCCATTTCACAACTCTAAATCAACATTTAAATGGAATGTAGGTCATTCGGTTAGACATATTGAATTTCTTCTATTTGGGACAAAGATACAGAATTTCAAGAGTTATATGCTCTATAAAAAATCATCTGTTGTAACATGACTATTAGAAATAGCCATTTCAACTTGTCTGCTCTGTCTTAAATGTGATTTGCAGCTGTCTCTCGCTACCTTCCTCAGTGAGATCAAATCAGTTTAATTTGGATAAACATACAAGACCATGATTTTAACAAGAGAAGGCACACCACCTTCTATTGGTATCCTTTAATGGGAAGCAGCCTCCCTGAACAAAATACATGCGATAAAAGTGGTAAAGACTGAATTGACACATCTATATTTAATAGAGGCTATGTTAGTTTACCAATAAACAAAGCAGCATTTTAAGGGATCAAGTCACACACTGTCTGCTAGGACCATGAATTTTTCAATACCCCGGTGGTGGTAGAAAATGATTGATCTGGACATTTACAAGGAGGCTGTAGACATTTTTTATTTAACGAGATCCCTGTCCCCCCCACCCCTTTTCTACGTTCAGGAATGGGAAGGTTTATCATTTTCCTAACTGGGATTGTATTTCAGTGGGGTGACAGGTACTGAGTTCCCTAACATGTTTTATTTATAAATATAACCCCCAGAAAAAATATCCTGGGACATCTTTGTCATTATAGGTTACGAGAAGAATGACTAATTGCCTGGGCCTGGAACAAGTGTTATTGGAGGGAGTATATGTCAGCATTAAAAAAAAAGTCAGGAGTCACATGAATTCCTGACTTAAAAATGGATCATTTGATGAAAAAGTAGAAAATGATTCTATCTTTAAAGGAGATTTATTTGGGGGGGGGGGCGGTGTAGTAGGGGTTGTGAGAGTGAGTCTAGATCTGTGAGCTAATTGGTGTAGATTACTTCCAGTGAAGAAACATCTTCCACTCACACTGATAGGCAGTTGTTCTGTAAATTATAATTTGAGAGTTGACTGAGATATTAAGTAACTTGTCCATAGTCACAAAGCTAATGTGTGCCAGATGCAACTTAAAACTAGGTCATCTGACTCCAAGGTCAACAATCTAGCCATTCTCGATGCTTATTCATTATTATTGTAAAGCTTGAAAATAGTTGGGTTTTATTGGTCTGAGCAATTGTGCTAAGTTTTGCTCAAGACTTCTATCTTTGCTATATATATTATCTCTATCTATCTATCTATTACTAGTATATTTAGTATATATATAATATATGCATATGATAATATGCTATTATGCATAATAGTATATAATATATAGTATTATGCATAATAGTATATGTAATATATACATAATATATATGCTTATATATATATTTGTGTGTATGTATATCTACTAGTAGTGTCATCCTTGGCAAATCGGTTAACCTGTTTGCCTCAGTTTCCTCATCTTTAAAATGGGAATAATAATAGCACCTACCTCCCCAAGTTGATGCAAGGAACAAATGAGATATTTGTAATGCAGTTAGCAGAATGTCTGGCACACAGTAGGTGCTTATTTCTTGCCTTCCTTTTAATGGTCTCATTAGAAGTCTAATTATAAGACATGAGTAGATGGTGCAAAAATAAAGGTAGCAGGTGTGTGTGTGTGTATACACATATATGTATATATGTCACATAGAGTAGATGGACACCTATGTGATGCTACTTGAGGGAAGGTGGAAACTCTTTGCTTCCTTAAAAAATCTCTGTTATTGGCCTATCCCTTATAGCTGAAGTTCTACCTCTACATTGGAGATGTAACCCTTAGAGACAAGGATATCCCCATCCTTTCAGTCACTAAGTTCGAATTTCAGAGTGATTCTTGATACTTTCTTCTCTGTTTCCACTCTACCCTTATTGTCTTTAGGGAACATTTTGGCTAGAAATGATACCATAGAGAAGGATTAGATGTCATTAAAATACCACTTAAAAAGCACCGGAGACCTGATTAAATTCAAATGGAATCGGGGCAGCTAGATGGCGCAGTGGTTAAAGCGCTGGCCCTGGATTCAGGAGTACCTGAGTTCAAATCCAGCCTCAGACACTTAACACTTACTAGCTGTGTGACCCTGGGCAAGTCACTTAACCCCCATTGCCCTGTAAAAAAAAAAAAATTCAAATGGAATCTCAATGAAAATACGAATATCCTTGGGCAGGACTCAGTTTCATTCAATGAACAATTATTTTGTGCCATCTGTGCACAGGATTTTTGCACTATCCCTAGAAGTCACGGGCTACCTCTTCATTGGTGGATTTAAAGTAAAACCTGGATGAAAACTTGCTGTAGCAGGAATTCGTTTTTAGCTATAGTCTGGACTAGTTGACTTCTGGGTTCCCTTCCAACTGTGATATTTTGTGATTCTACTTGATGAGAAAAACACAGATGACTATTCCCCTAACCTAAAGGAATCTGCAGTCTTACAGGGTATGTAAGACATGAACATTTTAAACACAAAACAAAATAGACTATGGCAAGAGAAGTATAAAAGGCTCAGACAAAATGTTATGAGAGTTGAGGTGAGAGGTCACTTTCTGGGTGGTAGGCTCTATCACAAGTACCTTAGCTGTTTCATCAAGCTGTTTTCTCACATCTTTTTTTCCCTTTCACTCCCAAGCTCTTTGAGGTTGTTTACTCTTCCTATCTTTATTCTTACACCATCTACTCAAGCCTTATAATTAGACCTCTAATGAGATCATTAGAAGGAAGGTAGGAAATAAGCACCTACTATGTTCCAGGAACTCACTAAGCTAAGTACATTACAAATATCTCATTTTTCCCCTCACACTAGCTCTGGGAAAAGAGGTGCTATTATTATCCTCATTTTATAGATGTAGAAACAGAAGCAGAAAGATGTTAAGTCACTTGCCCAGGGTCACACAGCTAGGAAGTATCTGAGGCCAGATTTAAATTGTCTTCTTGACTCCAGGCCCAACATTCTATCCCCTGTGCTAAATTACTGCTTCCATCGTGAGGAAGATATTCTTTTCTTAACAGTTGTCTTCAATGTCCTTTTCCCAAATTCTCGGTTTCCCTGACATCCTGGGTGCTTCTGTCACTATTGACTACCCCTCTCCCCTTGTCTTGGACAGTCTCTTTTCCCTTGGCTTCAGTGACGTTGTGCTCTCCCATTACTTCTCTGGCCTATCCGACCGTTCCTTTTGAGTCTCCTTTACATGTTTGATCACACAACCTCCTATCCCCAAACAGTGGGTATTACTTAAGCTTCTGTCCCAGGCCTTCTTCTCTTTTCGCTGTGGACGTGCTCCCTCGGACGTCTATAGCATCAGTCCCTATGGTCCAATTTGTACTTTACATTCTAGCCAAAGTGAACTATCAACTCTTGCCCAAACTTGCTATTCCATTTCCTGTCTTTATTCATTTGGACATGCTGTCTCCCATACTTGGAATGAACTTTTCCACTTCAAAGATCACTTATGTTTCCCTCAAGGTCAACTAAGGGTCCACTTTCTCTAGGAAACCTTCCCTGATCCTTCCAGTAATATGAGCTGCCATCCTTTGATTAACGTACACATGTTATATCCCTCCTACCTCCTCAGTGTGGAAAGGGCAAAAGACTGTTTTGAGATGGAGCCCTGGGCAGACAAAAATAGAATGCAGACCCTGAACACCTGATGACAGTTATATGTATTAGCGGGTAAGGAGGGGGCATTCAGCAAGGGATAGACCCACTAGAAAAGAAGGTGGGAAAGATATTGCGAATAAACCTTGTTTTTTCCTGTCTTTAGTCCTGTGCTTTTTTTGCAGGGGGTGTGTGTGTGTTGGTGAGGCAATTGGGGTTAAGTGACTTGCCCAGGGTCACAGAGCTAGTATGTGTCAAGTGTCTGAGGCTGGATTTGAACTCAGGTCCTCATGAATCCAGGGCCAGTGCTCTATCCATTGAGCCACCTAGCTGCCCCAGTCCTGTGCTTTTTAAAAAGTTCCTTTTCTGGCCTAATACATTTTGTCTATGAATAGCCAGAGACCCCACTCTTCTAGTCCTGTCTCTTGTCATACAATTCTGAAATGCTTAAGGTTTAAATTGTATTCAGTTCTTGGTGGAACTGGCTACAAAAACTTTCCAGCAAGCTTACTGATGTGGCATTATTATCATGTCACCCTCCTCATCCTGAGAAGGTCTTTTGATGTTGGACCATCCTCCCTGACCCCATAACCCCATGAAGGTCATGAGAGGTATCATGGCAGGCCTTTTACCTGAAAACCCTATGTCAGCTAGGCCCCTAGAAGCATTGGCCCTTCAATCAGAGGGCATGTTCCACTGCTTCTCAAGGACCACCACTGGGTATGTTGTCCCATGGGATGGTGAGGCGAAGGGAGGTCACATGTCACTCTATTCTTGACTATATTTGTCCATATACTCTTTTTTGTGTTTGGCTGTATCAATAAACCATTCTAACCTACCATAGACTTGTTGCATGCCATTCACCTCAATGCTACCCGAAAGCTGCATGATGTTCCTCATCCATAACTCCTGATACCACACAAAATGAGGATAGGGCAATACTGTTATTAATGGCACCAGTGGCAGTTTCTGCCCATGCTGGGGACCCTTGTATCTGCATCTGGAGTGACAAAAGTTGGGTTGATTTGGAAGCCACAGTTGGAATAAATAGTACTGGCCAGATCCACGAACTTGCCACAAATTTGTATATTGTGTTACTAAACAGTCTGCTAACTTTCTGTATTCATTATTTTTTGCCAAAGACTTCAATGCTAAGGTCGGGTATGATTACTGTGCAACTTGTATATCCAAAGAGCAATTAATGATTGTGGAAAAGGAAGCAACCAAAGGGACTCCATCTAGACATTAATATATCTTCAGCCTAAAGTCTATTTCAAATGATGAATAATAAAGATATCTGAATGTCACTGAGTTTTGTGAAGCACTTTATATATTTAATCTCATTGGATCTTTATGAAAACCCTAGGAAATAAGCACTACAGGTCTTACTGTCCCAATTTTATAGGAAACTGAAGTTTAGAGCAGTAAGTGATTGTCACATACCAAATATCTGAGATAGAATTTGAACCCAGATCTTCCTGGCTGCAGATCCAGTGATGTATATTTCAGGCTGTGTTACATATAGGATAAACAGAAATGACTCTTGAATGACCACATACTGTCCCTTTTTCAAGAAGAGTCACTGAAGGGGGCAGCTAGGTGGTGCAATGGATAAAGCACCAGGCCTGGATTCAAATCCGGCCTCAGACACTTGACACTTACTAGCTGTGTGACCCTGGGCAAGTCACTTTACCCCCATTGCCCTGCAAAAAACAAACAAAAAAAAAAAAGAAAAAAAAAAGAAGAGTCACTGTATACAGGTATCCTTAAACAGTCAATAACTATGAAATGTTTACTATATGTCAGGCTCCATGTGAGGTGCTGAGAATAGAGATATAGCAGAAATTAAGACAGTCTCTACCCATGATGAGCTTGCACTATAACAGGGAAAGACAGAAAAGGAAATGGGTGAAGGTACCTGTTCTGGGGGCATGGTAGAGATAAGGACCTTCATTTCTTCCTTTATGAAATGAGAGACTTTAGAGGTGGAAGGGACACAGGTCATTGATTCTGCACAGCTCTGCCTCACTTAAATCCAATTCACAGGCCAGTTAAGACATTACCCTCATGATGCAGTTGGTCTTCTTGGAGAACGATGGACTGATGACAACAAAAATGGTAGAATCTGGCCCTCGGTCTACTGCCTCCAAATCCAGGGCCCTTTCTACTGTCTCCTTCTTTCTTTGGACTAGATGAAGGACAGCAACATCAAACAACAACAACAATATTGGATGAGAATAACTTGAAAATCCCTTCCTGTTCTAAATCCCATGACCCTGTGTTCCTATAAGGACAATGGCAGGATACGATGGCATGAGTATGTATGTACATGTGTGAAGTGTGGATTCTTCTGTTCCCTCCAGCCTTATAAGGTACATCGAGAAACCTTGCATATTCTTACACCAACCCCCTTTCCTTATGAACGAGGTAAAGATAAGGCTAGATATGTAATAGTATAATCTATTAAGAGATAAAGCACACCATCAAGATAAGCCTCCTCATGCTAGAACATGTCAGATTGAGAATCAGGCAAAACAAAAATGAGTTAAGATTTAGGGGAAGAAAGGTATGACAATTCGGCCTGAAGTCAAGGAAGTTTGTTATGTGTATCATAGACCTGGGTTCACTGATTCACTGGGTTGTCTGAGCACGTAACATTTCAGGTTGAGTGGTAGAAACATAGAAAGGAAATTATACTTTGCCTTAGTAGGGACAGTGTGTATTCCCAATACAACCTTTATAGGTCCTTTTTCTGAGGCTTCATTTAACATGACTTCAAAGTCAAGTCTTGTATTGTCTTCTTAGTGCCTCCCAGGAAGAACTATCATAATTTTTGCAAATTTGTCACTTTGTTTCTTGCACGGAATTTTAACAGGCAGCAAATGGAGGATATTTGAAGTCATTTTTATATGGAAAGAACACTCTGGTATTGTTTTTAGGGGGAAAAACATTGTCTGTGTTCCTGGTTAGATTCCATATATGCTGGGCAGTGTGACTAATCCCAAATCAATGTTCTCTCCTGCTTTTCTCAACTAATAGAGATGGAAATGCACTTTTTTGAGGTGGTACTATGACTTTTAAAACACAAGATTCTCACTAAAGAATTTACTGATCTCTACTAAAAACAAATAATGGGATCAAGAGAACAGATGGATGGGACAAAAAGCCATTTTTGTTTTCCTAGATTATTTGAAAAATTGAATGATTCTTTCACTTGGAATGGAGAACTGGCTGTCTATCAGTAAAAGCAAAACAGTTGAGTCAGGGAATGGGACAGTGATTTTTGTCACTAAGATTTTTAATTCACATGAAATGTTTTGAGGATTTAGAAAACTATAGTGTTCAAACAAAAGAATAGGCACTTGGGGCAGCTAGGTGGCACAGTGGATAGAACACTGGCCTTGGAGTCAAGAGGACCTGAGTTCAAATCTGGCCTCAGACACTTAACACTAGCTGCGTGACCCTGGGCAAGTCACTTAACCCCAATTGTCTCGCAAAAAAAAAAAAAAAGAATGGGCTCTTCTTTTGAAGGACAGCTAGGTGACTGGAGACAGGAATTCTTTAGCTCAAAAATGGCCGCAGACACTGTCTAGCTACATGACCCTGGGTGCATCACTTAATTTTTGTCTTCTTTAGTTTCCTGAACTGTAAAATGGGTTTAAGGTTATTGTGAGTATCGAATGAGATAATATTTGTAAAGCATTTAGCACAATTCCTGGTATGTTGTAGGTGCTTAATGCATGCTTATTTCCTTCTTTCTTTCCTTTTAACATGGAAGAAGTTCCCCAAATGCTCTTTTTCTGATTCCTAGAAAATAGCATACTAATAGTATTGAGCTTTGGAACTACATGGTCTTGCCTTAGTAAAATTTAAAATCAAAGAGGGTTTGGTATAGCCATCCACAGTGAAAAACAAAATTAATGAAAAATGCATACTACTCACACTATGACATTAAACTGGTTCAGCAGCCTATCAAACACTAATTTTGACAGTAGCTTCAAGTAAACAATGAACTGAGTCCCACAAGATAACAGTGGGCAAGATTGAATTGGTAAAATGGTGCTTTCAATGATTCTAACCTACTCCATGCCCCACAAAATGACACAAATACCTTTATTTACAATGGATATTCTTCTGATTTTATGTATATATGTATATATATATATATATACACATATATATGTGTATGTGTATAGACATATATACATACATATGTCTATATACATACTATACAAACTAATATAACAATTTATAATAATGTTTCATCTAACACATGATATATCATACATTAAATAGAATATATTTACTTAAGTTATGTATATATTGTATAATATATTATCCATTAATTATTCATAATTAACAAATAATATATTTATATTAAATATATATAACTATATAAATTGGAATAACACAATATCAAATAACCCAAATTATAAATAATCCCAAAGACAGTAGAGATATGAAAAGTCATGGTGGACATAAGCATGGTACCAATGATGACTTCTGTGCAAGAAGTAGAAAAGACATCACCAAACATATGTGTGACCAGAAAAAGATGCAGATTAGTTGCGTATTGAGAGTGAGAGACAGCCCAAGTGCTCTACATTTCTATCCCTGACATACTAAATTAGTCAGAGATAGGCCTCCAGCAGGTTGGGCAAATCCTTTATGCAAGATGAATTGGAGTACATGGACAAAAATGATGCAGGATGCAAATTTGCAGAAGGGGTGTGATTTTAATTGGCTTCAGGAGAGGCTGCACAGATGAAATTAGGGATCCATCGAAGTTAGAGACTATTATTATATGCATATGGATGAAAATGACCAATACTAGGGCACATTTTTATTAACCCCTCCTTGTTCCTTTGGCATAAAATAACATAAAATTTTCACTCTCTGGTTTCACTGGTATTTGGTTTCCCTCAGATATCTAGTATCAATCATTCTGAGTCAGTACGCATAGACATTGTAGTACAGTTCAGACTTTTATAACAAAAACCATATTTACATTTGGAAGGTTATCATTCCCTATTTAGCCTTTTGTAGTTACAGGAGATTGTTCTATTGTTATCATAGGATTTGATGCTTGTCTCTGGAAGAATTGGGTGGAGGGGTATGCATGTTTGTGTGGGTGTGGGTGTTTCTGTATATATCCACCCAATAGAGTGGTATAGAGGTATACAGTAATCCTCTGTCTAGGGAAAGTAGACAAATTAGAATAATGGAAAAGAGGGACAGATGGCTATAGTTTTTGATAAAAGCTACCCAGCTTTTTAGCACCCAATTAACTTGCTTTGTGATATGCCAAACACTTTAGAAAAGGAAAAAAAAAATCAACTGTCAGTGTTCAACAGCAAGGAAAGGAAGTCATTTATGATTATAGGGATTATATTTAAACAAGGAAGACCGAGGTTTAACTTCCTCTGCCCAATACCTATACTGGCCAGGGGACCCCAGGCCAGACACTTAACATTGTACTAGGCAACTAGTATTGTTAATTGCAGAGAAGATGCCAACTAGTATTGAAACAGGGAGTTGCCTTTTCTGAGAATTCCCTATTGTAAAGAAATCTCAGGGCCAGTTCCTATCCCCTTTGTAATATAAAGATGGATCCAACTAACCAGAGGGAAATTGATTCTAGTAGTTTCCCCCAAATAACTGGAAGCTCTGAAGAGTATTGGTTCTCTTTACTTTGTCTTTTCGAGTGCTTCTATGGCCTGAGACCAATTCATATTTTTTTCTGGAAGCTTCAGATGTAGGAGCTTTGACTTTGTTATCTTCTTCTGAGGGTGTATTTTGATCTTCCTTTTCACCATAGAAACTTTCTAGGGTCAGCATTTTTTTTTTCTGTTTGCTCATTTTCCCCAGCCTATTTCTGACTTTGAACTCCTTCTTAAGTGGGGCACTGCTTTCAGGGTGGAGGGCACACTGTCCCAAGCTTCTGGGGGTTTGAGCAGCTGCTCTCCGAGACACCTCCAGGAACCTGCAAGTCCTTAGTTCCTTCAAGGTGGTATGATTCAAGGAGAGGCATTTTCACCTGTACTCTGGTCTGGAAGCCTCTTTACTTTGTCTTAACAGGTAAAATGAAACCAGTTTTGTTGCTTGCAACAAGATATAGAAGATGAAACAGAGAACATCCATTATATAATGTGTTTGTGTGATATATTTTCATTAAATAACATGGCAGATTTAATTTTTTTTATAACAAGCTCCAAAAGGGTAGGGAGTTGTCTATTTAGCCTCCATGCAATAGCAGCCAATAGATGGCCATAGGTGCTTGGTCAGTGCCTGCTGTTAACAGCAAATCATCATACCAGGCTTCTTTGTATCTGGCTCTCTTCCTTATTTTGCCACCAGCTGCCTGGGTGACACCAGCCAAAGTCCATCACTTTCTTTTACCTCTTTAAAGAACACAATAATTATGCTTTGCCCTTTGTTTGGTTCACAATGGTGCAGTGATGAGTGATTAGATTTAGAGCAGAAAACTCTAAAGTCATTGGAACACTTCAGGGACAAATGCCATGTGCCATAAATACAAAGCAGTGTGTGCGTGATTGTAATAATTTGGTTCCTTCTTCAGTAGCCAGGTAGGCAAATATTATTAAAACCCATATAAAGAGTAAGAAACAATAGGCACAATAGTAATTGAGTAGCCTACCTCATGGAGCAGCTAAGTGGTAAAGTGGATAGAGCACCAGACCTAGAGTCAGGAAGACCTGAGTTCAAATGTGACCTCAGACACTTTCTACCTGTGTGACTCTGGATAAGTCACTTAACCCTGTTTGCCTTAGTTTCCTCTTCTATACAATGAGCTGGAGAAGGAAGTGGCAAACCACTCTAGAATCTTTGCCAAAAAAACCCCTAAAGGGGTCATGAAGAGCTGGGCAGATCTCAAATGACTGAAAAATAACAAAAAGCCTACTTTTAATCATAGTATCATGGGAAAGAGAGTTAGATTTGAAGTCAGAAGACTTGGGTTTGGATGCTAGCTCTCTCCCTACTTGTGTAATATCAGGCAAGTCACTTAACATGTCCAGGCCTTAGTTTCTTCATCTGAAAAGCAAGGATTTGTAATAATAATAATAATAACAACAACAACTAATATTTATATACCAATTTAAGGGCTTTTACATAGCTTCTCATATATTATTTCACTCGATCCCCACAAACACCCTATGAGGTTGATACTATTATTATCATCATTTTGCAGAAGAGGAAACTGAGGCTGAAGGAAGTTTTGACTTCTAAAGAAGCACACAGATAGTTAGTGTGGGAGGCGAGATTCAAGTTCAGGCTTTCTGGCATCCATTTCCGGTTCTCTCTCCACTATCCCAGCCTGTAAGATCTTTTCCATTGACCAGCAAGAAGAACAAAATAACACATAGTAGTTTCATCTTTTCAGGTCTTAAACAACAACAACAACAACAATATCGTCATGATCATGATCATGTCCCAGAAGTTCATCCATTGGTTATGCCTTTTCTTTTTATTTGAACTGAATCCAATTCAATTGAATGGGCATATGTGGATTAAGCACATACTATGTGCCAGGTACTATGAAAGGTACTGGAGACAAAAGAGGAAAAGTAAACAATCCCTGTCCTCAAGGAGTTCCTATTTTGCATAGAGAGAGAGGATAGCATGTACAAAGATAAGTAAATTAAAAACATACACAAAGGAAATTCAAAATAATTTCTGGTGGGGAAAAGAGCACTAACAACTTAGGGGGAGAAAGGGGATCAGAAAATATCTGAAATACACTGTAAGTTCCCCTTGAGCTGAGCCTTGGTCAAACCAGGGTTTCCAAAAGTCAGAGATTACCTATGGCTAGTTGTTGGGCTATTTACAGTGTCGTGGTAGTGAGGAAAAGGTCCATACCTTTCACGGCTATACCAGCCAGCATAGAGCCTGGTATATAGTAGATGCTTTACAAATGCTTATAGCTTGATTGGTTGTTACCCCTATCAGCTATTTTGTACATGGCTGACTTTGGCCATGATGACGGACATCTATACAAACATCTAAAGATTTAATGTGCTCTAGGTAGATAATCCCATTGGAACCTCATAACCCAGTGGAATAGGTTTCACAGGTATCATTTTTCCCATTTTTCAAACTGAAGATCAGAGATAATATGTAACCTGTTTAAAGAACCAACTAGAAAATTTCAGAGAAAGAGTTTGAACCAACCCCAAAGTTCCTTCTCAGCATAGTGCTGGGCACATAATAAGTGTTTAATAATATTTGTTTCCTTGCTTCTTTCCATTTCTTCCACATTGCACTCAATCACTAAAAGAAATGGGTGAGAAGGAGTGGATGGCTAAGTGAAATCTATCCACTACTTATGCCCTAACTAAGTCATTTCATCCTGGTATATAGATAGCCCTATAACACATGAATGACATTCTCTCATATCTTCTGCATTCTTGCTCCTTCTTAAAAATCTTCAAACTTGATCCTTCAAGATGAGGGTTGGGCGAGGGTGTGGAGGAAGCAGGGAAACAACATCAAAACTCATTCACTCTAAGGTTTTCAAAAGGCACTACACCATAGGTCCCCCAGGAGTTGCCTTGATTTAAGCCCTAACAATCTCTACCTATTGGCTTTTATTTTCATGAACTCACCAATATGTAGAACAAGATGGAAAAATACTGCCACTCAGTACTCGGGGAAACCCAAAGTAGCAGTTTCTATTAATCTATTACCCAAAACACCCCCACAAGCATAAACCATGATCATGCTGGTTTTGTTTCATTTGTTTCCAAGAAAAAAAATGAAGATTTTTTTGTGGAGATGATTTGCAGTCCTTGAGCTCTGGCAAATTGATAGTCACCTTCAGTGCAACCAAGTTTGGGATCCCTTCTGCCTAGCAATTCATTATGAGGAACTTAATTACCAGAATTTCTAGTTTACCTTCTAATGAAGCTACATTGGTGAAGTTGTTCTCCCATGAAAAAGAAGCAATTATTTTCAACAACAAATATGAAATTAATGATGACATATACATATATAGTATGGCATGTCAGCATTGTTTTTTTTTTTTTTTTTTGGTGAGGCAATTGGGATTAAGTGACTTGCCCAGGGTCACACAGCTGGTAGGTGTTAAGTGTCTGAGGCCGGATTTGAACTCAGGTCCTTCTGACTCCAGGGCCGGTGCTCTATCCACTGTGCCCACCTAGCTGCCGGGCATGTCAGCATTGTTAATCACGTATCTCTAACTTCTGCTATAGGCAAAACCTTTAAGCAGGAAGTAGATCATTCAATCTAAGGCAGCCCTTCATTCCTGACTTCTGAAATTAATTTCAATTGATTAATTAACCTTCCCAGTTCTACCTGATTATTCTCAAACCCCTTTATGAAGGTGGTACAAGGGACAAAGGTAACATAGATATTAGATACTAAGACATATCTAAGGGAAACTATTTTTATTTTAAAACCTAACAAATTTTGGGGGGGGGCAAATGTCGTTTTTACTCTATCAGTTCTGTGAAACAATTCAACATTTATTATAAGCCTGCTGTGTGCAAGGAATCAAACACAGGCATGGGGTAGAGTGCCTAAAAAGAAAACAGTCTATGTTTTAAAAGAATTTACACAAGTGGGGAGGGGGATAGGATATGACTCAAACATATATATTTTTTTGCCAGTAGGATTATTTCTATTCTTGTATTTGAATCCCTAACAGTTACCACAGCACTTGACATATAGTAGGCACTTAATAAATGCTCGTTGTTTGATTCATGTGGTCTGATACAGAAGTAATACCTTTGGGGGTGTATAATAGTGGAAAATAATCTCTGTGTCCAGAACTGAGCCTCTTGATTTTTAAAGAGATGTCAGTAAAACTTGCAGCTTCCCCCAGAAGTTATTAAATATACACTAGGAAGACAGATACTAGGTAACCCATGAGCTCAGTTACTATTCAAGGTAAATGTACTTCACTGTTTTCAACTTGGCTCCCAATTCTCATCTCAGCCTCATAGCTTTCATACAGAATATTGTATCTAATATTGCTGGTGCTGCAACAAGGCAAGAATTACCCCCTTGTCAAGTGCAAGAGAGGATCAGGTTTTGCTCCAAACTGGTTCATGGTTTTTATGACCCCCAGGGGAACAGATCTTAGGCCCCAAATTCTTGTGGGAAAGCATGTTGCCTGTTTATGGGACATTCCAAAGTTCTTTTACAAGCTGAAGAGGTTAAAATAATCTATTATTTATCTGGACTCTTGTGTGCAGTTCTACATGCTAATCTGGTCTACAACAATGTCAGATAATGAAAATACTGGGCTTGTGTAAAGGATCGAAAGAGCTCAGGAAACCAAATTTGTTTTCTTTCTTGTCTTCAGTCAATTAACATGCCTGTTTATTAGAAAGGTCTCTGATTTATGATGGAAAAAAAAAGTGGAAATTCATTTTTCATATCCATATTTTTGCCAAACTTTACTTTGCAAGAATTAATGTGTATCACAATTTCTACAGGTAAGGCTTATACTTAATAACACAAAACCAATTTCCACTTAAAAATGAAACTGTTCAACTTTTAGTTACTTTTTTCTAATTGGAGAAGCAGTATTTGATGGAAAAGATCTGCCATCAAATGTTTGTCGGTATATAAATTTGAATTAAATATATCAGTCTATAGAATATTACCTCTAGGTAAAGAAAGGGGGGGGTGTGAAAAAGATGATGAATTTTAGCAATTTGTCATGTTCAATTATTGTGTGTGATGGGCTTTTGAGGGACATCCTTATCACATAAAGGTGAATATTCTATAAATAGGACGCAAGACTTAGAAATGAAATATATCATCAAAAGATGATTAGATCCAATTCCTTTATTTTACAAATGAAGAAAGTGAGGCCCAGAAAGTTTTGCCTAAGGTTATGCAGCTGGGATTCAGTCACATCCTCTGACTCCAAGAGCCAATACCCTTCCCTCTACATAACATGATTGTCAAGGTGTAGGAAGTTCTATGTGACAGTTTTAGCTGTGGGCATGATACATGATGGTGGCAGTATGGTATAGGTGATGGACTTGGGAGTCAGAAAAACCTGTGTTCAAATTCTGCCTCAGGAACTTATTACCTTGAGCAAAAAATATCTCTGGCCCTTAACTTCAGCAGACTCTTGGACAAGGATTGCTCAGGTTCTTTTTAGCTCACAATTCATGACTCTTTGGTCAACTATGGTAAACAAAAAGGATAAGAGTGTGTAAAATTAATGGAGAAGGTATTATTTTTAATTGTTTTGAAAACAATACTATTCTTGCTGAATTGTAGTTAGTAATAATAAAAAGACATATTTTCTAAGTCATTGGAAATATCTACATGAAAGATTTAGACGAGACCCATATATATATTTCCCAAGGCTAATTATGTCCTGACATTTTCATTTCATCTTTTCATCTTCTAGTTGCTATTAGATAAAGTATCCACACTTTAATATAATACTTTACATGTAATACATTTTTTCTCCATCTGAATTCTTTCTACATAAATAGAAGTATCTCCTCTTTTCATTTCTTGATATGCTGAGAGACAGGTTTGAAATCAAACCAGCATCTTCCTCACTATTAAGAAGCTTGATGATAAAGTTGAATTTCTCAAAAATATTTCACTGAAAATTAGCATGAAATGCCAATGCACACAAAAACATGCTTTTAATGTGTGAGAATAAAAAAAATCTCAATTTCATTTTAGGAATTTCAGTTGCACCATGGTTGGGCAATTTCCTTCATTGCTTTACCATGATGCAATCAGCTGTCCAGTTGCAGTGGCTTTTTTGAGGAAAGTTCCATGCAGTCTGGTCTCAAAGCAAAGTGACTAACAAAAAACTAGTTAGGCCTCAGGGTACTGCGGGCTCTGAACAGAGGGGCCCCTAAGCCTGATTCATTGGTAAGGCCATAGACTGATTGGTACAAAGAATTCTGGGAGAAAAAAAAGTCTCTCTCCAAATTTTGATGATGAATAGAGTCTCTTGCTCCTTGTATGACCTCCCAGGGCAGTCCCCAAACAGGAGGCTCCAAGGTAAGCAACCTGCATTGTCTTGAGAGTCATTTTCCACAGCCACTCTCCTGAGGGAAGGGACAGTTTCTCTTGCCATTCCTGAATGATCCTTAGGGTTCATAGTGTTCCTTTTAGTTTTTGTTACTTCAAGGAGAATAGTATACTCACCCAATAGATTGAAGTTATGTGCCATGTGTAGCCATTTGAAAGTCAAGAAACTATTCTTCTCAGCAAAGATAAAGTTCAGGTACAACCAAACCACTTAAGAATCAGAATGACAAAATCATAGAATTCCTGAGTTGGAAGGGACCTTAGAAGTCATCTAGGTAGCTACAGGAACTCAATATCCTGTTATAGAACAACTTGGCTTAGCTTAGAATAGTCTCAAGCCTCTTCTAGGCCCTCCCTCTTTCATTGCTCACTCTTCCTTAGCCTAGTGTTTTGGGGTTTGAACCTAATTCTCCCTCTCTTTCTCTCCCCATTCCGAGGATGAATTCTCATCAGTCTCCTGTAGTCTCTGAAAAAATATTTCACTGGCTGGTTTTGGGGTACACCCCTTGGTTTACTCAAATCACTGGAACCTAAACTCCAACTTGGATTCTACCTATAAGAATTCCTTGATTTTTGGGGGGTGTGGGGGCAATGAGGGTTAAGTGAATTGCCCAGGATCACACAGCTAGTAAGTGTCTGAGGCTGGATTTGAACTCAGGTCCTCCTGACTCCAGGGCCAGTGCTTTATCCACTGTGCCACCTAGCTGCCCCTAATTCCTTGATTTTGCCTCTACTCTGTTATGTGTAAACAGCTCATCTTCAGTCTTTTTGTAGATTTGTCTTGCCAGCAACTTGCAGTGTGATTTCAAGGGAGGCTGCTGGTGTTTCCTGGAATGTTCTGGACTTCTAGACTCAAGAAATGTGGGTTCTGGGGGCAGCTATGTGGTGCAGTGGATAAAGCACTGAATCTGGATTCAGGAGGACCTGAGTTCAAATTTGGCCTCAGATACTTGACACTTACGAGCTGTGTGACCCTGGGCATATCACTTAACCCTTATCCCCCTCCCCCCCCCAAAATATGGGTTTTTCTCCAGTTCCGTCAGTAGTTTTTAAGATTCTGAAGGAGTCTCTTCAGTTCTCAAGATCACAATTCTTCATTTGTAAAATGAAAGGGCTCATTGGCTGTCAGACTGATATCCCTTCGCATACTAACATTCTGATATTTTCAGACATCTCTTGCTTCTAACATTGTTGCTTTCTGATATATTGATTGCCTTAGTCCTTCTCTTTGGCATTAGCTTATGCTATTTTTTCCCACCAGATTTCAATGGTTCTTTTTCTTCAAAATCCCACTCTTCTCTGTTTTTGCTTTCCACCATTTTGGGGTGGTGGTCAGGGATGAGGTGGAAAATTTAATGACCAGGGTGCAATCTCTTCTTAAATAACATCAGATCAAGCAACATCATAATGATAAAGCTACATCTAATGCCTTTACATTTTCTTGTCTCTGGCCAGACTAGGGATACTGCCAAACCTACATGTGAGTTTTCAAAGGCTGGATTCAAAGTCTATCTCTCAGAGGGCTATCATGTGACAGTGCTTTTTTGACCCTCAGTTGCCCCATCTATGAAGTGGTCATTGTGTCACACTAGCTCCTGCTCCCAAGGGGCTCTGAGACTCAAATAAATAATGTATAGAATGCTCCACATCAGTGTCATACCATTATTTATTGTTTAGTGCACTTCAAGATTAGAAGAGGAAAAACAAATCCACCTTATACGCACACACATACATGGCAACAGACGAGCGAATAAATCCCATTTCGATGT
This sequence comes from Dromiciops gliroides, assembly GCF_019393635.1. NCBI lineage: Eukaryota > Metazoa > Chordata > Mammalia > Microbiotheria > Microbiotheriidae > Dromiciops > Dromiciops gliroides. Next base: position 75,857,827 of record NC_057865.1, on the reverse strand, counting down.
GATTTTTCTTAGCTGCAGCCCTTGTCTTTTGATTGTAATGCCTGATTCCCTTTGCTTTTCCTTTTAATTAAGCTGTATTAATGCTTATGGTTACAATGGATGTAGGATTATTTGTCACAATCAAAGCTCCATAGCATGCTAAATGGCTGTAAGATTGGGCTCGAAATGATACTGTCACTTGGCGTTATCATGGGAGCAGAGCTAGGTATCGGGGCCTTCAGACAATGTTTTCTCAAACTTCCAACAAAGAGAAGCAACCTGAAATTGTTGACAGGACACATTTTAGAATTGATAAGCTATGGAATGCCTTCAAGAGCAATTAAAAACCTGTCGTGATAATTATGAGAACAGAAGGCCCCCGTATGTAAAACAGTGCTTTGCCATACCTGGTAGGCATTTAAGAAGTGGTTCTTGGATGAGTGAATGAAAAAGTCTACCTGAATCCAAAAAAAGTGATATCAAGATTTAGCTGCTAACAGTTGGTTGGTGATATTTCTAGGATGGCTCCAGGAAATGGTATGTTATTTTAAGAGAATCATATCCTTCATGTGGGCTTTGAAACATCTGTTCAGGAACATACAAGTTGGAAGCTATATTTTGCTCATTTCAATGGGAGCCCAGATGGTTGCATCCATGTTCCATGTAGTATAAGTTTCAATTATACTTCTAGTTAATTTTATCATTATTTTCCTTTTGTCTAGCTAATTCAATTAAGACACTTAGAGAGTTGCTTTTTGGGGACCAGATCTGTGATTTCTTTGGCATTGGGACCTCTCCGTGAAGAAATTCTCTCTATCCATTTAGAATAGGACCTAGTTTACAATTTTTTGTCTTAGGAAGTTGACTAAGGGCAATGAGGGATTTGTGATTGCTGATGGTCCAAAGGTTAGGGGAGAAATGGAAAGTGAGTTTTGAATCTTATGCTTTCTGACTCTGAAGCCAGCTTGCTACCCACAAAAGTATACTGCTTTTGCAGATGTTTAAGAATAACTTGAAATACACGTGGCCTTCTGGTGATGCCAGCAAAAAAAGTCAAGCCCCATTTTGTCATTGGTAGTTTTAGGAAAACTATCTCTGTCATATTGTTGGACAAAAATCCCTGAAAAAACAGGCAGAGACCATATGACAAATGAAGGCAACATAAATGCTTAACAATTTTTTTTTTTTTTAGTGAGGCAATTGAGGTTAAGTGACTTGCCCAGGGTCACACAGCTAGTAAGTGTTAAGTGTCTGAGGTCGGATTTAAACTCAAGCACTCCTAACTCCAGGGCCCGTGCTTTATCCACTGCACCATCTAGCTGCCCCAACAATTTTAAATGTAGAATAATAATAACTTGCATTTTGGTAGTACTTTAAGATTTGCAAAGAGTTTTATTAGGTTATCTCATTTGATCCTCATACTAACCCTATAAGGTGGGAGATATTATCTTCATTTTACCACTGAGGAAACTGAGGTAGGCAGTGGGAAAGTGATTTGCCTAAAGTCACACAACTCATAAATGTCTGAGGCAGGATTTGAATTCACATCTGTCCAAGTCTAGAATTCTGCCCATTGTGTCATAAAATCAAAATATTGGAAGCATTTTGGTGAATATTACTCAGAGTTTTTCAAAGCCTAGAGGAAAAGATAACAAGAAAGGACAACAACAACTATTACCCTTAGGGAGGCCTAATAAATAAATAAGTAATATAGTACATGAAAAAAATCATAAATAGCGGTTGATTCTCTGAGTCCCCATTGCCCAGTAGAGCCAATAATGCTTTTGGGTGAGTGTATTTCATTATCACAATTTTCAGATAATTCCTCTATGGGAAGACTGTCCTGGGATGCTATAGATTGTAGAATCAAAGAATGACAGACTTATCATTGAGCCTCCTGAACCCTAAATTATTTCAGAGTGATACATTTCATAGAACAATACTGTTGTCACTGTGCACACTGTCTTCCCAGTTCTGCTCACTTCACTATATATCAGTTCATATGAGTCTTTCCAGGTTTTCTTGTAATTATCTTTCTTGTCATTACTTATAGCACAATATTATTCCATTAAAATCATATACCACAACTTCTTCAGTCATTCTCCAATTGATGGACATTCCTTTGAATTCCAATTCTTAGCCACCACAAAGAATTGCTATGAATATATATTTTTTACAATTTCCCCCTTTTTTCTTTTTCATAATTACTATTGTTAACCATTTCCCTCCATCCTATTCCCTTCCTCATGATATTTACTCTATTATCTATCTTCTTTCACCCTATTCCTCTTCAAAAAGGATTTGCTTCTGACTGTCCCCTCCACAATCCTGCCCCTTCTTCTTGCCCCTCTCTTAAACGGAGAGTATTTTATTTACAACTACTCACTTTTTGCTTCTGTTATAATATAAATTCTTGCACAAATACTGAGGGAAATGGGTTCCCTGGTCTTTTATAGGTGCTTTTTGGCAAAAAGTATTCAATCCAATGCAATAAGCATTGATCATATGCCAATGGTGTGTATGGCACTGTGCTAAGAACTGGGGCTACAAAGCCAAAATAACAAATAGTACCTGACCTTAAGTAGCTTATATCTAAGTATCTTCAGGTATTTAAGGATGAGACTTCCTGTTAAAATAACAATTGAATAAAGGTGTATATAGACAATCGGGGATATTGGAGAGGAAGGTATGTGAAAAATTAGACGGGCATTAACTATGTACATTCCCCCCCCATAGTACGCTGGGAGAATCTAGCTGAAGAGCAAGATTCTGAACATTGTCATTAGATCTAGATGTCCAGTAGACATCTTAAACTCAACATGTCCAACATGGAACACATTCTCTTTCCCCTTAAACCCTTCCCTTCACTTACATTCCCTATTACTGTAAAAGGAAACACCATCCTCCCAGTTTCCTCAGTCTCACAATGACCAGGCATATTCATTCAACAAGGTCTGTTGAGTCTCCTTTACAACACTTCTCAAAATTCTTCCTCTCCCCCTACACTGCCACGCATCTAGTACGGGCCCTCATCACATCTTGTCCGGATTATTGCAATAGCCTGCTGTTGGATCGACCTGTTTCTTTCACTCTCTCCTCATTCCAATCACCCTCCATTTAGCACTAAAGTGATTCCTAAAGTCAGGTCTAATTATGTCTCCCACACTGCCAAGCCCCTAATAAACTCTAGCAGTTTTCCATGACCTCTGAGAGCAAATACAAAGTGCTCTATTTGGCATTCAAACTTCATACCCCTACCCCCCTCTACCTTTTAGTTTTCTTACACCTTTCTCCCCAACACAAATTCTTCAGTACAAAGATACTGGTCTCCTGTCTGTTCCATGAATAAGATACTCCATCTCTCATCTCCAATTATTTTCTTCATGCCTAGAATGCTCTCCCTCTTCCATTATGATTACTGATCTTTCTAGCTTTCTTTAAGGCCAAACTGAAATTCCACTTTTTTTTTTTTGATGGGCAATGAGGGTTAAGTGACTTGCCCAAGGTCACACAGCTACTAAGTGTCAAGTGTCTGAGGCTGGATTTGAACTCAGATCCTCCTGAATCCAGGGCCGGTGCTTTATCCACTGTGCCACCTAGCTACTCCTGCAACTCCTTTAATTCTAGTTCTTTCTGTCAGTCATTTCCTGTTTATCCTCTATTTGTCTTGTTTTCTATATATTTATTTACATGTTCTCTCTCCCATTAGATTCTAAACTCTGTGAGGGCAGGGACTGTCTTTTGACTTCTCTTGTATTCCTAATGCTTAGCACAGTACCTAGTATATTGTAGGTACTTAATAAATATTGATTGATTGAGAGGGCAATTTAAGGCTTTGTGTGTGTGTGTGTGTGTGTGTGTGTAGTGGTATGGTAGATTAGGAAGGTAGGAAATAGGTATTTATTAATCACCTACTGTTTACCAGGCCCTTCACTAAGCACTTTGTAAATCTTGTCTCATTTGATCCTCACAACGTCCTGGGAGGTAAGCGCTATTATTTCCCACCTTGGACAGTTGAAGAAACTGAGGTAGACAGAGGTTAAGTGACTTGCAAAGTTCATCCATCTGTTAAGTATCTGAGGCAAAATTTGAACTCAAGTATTCCTGACTCCAGGTTCACTGCTCTATCTACTGTGCCACCTAGCTACCTCTAGTCCCTAGATTAGTGAATAAACTTGAAGGCAGGAAAGTACTCAATTCAAATATGGCTCCATCTATAGCTATATGACCCTGGCAAAGTCACTTAACTTCCTGTGTTTTACTTTCTTCACTCTAAAAATGAGGAAGTTGGACTCAGTGTCCTTTAAACTTTTGTCTCTAAAGTAGTCAACCTATGGTATATATGCATATACACATAGACACCAACACGCATATGTGAACATACATGTATATTATTGTTGTTTTTATTGCTATTTCTCTGTCCAAGGAGGAAGTCCCCACCTTGAAGAATTGTTTATAAGGTTGTATGTTAAGCACTACAGAGATCAGATCAAAAGAGATTAAATATGAACTAGAATATGTCCATATGTCAAGGATTTGTGACTTCTTTGGCATGGATACTTCATCCACCAGCATAGACAGAAACTCCTGAGTAACTTAGTTAATGGTGTTCAAGAGTCCCTGTGGCTAGAATGATTCATCATTCTGCATTGAACTGCCCTAAACTTAGACTGATCATCAATCAGTCAAATCAATCATCAGATGTTAGCAATACAAATCTGTCACAAGGCCTATTCTTGCTGCCTTTTCAGCCTGATCATATCTATCAAAACTGTGGTTCTTATAGGATAGGCATAGAAAACACAGGCCATTTTTATGCCATAGAGAGTAATTGATGTCTTTTTTGGGGGGGGAGGGGGAGGTGAGCTGGAAACTGGCCCAGATGATTTCTTCATGTCTATTCTAACTTTAAAATCTATGATTATATATTCAAGTCATAGTTTTTGGTATTTTTAATTTAAGATTACTGCATGAAGCAGAGACAGAATGTTGTGTGGTAGATTTAATTACATATAAAATCATTTAAAAAATCAGATTTAGAGAGGAAGGTGAAACAGTATACTCAAATACTCCAGTGAGTTTCTGGTCCCATTGAGATAGATATTCCTTCCTGTCATACTGATAACAACCTATCCATGCCTTCTTATCCTCTATAGCTCTTGTTTATATATTTTTATACAGTCATTTCAAAGGTTCATCCAGTGTGGTAGGGTCTTCCTCACTTTCTATTGATATCATGATGATACCAATGTAGGATATAGAATGTTCTTTGTCTCTTGCCATAAGAGCAGACAATTTTTCTTTTCCCAATCAGATGTCAATAGCAACCTTTGTGCAACTTCTTGGTAATTACTGAATTATAATATGTTATAGCCTATCCCTATCTACCATGTGCCTCTCCATTGATCTTTGGGTGATGCTGAACTTTATTTCTTTGGCCACTGTAGTGTTCTATGACTTGTAGCCATGCAACACCTAATATCACTAGAAATATTGTTATCATAAAGATAGATCTTGTTTCAGGAAGAAACCTGGGGACTCTACAAGAACTTTACTAATTTTCCAAAGTCAACCAAACTCATTCTGCTTTTTATGTTTAATTTTGGACTTAATTCATAGTCTGTATATTGTGTGTCCATGTACATATGAGATATATAGCACACAAAGAAAATAATATATACAAAACACATTAATATTAAATATAACAATATTAATATGAAGATGTTAATATTTGCAAAGCACTATACTAAACAACTAAGCAGAAATGAAAAAAACATGACAGTTTTTTCTCTCATGCGGATTGGAGATGACACATATATGAAATGCAGAAGAACAGATTGTGGTGCATCTTCTTTAATGTCACTTATAAAACCATATTGGTTTCTGATGTTGAACCAGTCAACAATGCCAAGGACTTTAGTAGTCAGGATTTTCTTTTCCACAGTCTCCAGTAACCCTGACTGCTAAAGAGGCAATCACTTTCAGAAGAAGGAGTCAGGTCACATTTTTTACATGAGTTATTTTTCTGGACTATGGGTATTGTGGTCAGACTGGTAGGAGGGCATGAAGTCTGGGAGGCACTGATGTTCCCAAGACTATTGGGCCTACCTGCCTATTAGTAGTAGTTAGCTGACAGTTATTATTGTTGTTGGGAATGTTGGACACTTTCTCCACAAGGGCTATTTCCCTTGATGATGCCTGTAAACACCAAGCTTAAAGTAGGGCCAGTGGTCTTGGGGACACTACTATTCTCAGGAATTTAAGGCTTTAGCTCTTGGCCTGTCTACATTAGAGGCTATATACCACGAATACTTTCATTGGGAAAATCTTTGGGAAGTATTTGATGTGTTATGCCCTGAATAACATTATAAAAATTAAATTGATCATATTCTAATAGATAGGAAATGACACCTTGACTCATGTGGAAGTCATTCCTAAATCAACTTTATGCTGAACCAGGCTGCTAACTTGTTGGAACAAAGATCAAAATTATTACAAAGCTATAAGAAAGAATATCAATGAGAAAAAGATATGGCATAACATTTAAATTGCTCTCATCTAAACTACTTAAAGAAATTATGGATACTGAAAAAAGAGAAATGGCAGAAGGGAAATTGACATTGATTATAATTATTTCATATAGAAGATTAATATAAATCAATTGTTATTACCAGCACAAAGAACCACTTTAGTCAGCAAATAATTGACCTCCTTGCTAAGGAGGAAGGTATGGCTGATTTAGAGTATCAACATGTCTGTAAAATCTTAAAGAGAATATTAATCACTGGCATTATTGCTTGTTAAATATCATTAAGCAAAGATGGTTAAATTCAGTTTGAAGAAAGCTTGGTGAGAGATCTGCTAAGACAAGACACCTCAAGTAACTTTAAGAATGAAAATGGAAGGAGGATTGCAAACAGTTAAAAGATGGAAAAGATCTTTAAACATTTTTATAACAAACTCTCTTTGTGGTCAAAGACACTAAAGCTACCACATTGGAACAATCAACACTGAATCTCAAGGAATTAAAATACTACTAAACAAAACACAGATGGGGAAAAGCAGCTAGGTGGTTCAGTGAACAAAGTTAGCAAGACCTGAGTTAAATTCTGACTCAGACACTTACTAGCTGTGTGACTCTGGACAAGCCACTTAGCCTCCACTAGCCTCTGATTCCTTATCTGTATAATGGGGATAATAATAATGCCTTTCTTCCAGGGTTGCTGTGAGGATCAAATGAGAAAACTTTTGTAAAGTGCTTAGCACAATGCCTGGCCCATAGTAGGCAATACACATGCTAATTCCCTCCCTTTCCTTTCTAAAGATATAGGGAAAAGATGTTTGTGTTGGAAGTGGCATAATTTTGAGGGTATTGAAGGACTGTTTTTCAAAGTATCTGAAGGAAATAAGACATGGAAGTCATGGGAAAAAATCCTAGTCATTATTAATAACCCCCATCACATGACTAAGAGCACATCTTATCCATATGCCTACTTTCTCATCTATATAAAAGTTTTATCAGAAAAATGTGCATTTGTATCCAGGACATTATTGATTAGAAAAGAATTAACAGCCATTTTTGCAGGTAATTTTCAAGAATAAACAATATCTTTACAGTCAAATGATTGGTGGAAAGTTGTAGAGACTACAAGATCCCACTATGCTTGTTGTTGATTAACTATATGTTAATAACATATTATACACACATATTTACACACATACACATAAAATGTACATGATACATGTATATGTATACATATTATATGTGCCTATTTAAACATTTAATTTAATCAGTGGGGCAAAACATCAGCCTCTTTCCCACAAAGATAGAGCTTAGCCCCCATACAAGGAATCATACAAGACTCCTTGAAATATGTAACAACAGAGATAACCTTATTCAGTGACCCTTAAGTAATGAATATCAAGTGAGTCACAGACTACAGAGATTTATGCTTTACAAAGGTGTGCACCAAAGAGATTTTTGAGACACTTGTTCTCAGATGATATTTGTTTAATTATACTGAGTCTGAAATTCTAGAGCCTCCTAAATGAAATCTATAATTATTCAAAACAGTATACTTCAAGGGAAATCAGTAAAATCTTCCCACCTTTTAAAATAAAGTGAAAATAGAATAATATAGAGATAGACCAGGAACACAAGGATTAAGAGAAAAAAAGATTTATTTTCAAAAGAGACAGGGAAAAACAGTGTAGCCTGCCACATATTGTGTGAAAATAGGCAAGACTTGGCTTTATCTATAGGATGGTCAAACTAATTATTAGACATTTAACATCTATGGTGAGTCTTTGACTCAATTTTTCATTTTTCAACTATTTCTATTGAAATCCTTTTGAAAAAGCCTGTATCTCTTACAGACTGAAATGATCAGAGGAATCTGGTAGAAGAAATATTTCTAAACCATTTGCTCTCAATGGGAAATGATAATATGAGAGACAAAAAAACAAATCGAAGATCTTTTTTACTTTCCAATGAAAAGTTGAATTTTAAAAAGTACCAATAGGTAATGTAGACAAGGTAAATTACAGCTGAAAATTTTTAATAATAAAAAAATTCTGAACTTAGCGAATCAAACCAGTATTTTCAGATAGAGAGTACAGTAGAAAAAGAAGACTGAACATGAAATAGTGAATCTCTATTAGGTAGAGCTTTAAAATATATAATAAATTTATATTCATAATATATAATATATATCATATTATGCATAATGTATTACAAATTTAAACTATATAATAAATTCAACATGTAACTTTCAAAGCAGTTCTGCTTCTCTGTGATTTGTTCTCCCTTCTGTTCTTTTTTCTGAATTAAAAATGCATCAAAGATCTTTGTAGTAAGATGTCAATCATATTCCACATCTCATAAACTCTAATTTTTAAACCTAATGTCTTTTTAAAAAAATCTATATTGGAAGAGGCAGTGTGGTATAGTGGCCAGGGACCTGATTTTGACACTAAGACCCAGGCTCATGGTCTGTCTGGGCAAGGTATTTAATTTCAGGTAACTCTCTAAGCTGATGGTGTTAAATCCAAATAGAAATGGAGACTACTTATCTATAAATAAGTATCCTTGCTGACTATATATTGACTTAATTGTAAAATGTAATATTATTTATGTTTTATATTTTTATTTATTTTATTTAATATTTACCCAATTACATTTTAATCTGGTTTTGGCCAAACCTGACAGTGTTGGGGAATCCACATGGCTACTGGGGCCTGTGTTTGACACCTCTCTTCTAAGACTGTATATTGTAGAGAAGGTGACATCCTTCATTGATAGAGGAAGTTCTCTCACTTGGGAGCTCCTGTACCCAAGAAATCATAGATCCAAGCCATTTCTTTATATTGGAAACAATTCCATAAAGACTTCTTTTTAATTGATCTAATTTGGCTAACTAACTAACTAAAAACACAACTGTAAAAAAGAATGGGGCAAAATACTAGATTCATCATGGTTTAAGTGTTAAAGAATTCACTGCAGAGTTATAAAAGGCAAATGTGGGTTTTATTTTGGATAGGCATATATATGTGTATATGTGTGTATACATATATACACATACATATATACACACACACACATATATATATGTGTGTGTGTGTATATATATATATATATATATATATATATATATATATATACTGAAGTAAGGTTCAATTAATAGGAAAGGACTTCAGATAGAAGGCAAGTGTGTCAGCTGAATGGGGGCAAGAAAGGAGGAAAGGATGTTACTGAGAGAAATAGATTATGAGAAGAATGATTAGATTCAGGTTGAAATAACCACAAATGCATAAGTACTGACTTCAAGAAAAGCTTCCTAAAATGTCTTGGAAACAAGAGACAGTTTGGGGAAACTGATTTGAGGATTATATGCACAAAAAAAGAGAGAGGCAAATTAGTTGAGGCTCATAGACATGTATTTCAGAGCCCAGAAGGAAAATAAGACTTGGGTAAAGCAGAGAGAGATTTGCCTTGTCAGTAACTAGAGGGCTGAGACAAAGAGAGTCAGAGGGACTAGGTCTAGAAACAGGGGCAGCGCTAGGAAATGAAATTAGAGAAAAGTTGTGAGAGCCAGATTCATCCGAATTTGTGTCAGACTTTGCATTTGTAACAGCTGGGTTGATTTTATATACCCTAAATTGGCCATGCATTGGGCGTCTGATTTTTTTTTTTAATTTCATTCTAATTGAATAACTGAGAGCATTATGGAAAGGTACACAAGGAAAAGAGAAAGGAATTACAACATCATGTCCTTTGTAGAAGGAAATCCTGAACCCTAAGGGAATATTACCAGCAGCAGAATGCTGGGCAGCCTTTGGGCATGCCCTGGGCCTGGTTCATCACAAGGTCATTGTACACTTTTGTAAACACATACTAACCACATATGTTAAAGTGAATAAGAAATCAGTTTTAGTGGTGACTTGGGAAAATCCTCAATAAGAAGGTTTGCTGAGGTCTGATTTAGAATGTGTTTTAAAGGAGGGGAAGGCCATTTGGTGGATGGGAAAGGGAGAAAGAGGACAAGACATTGATGAGGCTCATGATGTAATAATGATGATTGGCATATGTTTATAAAGGAAGTATGTTCCTCACCACAATCATGAGTCGCTCATAGTGTAAATGATATTATCTACATTTTATGGATGTGGATATTGATGCTTATCCATTCTTCAACCTTGCTATACATATAGCCTTAAGCTTTTGGCCTTCTACTGCTATGATTTTTGCTACTACCAAGGTTCCCTTTCCCTCTTCAGATTTTCCTGGTGAATTTAGTCTACTTGTTTCCTTTGTCCTTAGCACATGCTGTCCTATTATACTCATGGGCATGGAGAGTGTCAGTCAATATACATTTATTAAGCATTTACTGTGCACTAGATACTGTGCTAAGTACTGAGAAAACAAAGAAAGGCAAAATAGTTTTTGTCCTCAAGCAACTCACAATCTAATGGGAGACATGATATCAGAGAACCATATATAACCACATCATGTATTGGATAAATAGCAAATAATTATAACCCCTGTTCCAAAGCCCATTGATGGATGTGAGGAAAATCTGGCTGTAACATGTCACCCCATTGATCCCCAGGGTTGATTCAGCTGATCTGGCTGGCTAGGCAGGTGTCCCCTTCCTCCCTCACTACTCCATGTGCATCCCTCCTGAAGCTGCACCATAGGGTCAAAGAGGACAACCTTCCCCGATAGAGGTGGTGCCATTCTTCCATCAAGGGTATACGAGTAGCTACGCTCCCCTGCTAGAACAAGCTCCTAAGGTCCAAAGCCCATTGATATGGGACTTCCACCTTATTGGTAGAGATAAATGTCCTGCTTTCAGTGAGAGGTACGGTGGAGTTGGCAAGAGGAGAGAGCTTCAGTTCTTAGACATTCCCCAAACTTCACTGAGAGTATCCATTTCAGAACTCTCTAAGGGAGAGTCTTCTTCAAGTGTCTTTGAGTGTGGGGTCAAATTAGCTTCCAACTTCAAGAGAGAAGATGGAAGAGGCCAACATCAATCCCTTCACTTTAGGAAGGCATGAGAGGAGCTAACTGTCCCCAGCAGATGCCTATTCCCAGTTTGCTACATTAGAGACTTCAGAGAGTTTCCCCTTGGGTGAGATCCAGGACCCTCTCTCTTGGTTGAGCTGAGTTATATTCACTCTGTATTGTCTGGCATACTTTCTCCTATGTTTACCTTCTCTGATTTCTGTTTTGCTATCATTTGGATAAATGAGTTTCCTTCCTATTTATTTTCCAAATATGTTCATAGTGGAACTGGCACTAGGTGGGGAAGGAGTCAAGCCTTGGATATAGAGCCTGGGGTCTCCCTCTCCCCTGAGAAATGACAGAAAGATCAAAAGTTAGATGGAACCCAATGACATAACCTAGTCTGATAATATTTAAGGGCGCAGGTATCATCCCAGCCTAATACCTCCTCTCTCTGAGGAGATCAGCATGATGATTTCTGGCCCCAACCTCCTGCTTCCCCTCCTGGTAGGAATGAAAGTCTCCCTTGGACAAAGGTGGGGGGAGAAGAGGCTAGAGATGTCCATTCTGTCCCCTTTGAGCCACATTCTGTGACAGCCCCCTCTTCTTACAGGTGGACTCCTTTCTACTCCTGTAGAGCCCACTTGCTTGCTCTGTTGTTGCATATTCAACAGAAGGAAAGCACAAGAATTAGGAGGGATTGGGGGACCAAGAAAGGCTTGCAGTACAAGGTGGAATTTTAGCGGGGGCAAAAAGGAAGACAGCAAGGGCAAGAGACAGAAACGGAGAGGGAGAACATTTTAGGCATGGGAGAAAGCCAGAGAAAATGTCTTGAGCAGGATAGAGTGTCTAGTTTGAGGAAGAGAGTATGTGTTGGGATATAAGATAGAAGAAGACTAGAAGGGCCAGATGAAATTAGGAAGTACATTATGCACATTAACCAGAGGATATTTTATTTGAAAATATGGGCCGCGTGTGCCAGCACGCCAAAATACATTTAACTCACTCTGTATATGCCTATAATCATACTTTTAAATGGCTTTTTTGTATGGTATTTCTTTGCTTTAGACTGTGAGCTCATTGAGAGCAAGAACTGGATTGCTTTTCTTTTCATAGCCATCACACCTAGTCCAGAGGCTTGCACATTTTGCTGTTGGGATTTCATAGCTGTAGGAAACTCCCAAGTGTGAGTAACCTCCCTCTACCAGTGTGTATCTACAACTTATATTCTTAGATAGCTTACTGGGGCACTGAGAAGTCACCTGCCCAGGGATCTATAGCCAGTATATGTGAGAGGTTAGGCTTGAATCTGGGAATTCCAGACTCTTTGATCCATTTTCTATCCACTATACTTGGCTACTTTTACTTCTGGGGTATTCCCACACAGTACCTTTTCAAAGTACTACCGTTTCAGTTAATAAGTTATTAATAGGTGTTTATTGAATTGAGCTTAATGAAATTGAGAACCAGAGAACCAAATTGGGAACTGTTCATGTTTACACAGCTAAGGACTTTTGATATGTGTGTATAGGGGGAATATATCTACAAAGACATACACAGGAACTATATGAATACAACTATAAAACACTCTTTATGAAAGTAAAGATCTAAATAATTGAAGAAATATAATTGTTCATGGGTAGGTTAAGCCTATATAATAAAAATGACAATACTACCTACATTAATTTACTTATCCAGTGCTGTATCATTTATGCTATGAAAGCATGACTTTATTGAGCTAGAAAAAATAGCAATGAAATTCACCTGGAGAAATAAAAGGTCAAGAGTCTCAAAGGAAATAATAAAAAGTCATAATAATAATTGCTGGCATTTATATGTCACTTTAAGGTTTGCAAAAACTTTACAAGTATTGTTTCATTTTATCCTCAAAACAACCCTATAAAGTAAGCAGTATATTATCCCTGGGGCAGACCAAAGTTAAGTGACTTGTTCAGGGTCGCAGAACTGGTACTATTTGAGTCAGAATTTGAAGTTAGGTCACCCTAACTCAAAGTCCAAAATTCTTTCCACTCGGTCACCTAGCTACAGTTAGAGAGGAAGAAAGTTTAGAAGTGCTGGATCTCAAACTATATGGCAAATCTGTAATCATATAATTGAAATGGGTCAGTTGAACATATTAGGTGCATAGAAGCAAAGGAAAGAAGGAAGGAAGGGAGGGAGGAAGGAGGAAGGCAGGTAAGGAAGGAAGGAAAGAAGGAAGGAAGAAAGGAAGGAAGGTAGGAGGGAAGGAAGGAAGGAAAGAGGGAAGGAAGGATAGAAGGAAAGAAAAAAAGGAAAGGAAACAAACATTTATTAAATTCTTGCTATGTGCCAGGTGCTGTGCTACACACTCAGGACAACAAATAGAAGGAAAAAGAAACACAGGTCCTGCCCTCAAGCAACTTATATTCCAGCAAGGGGAAGACAATACACAAAAGCTTCTGAAAAGGAGTGAGGGTAAAGAGGAAGAATGAAGGTATTCCATGAGGGAGCATAGTTTTGAATTCCAGAGGAAGTCAGAATCATGGTCTCAGCCCTTTCACAAAAAGGCAACTTCAGGAGAAGCTCACCAATGGGGAAGGGGGCAGGCTGGCCCTTACAGAGGGATAATCCACGGTGAATGGACCTCCCAGGGGTAGTGTAGGTTGTTTCAGGTCAAGGAGGCCCTGGACATGGAGGAAAGTTCCAGAAAGTAGGGGAGGTATGGTTCTGAAGTTTGGAGGAAGTCAGAAGGAGAATGGCAAGGAAGCTTTAGTATACAATAAAATAAAAAATCCCAGCTACTGGAATGAGGACTGCTATTTGGCAAGGGGACAGGGGTGTGGGTGTGGGGAGAGAATTAAAGCTGCTGGGAAAACTGGAAAGCAGTCTGCTAGATGTTCCATTCAGACTGATACCTTACATCATATACAAAGATCAGCTTCAGTGAAGAGATGATTAAAAAGTCACATCATAAACAATTTAGAGGAACAAGGAAGTTATCAGATATTTGAATAAGGGAAGGGTTCATAGCCAAACAGTGACTAAAGAGCATCACAGATGATTACGTTTTAAAAGTTTTTGCACAAACAAGACCGGGGGAGATAAAATTAGATGGGAGACAATTGGGAAAAGAAAAAAAAAATTCTTCGTAGCAAATTTCTCTGCTAAAAGTCTAATCACTAGGATATAAAAGGAATTGATTCAAATGAATAAGAATGAGTCACTCTTCAGTTGACAGAGTCAAAGAATATAAACAGGTAGCTCATGGAGAAATCTGAGTTATCAACAGTCAGATGATAAAAGTGGTCCAAATCACTAACAATAAGTGAAATAAATATTAAAGTAATTCTGAGGTTCTAGTTCACATCTACCAGATTGGCAAAGATGACAAAAAGAAAATGAAAAATGTTAAAGAGATTTAAGAGAAGTTTATTCTTTATGAATCACCTGTGGCCAAAAACAAAACAACACAAAACACACACCCCTCAGTATTGCTAGCCAACCTTCTGTGTGTGAGTATCCCTAACCTACCTTAAATTGGTCTATCAGATGACATAAGTCAGAGATTTCAAACAGGGCAGTTTGTGAGCTATATGTGGCTCATAAACATTCCCAAGTGCAGCCCAAACACCAGATTAAAAATGTAGTTCCTATCCAATTTTTAATGTGTTGGTGTTATTAATAAAAGAAAGAATGTAATACATTTTTCAGTTTTTCTAAGTCAGTCTCTGGCCCACAGGGATCCTTATTAAGGCTAGTGGGAGTCCATTTCTATTTGAGTTTGACACCATCATAAGATTATTGAATCTCTCTCCAGCTGGTCACAGATTTGTCATGGTCCAGTGATTAAATAATACTCATCCAGTATTGCGTTTTTTCCATTTTCTGTCCATATTTATATAACTTGTATTTGTTCTACCCTTAGCACTTAGTACTAACGCCTTAATAAATGCTTATTGAGTGACTGACACCCTTAGCCCCCTCTTCTCCTTCTACTATAAATTGTAAGAAATTCTTGGCCTTCCTACCTTATCCAATGCTTCTGCAAAGTAGGAGGTCTTTAAATATTTGGTCACATTTGAATAGATTGTGCTGACCCCTTTCTTTCAATAAAGAAATTGGTTCACTCTTTTCGTAAACACTCCCTAAAGATGCTCATCAACCTGCTTGTAGATTTCATCCCAGTGATGATGGTGTTAATTTTGTGTGTGCTTATTTCATTTTTTTACATTCTTGATTTTATTTATGTTTAATGTGTTAATTGATTAGATGTGGCCTTCTGCTACTTGGAGAATAATTAAAGTGAATCGAAAAGGGAAACAGATTTCATAATTGGCCCAGAGTATTCAAGATATCATGCATGTGATTCACAGTTATGATGTGAAATTTTAATCTACTAATGAATCCGTTGCTGTTATTTCAAGGCAGATAGCATTTTACAAATATTAGGGTTCTTTTTCCCCCCTCACATGAGTGATCACTTTTTATAAAGAAAATAGTGATGACATCTCAATTCCTTTGAAACCCTTGTCATAAATAAGCAAATGGAGAATGAATGATAAAATTTGATGGCATATAGCTTCTTGCAATTGAAAGTTATTTCAACTGATTTAATAGCTGGGACACATTGAAGCAGAGATTTTGATTGGAATTTGCAAGACTTTGCTTTTAATTTTTTTCAATTTTTTGTTATTCATATTTGTAATTTCACTGTTACAGAGAACTTCTGATTAGGAAAAAGGTCATGAATTGTTCTTCCATTAATAGTCTTAGGCAGTAAGAAGTAAAGTGACTTACTTAGAATTATATAGCTAATGTGGATCAGAGATAAGACTTGAGAGCTTGTGTCTTCCTGACTGAAAGGCAGACTTTCCATCCATTAACCATGCTGGTTTTCATTCTGGAGAGCAATTTAGAACTATGCCCAAAGGGCTATAGAACTGTGCATGCCCTTTGATCCAGCAATGCCACTGCTAGGTTTATATCTCAAAGACATCACAGAAAAGAGAAAAGACCTATTTGTACAAAAATATTTATAATGGCTCTTTTTGTGGTGTCTAAGAATTGGAAATCAAAGGAATGTCCATCAATTGGGGATTGGCTAAATAAACTGTGGTGTATGATGGTGATGGAATATTATTGTGCTATAAGAAATGACAAGCAGGATGATTTCAGAAATGCCTGGAAAGACCTGTATGAACTGATGTATAGTGAAGTGAGCAGAACCAGGAGAATATTGTGCAACAGTGACGGCAGGCAGTATTGTTTCACTGAAGAAACTGTGAATAACTACTCTCAGCAATACAATGATCCAAACAATCCCAAAGGACTAATGATGAAGCATATTATCTACCTCCCAGAAAGACTGATATTGATTAAATACAGACTGAAACATACTATTTTTACTTTTCTTTCATTTGTTTTTTCTTTTATTCAAGTTTTCTTATACAAAAATGACTAATATGGTAATGTTTTTACATAAATTATACATGTATAATCATATCTGACTGCTTACTGCCTCAAGGAGGGAGGGAGTGAAGAAGGGATAAAATTTGGAACTCAAAACTTTAAATAAAAATGTTTATTATTAAAAAACATTCTGGTTTTCATTTTCTAGATTATTATTACTATTATTATATAATCAAAACTCTTAATAATTAATATCAAGGTATTAAAAGCATTACAAATTCTCTTATAAAGACCGATTGGAACAGGACAAATTGGGATTACACATTTGAGTGATCCATAAAAAGCATCCTGTCCCATGCCTATGTTGTTGATACTCTGAAAGAGTCATGATTTCATCTTGTGTGGATATTTCCCGAACGAACCTAAATCATATTCTCTCACAGCTTCATAAGTAGTTCTTCATGAATCATAGTGGACAATATGTTAGTGATAATACTCTCCACATTGAACAAGGATAATAACAGATGTATAGTCTATCGTCCACCATGTTGAGGATAGTCCCAACTTGATATAGTACCCAGCAAGAATGCGCTCTGAAAGAGGAGGCCCCTGCTGAAGAAGCCTGAACATGGGTTTTTAAATTTACATATGCATGATAAGATGAGACCTTCAAAATGGATGGCATTGCTAGACTTTCCAGTGTCTGGGCAGCTTAATATTGAGTATAAGTAAGCCTAATTAATTGTGCAGCTAGGTGGTCCAATGGATGGAACACTGTGCTTGAACTCAGGAAACACTCATCTTTCATAAATTCAAATCCCAGCCCTCAGACACCTGTGAACTATGTGATCCTGGGAAAGTCACTTATCCTGTTTGCCTCAGTTTCCTTATCTGTAAAATGGAATGGAAAAAGAAATGACAAACCATTTTTTTTGTCAAGACAAACCCCAATGGAGTTATGAGGAGTCACATATGACTAAACAATTAAAAGCTTAATTAAACTCATTTAAACGAAGCATTTTAGTGTATAAGTGTTTATGAAAACCTTTTCAATCACTGTATTTCCATCATGATTCTTTGGCCATTTATTTTCCTTCCTTCTCTTTTCTTTTTATAGTCATAAACAGATGGTATGTGCTCTAATCTTTTGGTTTTACTTTAAAAATTTTTTTTTTCTACTCAGAAAGTTCTTTCCAGATTTCTTTATATTCCTCACACTGCTGGTCTTCATTGCATTATATTTAGTATCCATTTTATTAGTGTACACCAATCTATTCAAACCGCTCTCCTAATTGTGGGACAACTATGTTTCTTCTATTTTTAATGTTTTTGATTAATGCAAATAATCACTTTCTAATGGAATCAAGTTGATTTTTTTCTGTATTTGAGAAAAGATATTAAGCATTTTCAGAATCCTTAGATTTAGAGAACTTAGAGGATATATACTTAAATCCCCTTGTTTTCAAAGGAGGAAACTAAGTCACCAAGATATTGTGAGTCAACTTGCTCAAGGCCAGACATCTTAGAAAGAGTAGACCTGGGATACTGCTAGCTATGATTATACTTCAATGTGAGTCCTCTAACTCCCATAAAGCACTCTTTTCTGCTGTGCCACAGTGCTCCTAAGTTTTTACAAGCATTTTACATCAGACAATTTGATCCTAATAACAACCCCATGAGTCAGTTGTAAAAGGTATCATGTTTCCATATTATAGATAAGGAAACAGACTCAGCAAAGTCTGTGGTTTTACCCATGATCTACAGCTACTGTCAGAAACAGGATTTGAACTCCAAACCTAGCATTTTGTCTATTACACTAAGTTTTCCTCTCAAAGATGAGAAGGCTTGTGTACATTGTCTTCTGTACCCAGCAAGGGGATATCAACATGAATAAGAACAAAGTTCAGTTACATAGTAAACGACAGTGGTGAGAGATGGAGCAAAGAATGAGCATGCAAGCTCCTGTAGGAAGCTTCCTATTTATCTTTCTTTTGTCCTGGCACTATCCAGCACAGCAACACCCACTGGGTACGTGGTAGGTGGACAAATTTCAGTGGCAGGTACAGTTGTCATTTTCCAGCCTTTCTTTTCCACCAATTGTAATTATCACTGCCCACTGCTGGTGTCATGCTTCTGAGAATCTCGTGCCACAAGTCACTCCTTTCCCTGCTCACTTCCATAGAAGTTGTTAATATTACCTCTGCCACACGGAACTCCAAAAGATCAGGATTTTTTTTCACTTGGAGCACTTTAATAAAGATTGCCAAAGTCTGTTGAGACATCTTCCATGGCATTGATCTATACAGACGACTGTCTAAGAATCACTCCTTCCTCTTAAACTATAAAAGGAAATCAAGAAATGGATAAAAGGGAAATATGTTTTTTAGAGATAAAAAGTATTCTTTCTTTATTCAACTGACCTTACGGGAATGGGCCATGGGACTTGGTCATTGCTGTTAGCAAGTTTTTTCTCCCTTCTATATAATAAAGGCTATAGAACATCAATACATAGGCATACAGAAAATAGGCAACTGTGGTTCTTAAGGGACAGAGAAGCTAATTTTTCCTCATTCTGCTCTAACAATGCTACCCAGACACAAATTCCTGTTTCTTTGGGAGTGTTTTTATTTATGGATAAGTTCATAACTGCCTACAACAACATCTTTTTGGTTTTGTTTCTATAAAAATATTGCACATTTAAATTTAATTTTTTTCTTCCATTTAATTCACTCTAAACATTCAGTCTAAATGAGATGGTGACTCAGACAAAAGCAAGTCCTTGGTTGTCGCCTCTCCTTTACTAAATGAGTAACCCTACTGGTTTTTGGGTCAGTACAGGGTGATAACTATGAGTTATGACTCTTGTCTGCCAAACAAGTTTTCTTCACATGTACTTTGAGCAAAAGAATGGAAGCTTTACTTTAAATGAAATCGAAATTCCCAGGTCAGAATGGTCCCGTTCTACCCTTCTAAAGTAAGCCAAGGGCAGAAAAAGCAATAAATGTCCTATAGTAGGAAAATCCAGCATTTTGAAGACCAACATAGAGCTTAGATAATCCCCTTGAGATCCTGTTTCATATTTGCAGAATCCTGTGGAGGAAAAATTGCCATTGAGGATGGAGTGCTTGACTCAAGAAGACCCAAATGCAAATCCCACCTTTTGATTATGGCAAACATTCGATCTCAATTTCTTGCTTGTAAAGAAGGGACAATACCTGTGGTACCTACTACAATAGGGTTTTTTGTGAGGTTCAATGGATGCAAACGACATTGTAAAGTTCTATGTTCCCTTATAAATAATGTTATAGTGATTTTCATCTTGAGAAAACAAATCCACCACCTCTTCATTGGATATATAAGTATCTTTTATTTTATCTTGAAAGCTTCTTTTCCTATATATACTAAGGCAATAATGTACTTCAAATCACTTCTGTACATTTTAGATACAACCTGAGTTTTACCTTTGATGTTTTTTTGCTGATTTTGCCTCATTATTCTCCATCATCTGCCCTATCTTGAACCCCAAAACATTGTTTTTATCTTTCTGGTGCAACTAGAACTAGCATTTCCTTTTCCCATTAATGAAAGGGAGTTATTCTCTATATTTGGGCCACTACCAATTGCCAATAAGGTCTATATCTGCCCCCCTTCATTCATTTGATTGGAAAAACAGACATGCTGTAGAGTCTTTTTAGCATTTTGCAGACACAGACCAACAACCTGGTAATAATATAAGAGCTCATATGAGAAAATTAATTTGGTTCTATGAAAAAAAAATTAATTCTCTCCAAGGGAAAATGTAGCCCCGCAGTAAAGATAATGAGCATTTGTATATCTGTGGTTTTTTTAAAAACCATACAGTTTAATGTTTTTTCCCATAGCATAATAATACCTTTGGGTCCTTCAAAATTAATTTTTTATCCTCTCTTCCCCTCTTATTCCAGGTAAATAAGTTGTTAAGAAATCAGGGAACAGAACAAAAGTCTTTTTCTTTTCCTGTTTTGCAATCTCTTTTCCAGATAAATGGCCAAGAAAAATTCAAGCTTCTCACAATTTTTCCAGTAAAAGGCCAAAATTGGACTGGAAATGTATGTGCACGTGTCGTGTGTGTGTGTGTGTGTCCCAATGATCAGAATAAAATTCTAACAATAGATATCTATGGTGTTTTGTCTATTCCCTCTATTGATTAGGGAAATATACCTGAAAGATGGGTATGTCACAGAACTGTATATCCTTTGTATTGGAGAGAACTTAGAATATGAAAACACATAACAACCGAAAGAAAAACATGTGACACCATTCTTCAGAAACACAAGGGAAAACAGGACAGAGGGAAAACTATAGTGACAGGACAACTGAGCTTTCTCCCTTGATAAGTAATTAGCAATAAGCTGCTGATTGTCAGCAAACACATGTTCGATTCCAAAGGATGCCAGGTGTTTGGCTATAGTAGTTTCCCTACCTTTGTAAATAGAATTTAAACTGAAGCTTTGGTCTCTTGAAAAAGGACAGAACTTCCAAGTTTCCAGAGAAATCAAGTTCAAACTCTTTCATTTCAACCTCTGAACTTTCAAACCCAAGCTTGCTCTTAATTTTCCCCACATCAAAACATTTATGGTAAGGCAGCTTTTACTTTGAAAAGATTTCTTCCCTGTGGCACTGTGTTGTACTTGTACAGAAAATATTTGTCTTTATTTCTCCAACTCTATCTCTCTGCCCCCCTCCCCATAGTTTCCTCTTGTCACTGGGTAATTTATTGCATTCTTTGCTCTGATCATACTTGTGCCTTGGCATCAAAGTGCCAGAGCACCAAGGCGGGGGAAAATCATGATTTCAACAAGCTGGGCAGCCCTGACCAAGGCTCCTATGCACGGCCCATTTGCATGGGGCTCTTTTGAACTCCTAGCCCATTCCAGGTCTGAGGACAAAGCTTAGAATGGGAAGAGAGGGAGACCTGGGTGGGCCCAACAGCCTCCAGAAATCATGTTTTCAAGGGCAAAGGCTTTAAGAAGAGAAGATAGCCCCTCATTCTGAGGAATTTTCCAAAAGGTTGAAATGGAATGTAGTAGCTCTGCAGTTGAACACAAATCTGACTTCACATCTGAAGTACAAACATACCATAGTCTGGCAGGTGACAAACAAAATGTTAATCTTCTCCTGCACATATCAGCCAATAGAGTTAAATTGATACCAATGAGACAGTTTTCAAGGCCAATTTTCACTATTGAAAACACTATAACTGGAGTCAGAAGACCTGAGCTTGGGCTTTTATCTCTTCTGTTTTCCAACTGTGTGACCTGGGGCAAGCCTCCTAAATTTCTCTGTGCCTCAGTTTCTTCCTATGTGTAATAGGGAGTTACAGGTTGAACTAGATGACCTCTCGAGTCCCAGCTCTGAATTTATGAATTCTTTTTTTTTTTCTTTTTTTTTTTCGGGGCAATGGGTTAAGTGACTTGCCCAGGGTCACACAGCTAGTAAGTGTCAAGTATCTGAGGCCGGATTTGAACTCAGGTACTCCTGAATCCAGGGCCAGTGCTGTATCCACTGTGCCACCTAGCTGCCCTCAGCTCTGAATTTATGAACCTAAGGTATGAGAAATAATAACAGCTAGCATTTTACAAAGTCTATTACAGTTTGTAAAACATTTTCCATGTGCTGTCTCATTTGATCCTTGTTACTACCATATAAAAGATAAAATACTATTATTATAACCATTTTACAGATGAGGAAAACGAGGCTGAAAGAGG
Source organism: Dromiciops gliroides (assembly GCF_019393635.1). Classification (NCBI taxonomy): domain Eukaryota; kingdom Metazoa; phylum Chordata; class Mammalia; order Microbiotheria; family Microbiotheriidae; genus Dromiciops; species Dromiciops gliroides. The sequence goes on along the minus strand of NC_057865.1, from coordinate 75,835,207 downwards.
CTAAAGTGACTTGCCCAGGATGACATAACTAGTAGGTGGTACTACAGGTGATCTGCATCCAGCATCCTATCCCAAAGCTTAACATACTTGCTAGAACATAGTAGGCTCTTAATACATTTTAATTGATTGATGTCACCTAACTGCTTTATGCTAATTCACCTAATTTCCTTTCTTCTGTGGAGTTTAAGACTCTATTCTATAGGTTATACAAGTGTGGTATCGGGGTCACTAAGACTCTTTCAGTGGGTCGCTGAGGGCAAAACTATTTTCACAATAGTACTGAGATGTTTTAATTTCCAATACATTAAATATCTATAGATATAATAACACACAAAACAGAAGTTCTTTGGATCCTCAATAATTTTTAGGAGTTAAAGAAGTCCTGAGAGCTGATCTACTGATCTACTTTAAAGGCCCTGCATATTGTTCAATTAACCTTCTTCCTCAGGTAGTCCCCATACCAATTCACAATCTCTCCTCTACCTTTTTCATTCCCTACTTTATATCATGCTTACCTGTACATGTGAGTTACAGGCCAAAAACAAGTTCCCTCTAGGTAAGAGACTTTGCTTTTGTCATTAAATCCTCGCCATTAACTTCATTTGTCCCTTTATACTTTTTTATTTTGTTTGCTTTGTTTTTGACTTGGGATTTTTATCTTTGTGGAAGATGACTTCCAGTAAGGCAGGACAGCAATTTGTTTGAAATATACAGTCTTAGAGAAGTGCTTGGGAATCTGAGATGTTCCCCTGGGCACAGAGGCAGTGTATATTAGAGGCAGCACTTGAACCCACGTCTTTCTACACCAAACCTGTTCCCTGTTCACTAAGATAGGGCAGGTCTTTAAACTGAATATTTGTTTAATTAAATTAGACTCAATCATTGTAAAATCCTGATCACATTATTGTTAAGCTGACTTTTCTTGTGGAAAATGGAGGGGGGGAAGAGTCATAGCCCACTCTTATCTTTATGCTTTTTGAGGGGAAAATGATAAATTCAGCATTTGGAAATTATTAGTAAACATCTCATTGAACCTAAGACCTCTAGGTGAGTTAAGCAATAAAGCACTGAAAAGTCCATGAAAAGATAGATCAAGTCTCTGATGTATTTTTTCCTTATGTAGTTAATGGAGTTAAAGCTATCCTCAGTGTATATTTCAAAGATAGACCATTCCATATATCTTAGAGGCAGCTAAGGAGATAGATGGTGGATAGAGTACTGGTCATGAGGTCAGAGAGACTTGAGTTCACATCCAACTTAGCCACTTGCTAGCTGTGTGATCTTAAACAAGTCATCTAAGAGCTACCTGCCTCAGTTTCCCAAACTATAATGTGGGAATGGTATTAGTACCTAACTCCCAGGGTTATTTTGAGGCTTAAATGTGATAGGATTTGCAAAGTGCTCATATAGTATCTGATACATGGTAGGTACTTCACTCATTTCCTTCCTTCTTTCTGCCTGGCAGGGTGGTACAGCGGAAAGAACTTTTGGGTCAGTAGTCTTGAGTCAAATTCCACTGCTAATGTTTCCTACCTATTTGACTTTGGGAGATAGATACATTTAACTTCTTGGACCTCATTTTACCCATTTGTAAAATGAGAGAGCTGGACAAAGTGGCCTCTGAATCCCTTCTCTCTCTAGATTCATAATTCTCTGTTAGGCTCAAGGACAGAGCTGAACCCACAGTGTGCAGTTTGTACAAAGAACCTATTAAAAGAAATCCACATTTGAATGTGGACCAAGGTTCTTTCTTGAGATGAAAAAGAAACATCAGAAGGTCATTCAGGAAAGACATTAAAGTGTGCATTGCCATTAGTAGCAGGAAACTATCATCATTTCTGAGTTTGGAAGGAGTTTGAATTGGCAACCAGACAAGAAATTCAGAGGAGGTATGAAAAACTTAGGTGGGATATTCTATACGTTTTAAGCCACTGCTTCAACTTGAGGAAGAAGCATCATTTAAATGCTCAGTTGTTCTGTCCCTCTCTCTGCCATCTCCTCCCCCTCGTCCTTTCCCCTCCCCCTCCCCCTCCCCCCCTCCCCCCTCCCCCCCTCCCCCCTCTCTCACAAATTCCAGTATCTCCCTTCCCCAGCTTGACTTCACTGAAGCTATACTAGTTCTTTCTGGGAAGAACTATCTTCAGGCCTCAAAACTGTCATGTTCTTGACCTTCTTTTCTTTTTTGGTAATGTTTTGACATAAATAAATTCCTTTGGCTTTTACAGCCCTTCAGAAATTGACCCCAGCCTACCTTTCCTAACCTTATTATATAATTATTTCATTTCTCCATATTCTATGACCCAGTCAAACAGGCCTTTCTGCTCTTCCTCCCACATGATGCTACATGTCCCATGTGCCCATGATATTTCCTATGTCTGGAATGCGTTTTGATTCCTATCGCTGCTACTGCCTTCCCAATCCACTCCACCCCCCCACCCCAGCCCATATACTTTACCTTTACCTTTTATCAGGTATCAACTTTTTTTTTTTTATCACTGACTCTTTGGCAATCTGGACCACCAAATCTAAAGGACCCTTCCTTAGAATGTTTTTAAATATAGTACACAAGATTATGAAATAAACCGATCATATTAAAATAAAGTTGGGGCGGCTAGGTGGCACAGTGGGTAAAGCACTGGCCCTGGATTCAGGAGGACCTGAGTTCAAATCTAAATTCAGACACTTGTCACTTAACTAGTTGTGTGACCCTGGGCAAGTCACTTAACCCTCATTGCCCCACAAAAACAAAAACTAAAATAAAAATAAAAACAAACCTGGCCTCAAACACTTGACACTTACTAGCTGTGTGACCCTAGGCAAGTCACATAACCCTTAATACCCCACACAAAATAATAAAGTTGTTGTAAAATATTTTTTAAAAGTTCACAGGTACCAGATTAAGAACCTTTGCCTTTGTCTCCCTATAGAGACAATATGCTCCTCCAGGGCAGAAATTGTCATTTTTTTTTGGTCTTTGTATCCCCACTATCTGAGAATAGGCACTTAATAAATACTTTCATTGATTGAATGATTGATTATGAAAAAATATGAAAGGTTCCAGAGACCTTGGAGCTGTGATTCATGGTTAATTTTTATAGCACTACAAGACAGATAACAAGGTTGAGGAGTTAAAGCATATTTGGACCTGGTCACTGACTAGTCTAGCTTCATTCTTGTCATCAAGGAGACTATTAGAGAGATGAAAACTCACTCTGTGACTGCTACATTTAACCCATATTCATTCTATGTTTACACCTTCTGGCTTATCTGCAAAAGGACCAAATGCTGTGGACTTTGTAACTCCATAATACCATTGTGGTACTTTCCCCACGTATACCTTATCTCCTAACTGAGATTGTTTCTTTGCATATCCGCAATTCATTGGCATTACCTCATCAAGATCTGTGGTAAACAAGATTGAAATGAATAGTAATGCTTAACCTGTCTTTGGATACTTGGCTGGTATGCTAAATATGTGACCTTTGCATTCATCTCTGATCATAAAGATGCCAATATCCATCAGGTTAGCAGATCCCCTCCTAATGCCCCAATATGTTCTTCCTACTTAGTTCTCTCATGAATGAGAGAGAGACACAGAGAGACACAGAGAGAAACAGAGAGACTGACACAGAGACACACAGACAGAGAAAGAGACAGAGATAGAGAGACAGGGAGAGAGACACAGAGATTCAGAGAAAGACACACAGAGAGAAGAGAGACAGAGACAGACAGACAGACTGACAGAGACAGAGAGAGAGACAGGGAGACAAGGAATGACAGAGACAGAAAGACAGACAGAGATGGACAGAAACAGAGAAACAGAGAGAGAGAGACAGACAGAGAGACAGAGAGGCAGAGACAGGCATACAGACAGACAGACAGAGGAACTGGAAATAACTTGTTTTTATAGAAGGTCCCTTTTGAGAAGATTTCCTATTGTGATCTAAGGATGAGAATTTGAAAATCCTACATTTCATGGGTGATAGAATTTCTGTCACCCTAGATGAGCAAAATAATGCAAGAGAATGTTGATTTCTCCACAGGGAGGCATACTTAAAAATAATTTCATCTTGGAAAATGAAAAAAAAGAGAACTTACATATATGTGCATATTTACATCTAGATCTATCTTATCTATGTATATATAATTATGTGTGTGTGATTAAAGCTGAGCAGGGCTGATCCCCTAGTACCTTTGCCTGCCCCCCATCCCTAACTCCCTTTGCTATTTCCTGGAAAGAGGACAGTAGAGAAGGGATGCTATTCCTTTTCCCTGGGTTTCTTCATTGTTGACTCCTTTAACAAAGATATCAGTAAGACCATTAAGTAAAGATGTGCTCTGACTGTGTGTGTGTGTGTGTGTGTGTGTGTGTGTGTGTGTGTGTGTATGTGTGTGTGTGTGTGTGTGGTTTCTCTTGGAGTCCAGAGACCTAAGTTCAAAGAGTTACTGAAGTTATGATACTGACCTTGGAGAGAGCAGACCTGAGTTTAAATTCCAGGTCTGCCACCTCTTATCTGTGTAACTTTTGGCAAGTTATCTAACCTTTATTTGTAAAATGAGTGGGCTGGACTAACTAACCTTTAAGCTCCCTAACGGCTTTAGAGCTATGACCTTATAATCAATCCCATAAGTCCCTCAACCTCTTGGAACCTCAGTTTCCTCTTCTTTAAAAATGGGAGATTAATATTTGCACTATGTAACTCACAGGGTTGTTGTGAGGCAAGTCCTTTGCAAACCTGAAGGGTGAGTTACTAACATTATTATCTGAAGTTTGGTTGTAGATGAGGAGGGGTGTGTTTGACTTGGCTATGGGGGAAGATGATATGAAAAAGTCAGCTGGGGGGAGACTCAGAAAATTATTGTCAACTGTTAGTGTCAGACATTAAAATACAAATAATAATTTTGCCTTGCATATGGTAGGTACCTAATTAGGATTTGAGGAACTGACTGTAAAAGAAACTCTTGGTAATGGGATATGCTTTGAGTAAGTATCCTCTTAAGGGGCAGCAATAAATACAAAGTGAAATTCCTGCAGAAGGACCTTTGGAAGACAGCCCTTTGCTGGGATTCTTAGGAGATGAGTGGGTACTTCTTGGACTTGGAGAAATAAACCATTGCTTTGCTGAGTATTTTGACATAATTCCATTTTCTCCAAGATCCTAAAATAACACGGTAAACTGCTTTACATGAAGAGGAGGGTGGATTGGATTTTTTGGTTAATTATCCTTTAGAACATCTCTTTCCATATTGGTTTTTCTTTTTCTAAAAAGAAATACATATTGTGGGTAAATATACTTTTTCTGCTTGGACGTCTGGGTTTCAGGGACCTTTGAGAGGATTCTTATGTAACTGCAATCTGACAGAGAGAATTTATAGCAAGTGAAAGTTGCCAGATTAAGAGGTTCCAAGACTTGAATTCACCCAACAGGATTAACTGGAGCTATAGAAGCACAAGTTCAGCTGCTTTCTTTTCTCTGGCCTCCACCCTCTGCCTCAAATGTAATGGAGGGTGTATCATGTGCCCTATATACGACTAGCCATGGCCAAACCCAGCAGGGTTGGCCTCCTGGAGAATAGAAATGTTTCATTTGCCCAGTGATCTGCCTCTGGAATTAACCTCCACTTTCCAGGGCTGGGGCTTGGTAGTAGCATTTGCTTCTTCTGTCAACTATTCAATGGGAATATGCTTCACGATGTGAAAATCACAACATCTTCAGTTTAAATCTGAAAGTGACTCGAGAAGCCACCAAACCCAATCTTTTCATTTTACAGATGAAGAAACTGAGTTGATAGACATTAAATGACTTTCCCAGGGTCATACAGATACCTAGTAAGAGTCTCTGGCAAGATACGAATTCAGCCTATGCTTATTACAAGTCTGTTTACGCTAACCATCCACTTTATCACGTGGGTGTGTAATATATTCTAATATTTTCAGTCACAAGAGGTTCTATTTTTTTTTTTTTTGGTCATGGGCATATGTGAGTCTGGTGAAGCCTGTTGATCCCTTCTCAGAATAAAATTTTTAAGTGCATAAAATAAAATACATAGCATTACAAAGGAAAGCAATTATAATTATAATCATTATTAAAATGGGGCAGTTATGTGTGCACAGTGGATAGAGCTCCAGGCCCAGAGTCAGGAATACCTGATTTCAAATCCTGCCTTAGACACTAGCTATGTGATCCAGGGCAAGTCATTTATCTCTTTTTGCCTCAGTTTCGTCATCTGTTAACCGACCTAGAGGAAGAACTGGAAAACCACTGCAGTATCTCTGTCAAGAAAACCCCAGATTGGATTCCTGAAGTCAGACATTGCCAAAATGACCAAACAACAATGTTATCAAAATGTTTTTAAAACTGAAGTTCTTGTACCAAAGCAATATCAAATATGAGGCCTCACACCATAAAACAAAAGGCTTTATACTTATGACTGAAATTGCATCTATTTATTAGTCATCATGTACTTATTGAACCTACGTTTTTAGTAATATATAGCAACTCAAAGAGTGTATTAAGAGTGTGGGTGAGACGTCATTGTATCAGAGTAGGGAACTCCAGGATGAGGGAATGTCCTCTACCAATGTAGGTTAACACATTCTTTATAATATGTTGGTGCAGGAATTTGCCTAAGGAAGGGCTTACTTCTGTTGTCCAGTACACTACATCTTAGTGACAGAGCTGGATTTGCACCCCGAACTTTTGATTTTCAGTCCATTGTTGAGTCATTCATTTTATTCTTGTCTGACTCTTTGTGACCCTCTTTGGAGTTTTCTTAGCAAAGATACTGGAGTGGTTTGCCATTTCCTCCTCCAGGTCATTTTATAGATGAGGAAACTAAGGCAAACAGGGTCATACAGCTAGTAAGTGTCTGAGACCAGATATGAACACAGGAAGATGAATCTTCCTAACTCTATGCCTGGTTCTCTATCCATTATGCCACCTAGCTGACCTGATTTCCAGTCCATGTTTGTTCTATTCTACCATCCTTTTTCTTACTTCTCTTTCTCTCTCTTTTTTGGGGTAATGAGGGTTAAGTGACTTGCCCAGGGTCACATAGCTAGTAAATGTCAAGTGTCTGAGGCCGAATTTGAACTCAGGTCCTCCTGAATCCAGAGCCAGTGCTTTATCTACTGCACCACCTAGCTGCTCCCTTCTTACCTCTCGATACTGTATATACCACTGGTCTTCCAGTCATCCAGGATTGAAATCTTGGATTGACCTTTGACTCTGCCTTCTCCCTCACTCCCCACCTTCAATCTGTCTGCTGCTTTATATTGTATTTTGTATGTTAACTTTGTGTGCTGCCTTGATGCCTCCCTAATGGGATTTCAGACTTTTTGAGGATAAAATCCAAGTCATAACTGTGTGCATCTTCTACCCCATCTAGTGCTGAACATAGGGTAGGTATCAACAGATATTTGCTCCCCCCCCTGTTTTATAGAGATACATATAAGAACTAGAACTCAAACCTACTTTTTCTTCTTTAAAATTAGTGCTTTTAAAACTTTTCATCACACCATTACATCTCTACCCCTGCGTGTGTATATATAAGATGTGTTTCTTCAGTTGGATCCATTTAATCCAACTATAGAAAACTCACTATTACTATTCATATTTAGGTCTTTTTGTGTATCCTCTTAAAAATGTTAATTTGTATGTGTGCTGATTAGGGACATGATCCCATTATGATATGCTATGTTTGAAAGATGATTAAATTTGGAATAAAAGTACCTATGTTTGAATCCTAGTTCTGATCCCTTTTAAAACATGGGAAAAATCTCTGAACCTTCCTGGGCCTCAGTTTTCTCATTAGTAAAATGAGTGCATTGGAGAAAGTGATCTTCAGTTCTAAAATCTGTAATCCTTGCATTTCATTAACTGTTGAAGATTTCTGAGTGACTGACTCATGGTAAACAAAAGCAAAAAAAAAAACAAAAAACAAAACCTTTCTCCTTTTAGTATGGTTCACATTAAGCCGTAGTTTTGTTAAATTATTTTTAATGATGACCTTTCATTCTGCATAGAAATCTGTACATGATTCAGAAGAAAGGGACGTTAATTCAAATCCCAGATCTACTTCTTGTTACCTATGTGGCTTTGGGAAAGTCATTTTACCCATCGAACTTCAGTTTCCATGTTTGTAAAACAGGACAAGATGTATTACACGACTCCCAAGGTTCCCTCCAACATGAAATATAGGTTCCTATGATTCTAGGTGAGACCAATCTACAATATTTCCCAGGAATAGGTTGCCTCATTTTCAATAAAGTCCTTCTTTGATAACTCAATATGGATTAAAGGTGATCCTAACATCCCTAAAGCCATAAGTGCATAAAATGAGCTTCGGCAAGTCCTGCAAAGCTGGAAAGTCCTTGGATGATGGCATGAATCTCTTTTGTCCAAATAGTCTTAGCAAAAACTGGATAGACTTTTCACCCAGTTAAAGGGATGATTTTTTTTTTTTTTGCTTCAGCCAATGTTCAAAGGCTGTCTACTAAGACAAAATCACAGATCCTTGGATTATTAAAATCAATAAGTGACTTCTAAACTGGATGGCCACAATAAGCCTCTCTACTAAGGTGGCTTACTGTAAGGTCATAATTTTTTTTTAAAGGCAATTGGGGTTAAGTGACTGGCCCAGGGTCACACAGCTAGTAAGTGTTAAGTGTCTGAGGCCGGATTTGAACTCAGGTACTCCTGAATCCTGGGCCAGTGCTCTATCCACTGCGCCACCTAGCTGCCCCTGTAAGGTCATAATTTGAACAAAGTATGAGCAGTTTTTTGCTCTGAATAATTTCTGTGGGTGCTGAGTAAAGATTGTGTGATCACCAGGATCTAATCTATTGTCTAGGGTTTTATAAAGTTTCACTAAAAACCAGTAATATGGCTTTACAAGTAAATCACCTACTTTTTCCAGTTTCAACCATGTATTGTCAAGTGAAAAACACTTTTTTTTTTTTTTCCTGAGTAGCTCTGAACAGAGAAGACAGGAAAGACTTGCCTGAATCAGGAAACCTGTGAATGTGGAATAACAAGACTTGTCTCCTAATTAAATCAAATCTTATCAGTTTATTTGTTAGACTTGTTAGACTTTATGAACTAACTCAAATGTCTCTAAAGAATCAGGTTGGGTACTAAGTAATGAGCAAAGTGAATGATGAATGTAGCTGATGAAGATCAGAAAATTTAGTTCCAGTGCTTCAATCACATTAATCCTTAGTTTGGGTGGGAGGCTTCTGTTGGCTTCTTTCTTTATCTATGTAATGGGAATATCTATTGTCCTGTCCTGATTCTTACATAGCAGATTGTATATTGTACTTTGGGCTGGTTTGCATAACCCACAAGTAATGAGAATGTGTGCTTAGGCATTCTTACAGGGAAGAATTTGTGGTCTCTGTTTTGGGACTGGCATTGCCTGGATTTTCTTTGTTAGTTATGAGCTTCTGTTTCATTTATGAGTTTATCAAATGATGTAGAAAAGAGGGGGAACAAAAAACAGGTACAAAGAGGCAATTTCTTGATGCACGCAGCAGCTAACACATACATATGTGCTTGGACACACAAGATAAATCCCCTGGGTGATTAGGCTGGCCAGAATATAGTAAAGGTTACTTACTTAGGAGAAAGGAACACATCATCACTATGGACTGCTGCTGTGAGTGTGACTGATGCACCAGTGTTGAAGACAATTTCTTTTGAAGTTTTCAGTTATCAGTGATTTATTTTGCCAATCACCTCATCTTACCTACTGAAAAAGGGAAAAAATGAACAAACAAAAGAAGGAAATGGGGAAGAAAGACAAAAAAGAAAAAAGAGAGGGAAAGAAAGGAAGAAACAAATAAACATTCTCTATTATATAAGTGTAGCAATTTCCACATCGATCATGTCAAAAAAAATGAATATCTTATTCTACATATTAATCCATTATCTCTCTGTCGTATTGTGAGTAGCATTTTTGTTGATTATTTCTCTGGAATCATGATTAGACATTTAGTTGATCAGAGTTCTTAGGTCTTTCACAATTGTTTATTATTCTAATGTTGATGTTTTGGTATAGATTGTTCTCCTTCATTTTGCATCAGTTCAGGCAAATCCTTTCAGTTCTAATTCTCTCTCCCACAAAAACACCGTTTTTGCTCTCTTCCTAAAGACTTGTATTAGCTAGTTTAGGCAGCACCAGGAGCTTATTACCACTACAAAAGGGCTTCAATAGTATCAAACCCAACAGCCTTGGGATATTACTTGATGGTCAGAAAAGCTAAGGAGCATCATCAGGAACAAGCTTCCTTAGCCCAGGGTCACTGCTTTTTACCCACTATCACCCTACTCCTCAAATATCACTTACAGATAAAGAATCATCTTGGAAAGGTTAGTAGCGGTCATGGTAAGTCTACTCTTCCAATTGACGAGCCTTAAGTTCTATCCTTACTTTCCTCCTCACCCCCTCTGCTTGCTGCTACCTGGGACTGTACTCCCTACCCCTCCGCTAGCAAGCCATTCCTTCCAATCAGACTCCTCTCATTCATTGAAGACCCCTTACTTCTCTCCAAAATACCCTCATATCTCTGAAATGAGTCTAGTCTTTCAACAAGATTTTAGTAAGTGAAAAGAGGAAAGACACAAGGTACAGGTGTGAACATGAACTTTTCTCCCTTGCTTTTCCATCAATCAAGTTGTAGACATTTTTAGAAAATCTAAAAAAAGAGATTTTAATTTAATTTGCTTTTTACTTAAGTGACAGAATAGTAGGAGATGAGCTGAGAGACTTCTTTCTCAAAGTTGGCCAGGGAAGGAAAACAATCCTTGCCATTCTGTGGCTCTTATGGGCTTCCCTACTTTTCCTTTCTATTATAGTTATTTGTCATATCTACCCTACCAGGTCAGAAAACCCCTGAGAACTGGGACATAACCTAATTTACTTTCATTTCTTCCCCAATACCAGGGACAGCGCTTTGCACATAGTTGGTACTTAATAAAGCTGGTTGAAAGTCAGTCTGAAATAATGAATAGAAAGCCTGCTTCTAAGCCTCAGAGACCTGTCTTCAAGTGTGGCCTCTGACACATACCAGTTGTGTGACCCTCTAAAACTTACTTAATAATCTCCCAGAGCTGGAGGCAACTCTGAAAGACTTTAAGTTAAAGACTTATCCACCAACAGCATTCACAGAAGGAATTTCCATAATGGGAGCTTATTACACAATAAAACCACAGCTCTTCACACTCCCCCTCCCCTCCCAGAAAAAAGTTAATGTGCTTGGAAATAATTTGTAATGGAAGTATATGCAGGCCAATCCCTGAGAATATGGCAAGGAAAGAAAGTGAGTGACAGAGGAATCCTCCTGAATGGAAAAAAAAAAAGTACCTTGGAGATTTTAAATTGGCAAGAAGCCAGGACTGAGTTAGGTTTTTAACTCACTAAACCTTGGGGATCCTCCAGAACCTGGTCTATTTCTTCTACCCTTTCAGCTCCTCCAAAGGGAATGAGAGAACAAGGCAGCTAGGTTGTTTATTTCTTTGTTCCCCTTTTCCACCAATCACAAGGCTGGGTGATTCACATTACTACCCAGTTCATTGACAGGCCTGGGAAGTATTTCAAGTTATTAAGTAAGAAGGATTTGAAGCACCGAGGACTTTTCTTTTTATGAATTAGAAGAGATGATTTGGCTTCTATGTGTCTCTGCCCTACAGCAGATACAGATGATTTTCTTCCTCCTATCATTTCCCATGAAAACCATCCCAAAGAAAGATAGACAGGTGCAACAGAGTGGATCAGGTATGGAGGATCCCAGGTGTGCCTCTGTTTCATTGATTCACTTTGATTCCTTTTATATACTGGTTATGCAGCACTCCTGAGTTCCATGGTGAATCTAGGTCACCATATTTATTATAATGCCCTGAATCAGTCAAGGGCATTGGTGAGTGCCTATTATAACATAGATTTTTATTAGCTGCTATAAAGCAATACTCTTTAAGATGAAAAATTAGGTCCCTACCCTTAAGGAGTTTATAATCTAGGTGGGGCAATAGCATATATATGAAATAGTTGAAAAAGGATTTTTACAGAGCAAGATATCAATAAGTGGGAATAAAACAAAACCCACTTACCAAACAATTGTTGGGATGACAGAGAGTAGCAAGTCATGATCTCAGTCAAATGGGAGACAGTTTGGTAAGCAATGAGGAGAATGATTTTAGATTTAGTGCTAAATGGGATTTTAGACGTCATTCTGGCTAACTTGAGTCTCATAGATAAGAACCAAGTAGCCAGAGGACATAAAAGTAATAATTATCAAGGCAAGAGCTGAACCCAGGGCCTTTAACCCCCAAAGCCAGTGATCTTTCCCTTGCATTATGCTGTTACAAAATGATTCAGTGCAAAGAGCACAGCCCCTGGAGTCACAGGACTTGGGTTCAGATCATGCTTGTGACGATGTCTACATGATCATGGATATTTCATATCCCTGAGCCTCAGTTTCCTCATTTGTAAGATGAGGATGTTGGACTAGGTGGCTTCTGAGATTGTTTCTAGCCCTAACTGTAAGACCGAAATCTCTCCTTCCTCACATTTCTCAGTGCTGTCAGCCTGTACCTTCCCTTTGTAACAATCTCTTCTTTCACTGTTGTTTGTATGTTTATCCTCCTCTAATCTCCCCTTCCCTACCCCTCACCCCCCAGTTAAATGGAAAGGTCTCTGAGAGGATGGTTTGTGTCATCTCTATATCTATATCACCATTGTCTACAACAGTCTTGAATTTGCTGGGCATTTAAGACTTTTGTTGAATGGAATCAACATTGGCAAAGTCATATTCCATACATCTCTCTAATAAAAACAAACAAAAAACACACACCATACCACCTCTGGACTAATTAGATCAGGTTTTTATCATTCCTTTTCTTTTGTTATTTTAAGGGGTCATTAATTTCATTAATTTTTAAAAAAAGTTTGTACTTGTTGAATATTTCCCAATTATATAAAAAATTTTAACATTCATTTAAAAAAAATTGAATTTCAAATTCTCTAACTCCTTGTCTTCTCTTGCCCGCCCTTTGAGAATGCAAGCAATACAATATTTATTGTCCATGTGAAGCCATGAAAAACATATTTCCATATTAGCCATATGGCTGGTCAAATCACTTGGTCTCTTTGAGCTTCAGTTTCCTCATGAATAAAAGGGAAATAATAATATCTATTGAATAGTAACTGCCTCAAAGGATTATTATAAGGATCAGTCAGTCAGCAAACATTTATTTAGTAATTATTATTCATCAAGCCCCATGCTAAGTGGATCAGATTGAGATAATATATAAAGCATGTGGCAAACCTTAAAATGCTGCTGCTGCTGCTACCACCACCACCAACATCACTGTCATCATCACCACCATCGCCACCACCTCCTATTTATATGGTATTTTAGGATTTTCAAAGTATTTTATAAATATTATTTTTTTTATCCTCACAATGGCCCAAAGAATTAGGTGCTATTATTATCCCCATTTTACAGAGCAGTAAACTGAGGCAGACAGTGAATAAGTGACTTGCCCAGGGTCACCCACTGGGAAATGTCTCAGGCAGTATTTGAAGTCAGGGCTTCCTGATTCCAGGTTCAGTGCTCTATCCACTGTCCTGCTGAGCTGCCTCTAAAAATGGTAAATTTCAGAGAAGTATTATTATTTGTTGTTATTATTTGTCATCATAAACTGCATTTTGACATCAGTGCTTCTTTGCATCAAACCCAGTTTCAAAGCTGTTTGGAAAAACATCCCTTCACTCAGTCATCTTGCTACCAGCTGCTCCACTGCCTTCCAAACTGAGAAGGTGGTTGGACGTGCATTTCTCCAAAGCATGCAGCTCTGCTTTAAGAGGGAGAACACTAAAATTGCACAATCTGAAAGAAGGAACAGTTTGTTTTGTACCCTCCCCTTCCACCGCCCCTTTTTTATTGCCTGTTAAATGCCAATAGACTTTTTAAAGTAACAGCGACTAGTGTAAAAGAGAAGAAATCAAATAAACTTTTTATTGCCTTGGTTATAAACCTATTGCTCCTTCCCTTTCCATAGTTCCACAAAACTTTCTATATCTTTTGACAATAGAAAGTACATATAATGTGTTTTACTCTTCAAATACAAGTCAGGCATCATATAATATTACAGTTGCTGGAATAAAGACATTGTAAAAATGAAGCTAGAAAAAAGAAACTTTTCATCTGTGGGAATGCGTTTTTTATTATTCTTGCTGTAAGCAGTGGGAATAAAAAAAAAGATTACATCAGCAAAGAAGAGACTGAAAGGTGGGATATATTTTGTGTAAATAAAACCACACCTTTTAAAAACTGGCATTTTTTTAATAGCTTTGCACATGTTTAAGGCCTCAAACAGGGCAAACTGTTCTCCACCCTCTCTGAATTGGCACCCAGGCAATGAGTGATCTTGCAGCCTAAGCCACAGGTGTGTTGAATCATCACACCTTGCGGGTCAAAATGGAAAGTGATGCTTATAAACCTAACCTGTTTTGATGGCAGGTCATGTTCTGGAGCACCTCTCCCACTCTAGCTGCCTCTATCTTCCCCTCCCTCTTTCTCTTCTTTTTCTCATCCTTTCCCTGCCCTGAAACCCCAAAAGGTGGGGCAATGTTCATAAGGGATATAGAAATAGGGAATTTTACTATTCTATTTTTATTCATTCATCTTAACAGTTTGCTATAAATTCAAAACATTTTTGTATCCTCAGTAATCTCTTTGACCTTTATTTTAGCATTTCCCTCCATACACTGGATTGTTTTATAGTTATTAATATGTATATATTTATTTGTATGCATGTATACACACATATAAAGCATACATACAGAGGATTACCAAGGAAACCTAGAAATTTATTAAATACATTTAAAAAAAAGTGTACAAGCCTCAGGTTAAAAACTCCAAATATTGAGGAGACACTGGAAGCATTTATTGTGTGCCTATTATGTGCCATGTACTGGGCCTGGTCCTAGAATTACAAACACCATAAATGCAACACACACAATCACACACACACACACACACACACACACACACACATATATATATATATATATATATATATATATATATATACAATCTTGTGTGTGTGTGTGTGTGTGTGTGTGTGTGTTTGTATGTATTTATTGCCTTCCTCTAAACAGTTGCAAATTCCTCCAGGGTTTTTAGCATCATAGATTCTGAGCTGGATGGAACTTGAGTGATCATCTTTTTCAAATCACTTGTTTTATAGATTGAGAAACTGAGATCCAGAGAAGAAACTTGCCCAGCATGTGAATGTTTTCTACCTTTCTTTCCCTCTATGTTTACTAACACAGTGCCTTGAACATAGTAGATGCTAGGTAAATCTTCTTTGACAATGATAAAACAATATTGAGCAGCTTGGCCCCAGAGAAGGACAGTATGTCCAATCCAATTCAACAAACCTTTTTAGTGCCTACTATGTGGCAAGCCTTATGCTATGCCTTGGGGATACAAAGGCAAAAACAAAGCAGCCCCCATATTCAAGGAGGTTCCAGTCTCTCCTCTATTTCACCGGTTCTTAACCTGAGGCCTGTGCACCTACTTTTTTTTTTTTTTAACGAATGTATTTTAATGTAATAGATTTTCTTGGTAATCCTTTGCGTTTTATTTTATGCATTTAAAAACATTATTCTGAGAAAATGTCTCTAGGCTCCACTAGCCTGCCAAAGTAATCTATAGCACAAAAAGGGTTGAGAATCCCTGTTCTAAATCTTCTCTAGTGCCATATAAAGAGCTCTCCCAATATACCATAATGATAAAAATGCTAAACATAACATGTTGTTCAAAGGTTTTGAGTCATGTCAAACTCTTTGTGACTTCCTTTGGGATTTTTTTGGCAAAGATACTGGAGTGGTTTTGCCATTTCCTTCTCTAGTTCATTTAAATGAAGCAAACTGAGGCCAACAGGATTAAGTTACTTGCCCAGGGTTATACAGATAGTAAGTGACCAAATTTGAACTCAGGAAGATGAGTCTTCTGACTTCAGGTCTAGAACTTTATCCACTTCACCTAGTTGCCATCCAATATGACATGACATGACTTAAGACCCATCATAAGACATGACATAACACGCAGTATATAACTTATATGGCGTGTCACATGTTACAACAAAGCATAAAATACATCACAACATAATAGAAGTGTGTAAAGGTAACAAAGCAATCTCCAATCTTTGAAAAAAAAGAATGAATTTCTGACTGGGAGTATCCATTACATGGAAGCATCTTTTTTAAACTTGTCAAACTATTGGGGAAAAGCTTGTACTTCCCCAACCACAATCTGTTAGGAGAGGGGGAAAAATCCTACAGAAGCCAGCCCTTAAGCTCACAATCCATGGTGGTTGGAAAAGGCAATGGGAAAACTAAGAAAGATTCGGCATTTTTATTGAAAAGTCCAAAGAAACTCAGAATATCTAGGAAAATAGACTGGAGGTTGATCCTAGAGATGTACAGTTATTTTGTAAATATTCATCTGGAAGACTTGTTTTGATATTACATCATAGAACTTGTACCCAAATTCAGCATTTCTAAGTTTAGACATTTAGACTGTTCTTTGAAGGAGTGGCAAGACAAAGCTGGGGATGGGAAGGGCCCAGCTGAGTGGGTTGATACTTAAGATAGGGAGCTATTGAAATGCATTTCTGTGTCTGTGTGGAAATGAATTGTTGTAGCTTGGAAAAGCACCAAGATGAGCAAAATATTTATATTGTGATCACATGAAGCTGCATGGGGAAAGAGAAGGGTTACTGAATATTTTATTTAAGTTGGGCAGTGGGGAGAAGGGAAATGCTGGGCCTTTTTCTGCAAATAATTTCTTTGTTTTCCCATGACAAAGAGAAGCAACTTAAAATTGAATTACTTTTCTTCCCCTATTGGATCACTTTATTGTAAATGTCTTTTTGAAAGTACTTGAAAGGCATGTGCATATTCCCCAGGGATTGGAGGATGTGTCCTTTTCCCACAGTCTTTCCTACCAGTCTTGGGGACTGTACTTGTAACTTATTTTTCTGCTAAAAAGATTGTCTAGTCCCTTGATGTTTTCTAGTCATTGATCCTAGGGAAAAGAGGTGTCTGAGTGACTAGCACCAGATGTGTACAGCAATGTTCAGGAGCACTTTATCTTCTTAGTAAGGCAGGAAGCATTTATTAAGTGCCTACTATGTACCATGTACTGTGTCTGGTCCTAGACATACAAACACTATAAATGAAACAGTCCCTACTCTTGAGGATCTTAACATTCTCTTCCCCCCACCCTTTTTTTGTGGGGTAATGAGGGTTAAATGACCTGCCAGGGTCACACAGCTAGTGTCAAGTGTCTGAGGTGGGATTTGAACTCAGGTCCTTCTGAATCCAGGACCGGTACTTTATCCACTGCACCACCTAGCTGCACCAGGATCTCAAAGTGAAGAAAATGAGGACATGAGATGTCTACCTAGCTTGTTCCAAGCAAGATAGTCTTGGATTGTCTATATGCTGTTATAAACCTAATCCCAGGGCAGTTTACAATTAAGTCAACACCCCTAATTGTAGATAGTATTTCTCATCTGCATAATCATAATCCATTTCTCTAATCTGAAAAGCAAATTTAATTTTGATGCCTATTACTTCAGGTTTGGTGCTAAATTATTTCTAGATGGGGAATGTTTTCAAGGAATAAGGAGGTGATAGTATGTTACCCTAGTTGAACCTTACCTGAAGTAATATATTAAGTTCCCACAACTATATTTTAGAAAGGACTTTGATTAAACTGGAAAATGTTTGGAGGAGGACATCAACAGAGGTCAAGGGCCCTGAGTCCATGCTATAAAAGGAGTGGTTGAAGGATCTGGACGTGTTTGGCAAAGAAAAGAGAAGATTGGTGGAATGGGAGGGTTATGATAGCTATCTTGTGACAGAGGATTAATTAGAGTTGGTGCTGTTTGGTTTTAGTAAACAGAGCTAGGAGCAATGGATTGGAGACAGATTTAGGATTGATATAAGGGAAAAACAACTTTGTTTTGGTGTGGCAATTGGGGTTAAGTGACTTGCCTAGGGTCACACAGCTAGCAATTGGTAAGAGTCTGAGGTTGGATTTGAACTCAGGTCCTCCTGAATCCAGGGCCTGTGCTCTATCCATTGCGCCACCTAGCTGCTGCCTAGGAAAAACAACTTTTAACAATTAGACCATTTAACAATAAGGGAATGGTCTACTTCTGGAGGTAGTGAACTTCCCCTACACTGGAGGCAGGATGACCACTTGTCGGGTATAAACCAGCAGTGGGGATTGTTTTTCAGATGCAGCTTGGAATTGACAGATGCTTACTGGCATATTTTCCAAATGTGAAATTCTGTGGTTGGTTACAGACCCCTTTAAAATATTCTAGGGGATTTAATTTTGTCTAAAACTAGCTCCTGTGGTCATCTTGGAACAGATACATCCTCCTGGCGATCCATTAGATCAGGGTTTCTTAACCTGAGTCCAGAAATAGATTTCAGGAGTTTCACGTACTTGGATAGGACACAAGTTACATCTTTATTTCAATATGATCGGTTTCCTTTATAATATTATGGATTTTATTTTATTCATTTAAAACATTATTAAAAAGAAGTTCATAGCCTCTACTGGACAATTTAAAGGGATATGTGACCCCCAAAAGGTAAAGCTCTATTTTAGACCAAACAGGAGATAAGGTTCATCTGCACTCCAGCAATCTACCCTAATCCAGACATAAAGCACAGAAGCAAATTAGTTCCCAGAGATGAGGTTGCCTGAAGATTCTACCCACTAGTATTCTGGACATTAAGAATCAAGGACTGGGGCAGCTAGATGGCACAGTGAATAGAGCACTGGCCTTGGAGTCAGGAGTACCTGAGTTCAAATCCGGCCTCAGACACTTAACACTTACTAGCTGTGTGACCCTGGGCAAGTCACTTAACCCCAATTGCCTCACTAAAAAAACAAAAACAAAAACAAAACAAACAAAAAAAAAGAATCAAGGACTTCACAGCATCAGTGATTTTGTTAAGGTGAACATTCATTCTATTGATATCAATTTCTACTTGTTTATTCCTTATTAGTGGCCCTTCCTAATTTTCTGTGACTAAAAACATTCAATACCTAGGGACCAGTCTTTTGGCATTGAGTTTTTTCAGTGAATAAGAATAATAATAGCATATATATATATATATATATGGGTATGGGTGTGGTGAGTATGTGGGTGTGGGTGTACATATATATATATATATACACACAAATTTACATTTGTATAAATACAGATATATATGCATGTATACATATCTACACATGTCCACATATCCACACATATAACATCTATTATGCACTAAGCATTGTGCAAAAGTACTTTACAATTATTATCACATTTGATCCTCATAACAACCCTGGAAGGTAGGTACTATTATTCTACCAATTTTTCAGTTGAGGAAACTGAGGCAAACAGAAGTTAAGTGACTTGTCCAGGTTACACAACGTAAAAAGGATGTGAGGCCAAATTTAAATTTAGGTCTTTTTGCCTCCAGGGCCAGGGATTACAGTAGGATCTGCCAACACAAACTCCACTAGCTTAGTTTTGAGAACCTAAGTTCCCCTCTCCACTAAGATGAGACATCACAGTAGGAATTTAGTGGAAGACTTTACATTGTCAATGAACTCAGATATTAGCCTAATACTCCATCAGGCTCCGCCTCTATAAAGGTCTCCAAAGGATAGCAGGAAAACTCTTTTTCAACTGTAGTAGGCAGATATTCCTTTTCTAGAGCTGGAGTAGATGACTGCAAAGGTTCTTTCCAATTTGGAAATTCTCTGATACTGTGGTTCACACTATATTTTTCAAAACTGCAAGTTTGTGTAGAACAGTGAGAGACGATATTCCTTCTAATTTTTGAGTTACATGAGTAACAAACTATAAAGACTGAGCATACACTGAGAACAGTTTAGTATTGTACTCAAATAAAACAGAACAAAATTAATCTCATACATATTTAATGATATGTAATCATCATTGTGCTGCATAATAATTAGGCATATATTTTGCCCTTTGCAATAATAGATGGGGAGATTGAGGAAAGGAATTCTTTGCTTTATTCTTAGGGTTGTAAGAAGGAAAAGGCTGAGTAATATAATTTAAGGAAGTTTCACTTTCTTTAAAACTCTCTCTTTTAACCTTACCTCTCCACTCTCCCATTCCCTCCAAATGATTCTTAAACCGTCTGGAATCATAACAAAACAAGATTCATTTGGGTAATAGAACAAACATAAAGCCCTGGCAGGGCTAGGGTCAGGGCAAGTAATTAGCAATTCACACTCAGTGTGAAAAACTTAATCATGTTGTCTTCTTAACTTGAACTTCTGAGAGAATTAGAGTTTTGATGGGAGTAGAAGAAGGGTTCAAAAGGTAAAGAACACTCAATAGGTAATTTAGAAATGTGTACCAACTAATTTTGTGAACTTTCAACTAGCATTGCAAACTGGCTCCTCTATATTTTCCAACTAGATATCATGCCAGCACCCAAATTCAAGATGTTAAAAGCTAAATTCATAAACTTCATCTTCACATCAACTCCCATTTTTGTTAAGGCCATTACCATCCTCTTAGTTACCCTGGTTTGAAATTCTGTTGTCATCTTTAAATCTCCCTTCTCTTTATCACCCTTTACAACCCATATATCTGTTCCAGTAACCAAATCCTGTTGATTCTACTCCTTGAAAGCTTCTTGGATCTAATTCCTCATTTCTACTCCTACCACCATTTTTGATTTCTTTAACATCCTTCTCTCAGACACTATCATTCCTTGGCTTCCATAACACCACTGTTTGGCTGCACTTTCTCAGTTTCTTTTGTTGAATTTTCGAAGTCCTCTCACAAGGTATTGGCCTTCTCTAAGACTCCTAAATTTTGTTTTCTTCTCTCTAAAAACTCCCTCAAAAAAAAAAAAAAAGAAAGAAAGAAAATGTAAAAACTCTTTCAGTTTCCATCTCTATGCAGATGACTGACTAGTATTTCAAGTCCTAATCCCCTCTCTGAACTAGCTCCACATGACCAACTGTTGGCTGGACATCTTTCCCTAGACGTCTCATTAACATCTCAAATTCAATATTTCCAAATTGGAACCCATTATATTTTCCTCTACATCCATGCTTCCTTCATATTTCTCCATATCTATTCTTGTCACTAGGATTTAGTGGTGCAGGGTCACAGTGTTGATGACATAGCCCCTTTCCCTCAATCTTTATATCTAATCAATTGTCAAGTCATATTTCCCATCTCCACAATGTCTTTTGCATTTGATCTCTTTATTCTCCTAGATTTTGGGGTCCTTATCTCCTCCCACCTAGACTATTGTGATATCTTCCTATTTGTTCTCACTGCCTGAAATCTCTTCCTGCCAAACTCCTATCCTTAAAACACAGCTCACACTCAAAAATTTCAGTGGCCCTATCTTGGATAAAAACTAAAATTCTTCAGTCTATATTTAAGGTTCTTCTGCAAACTGATGTTCATTTACCTTTCCTTCCTCTTTCATATTACTGCCCTCTATATACTTCCTATTTTAGTCAAACTTCCTTAATACCTGTTCAACATACATGGTATTCCATTTTTAAACTCCTTGCCTTTGTATATGAGGTCCCCTATGTTTGGAATGTACTCTCAATTCACTTCTACCCAATGGGCTCTCTAGCTTCTTCCAATGCACAACTCAGATGCCTATCCTACACTTGAGGTTTTTCCTGATCCTTCCAATTATAAGCATTCTCTCACTCCTGATACAATTTCTTATATTGCTTTGTATTTATTCTGCTTCTAAAACTGATGTATACTGAAGCCTCCTCAATAAAATATAAATTCTTTGAAGTAAAGGATTACTGTGTCTTTGTATCAGTAGCACCTAACACTGTTTTACACATAATAAGTACTTAATAAACCTTATGGATTTTTGCTAAAGAGCTCCTAACTAGTTACTATTAAATAATTCCTAACTCTAGTTTCTCCTACCCATTCTAATCCATTAAATATATTATGGCTTGAGTAATCTTTACTGTATACAGATATGGTTATGTCCCTCTCCTGCTCAAAGTCATTCAGTGCCTCACATTGCCTAAAGAAAAATGATGAGTCTTTTCCCAGCACTGAGATTTGTACAATCTAGACCCAACTTCCTTTCCTGTTTGTTGTTGTTGTTTCGTCATTTCGGTTATGTCCCACTCTTTGTGACTCCATGTGGGGTTTACTTGGTAAAGATATTGTAGTAGTTTGTCATTTCCTTCTCCAGCTCATTTTACAAATGAACTGAGTCAAACAGTACTAAGTGACTTTCCCAGGGCCACATAGCTAGTAAGTGTCTGAGGCCAGATTTTAACTCGGGAAGATGTTTTTCTTGACTCCAGGCCTGTCACTCTATCCACTGTGCCATCAAGCTTGCCCCTGTCCTATCTCTTTTTTTTTTCTTCTTCTTCTTTTTTTTTTTTTGTAGGCAATAGGGGGTTAAGTGACTTGCCCAGGGTCACACAACTAGTAAGTGTCAAGTGTCTGAGGCCGGATTTGAACTCAGGTACTCCTGAATCCAGGGCCGGTGCTTTAACCACTGCGCCATCTAGCTGCCCCCCCTGTCCTATCTCTTAATAGTGATGTTTATTGGAAATAAAAGTATAAGAGTTGAAGAAGCCTATGAAATTAGAGGCCAGGGTGTTGGATGTATCATTATTGTGAATCTTGAAGTCCCCGATGATGAAAGCTGAGGTTGTAGTAAAGAAAAAGATGATGCGGGCAGGTAATGAAATAATTGAATAAGGAGAAAGTCTTTCAATGTCAATGATGAGAATCTGGACATGGCTATATAATTGGATTGGTGTAAACTCTGAAGGAGGGGAGATTGCAGAGTGACGGGTAGAGAAGTTTTGTACGTGGCAGCAGTGACCAAGGAATGGGCTAATTCTAAGGGAAGAAGTAGACAGAATTGGAGAGGATAACTGGGGATATGATGTCTACAGAGAAAAACCAAGAAACAGAATGACAATAAGTGGGAGAGATGGAGGATAAATGGTAGCTTTTGAATAATAATGTGTGATTTCAGAGGGCAGGATAGGACTAATGGACAGAGTACGAATGCAAATGGCAAAGGATCAGACAAAACGGACAGAATTGGATCTATGGTTGTAGGCAGTCTACAATTTGTATACTGTGTATATTATAACCTGGGAAATGACATACATGTAGAACAACTAAAAAATCGTGATACTGAGTGAATAGGTTCTAATCCTTTGATTCTAAGATTCTATTTGTATATGGACTCAGCTGGTAATAAGATCAAATGAGGAATGCTTTCTTCCACTTAAAACCAGTTAACACAATAGTTTGTGATATCAATTTTGATATTTTTGTTGTTGTTGTTATTTTTATTATCTCTTCATGAATTCCACTTTTAGTTAAATGGACTACTCACCATCACCACCAACTCAAAATTTCAGCTCTTGCCTCCAAGCATCGACATGTAACACACTCCCCTGCTCCCCATACCTGAAATGTTCTCTTTCCTTATTGCCACTTCTCAGAATCCTTAGCTTTCTTCAAAGATCTGTCTGGATGATACTTCTTTAAAGCCTTTTCTAAATCCCCCAATTTTTAATACATTCTTCAATCTCCAATGACCATATCTGTACTTTTCTATGTAAATGTTATATCTCTCCCACAAAATATAAATTCCCTGATGAAGACAGGACAATATGTTGTGTGTGTGTGTTTAGTCCCTGTATTCCCATCATGCAACATAATATCTTGCACATTAGACCTTAATAAATCTATGCTGATTTGAATTAAATTAACTTATGTTCAGCTATTGGTTTTGTCTATGATATTTGAACAAGGGCTATGGAACTGGGCATGTACTCTGGCTCTAAGGGGATGGAAGTGCATTGTGGTTCAGCTCATTGGTCCTTATTCCTGTGTTGGGGTTGGCTGTTGAAACTGATTGGCAGCTGATCCAGAAGAACTGTCTCCTTCAGTGGGTTGCAAAAAGACTGAAGAATAACTACTTGCCTTTTTGGATCCTGCTTGCTTTGGAACACAGGTGTTCTTTCAATATCCAGCAAGATGCTCCCTTTCTCCCACTGCAGCAGTGGCATGGGTCCATGGCAGCTTCCCTTGGCAAGCCTGTGACTGAACCTCAAATTCCTGGGTACTTCATCAGTTTTCTGTTTTTTCCTTAAGAACAGATGACCAAACAGAAAGCTTGAGAGAAGGAATTTGAGCTCAAGAATTCCTTATTGGTGCTGGCTGCCCAATGGATGGTACTTTTTGCCCTTGCATTTCTTCCCAGAGGAGAAAGTGTACTATTATCACGGGAAATTACTAAGAGAATGTCATAACTGAAAGGACTAAAAAGACATAAGCCTTTCCCTGGTATTACAGAGCATCTGGCCTTTTGTATGCATACTACAGGTCAAGGCTAATAATGAAACATCTGTTTAGCAGACCTACTTTTTCTTTTTGGAAGATTATAATCTTGATGATTATTGTTTTATGTTTTAAGTATTAATACGTGCTTCTGGTCTTTTGTGTTTTAGGCATTTTTTTTGGTGGAGAAAATAAATAACTGTCCTATATATACTACCTGTTTTGTATGCTGAGTACCTTTTATAGAAGAGATCTTATTAACCTCCTTAATCAAAGCCCTAAACATGGCTTTAAGGTGAAGGCATAATAAACCAGAAAGAGCAAGAAATGCCTCATTCCTCTCTGTTAGGAGTCAGATTCCCTCAGAATGAAACTGGTCTATGGAATCTAGAGTCAGATGCCCTTTGGGGTGGAGGGGCTGTTTCAGGCTTTGGGCAATGAAACATTTTGTTGACTTTTTAAATCTTCATAAAACATTTTTTTAAGCTACAGTAATTGTAGTAGTAAGAAATTTGGAAAAGCCATGTCTTTCCATCAAATGTTTAGCATCTGATTAAAGAACAACAAGGGCTCAGAATTATAGACTGCTGTTTGTTTCCATTTGGAAGCATGTGGTCTGAGGGATCATATGATAAAGCCCATCAATAGGGAAAATGTGTCAACTCCTGACACTCTTGGGTCAGCTGTTGTGTTCACATTTTCCCTCCTTTCTGAGGACTTGCCAAACTTCAGGAAAACAGACTGTAGTCATTCTTTCTGGTCTTAGTTTAATGTATTTACTTTTCTATTAAGAAAAAAATGCTGACTTTCTCTTAAACTTGTTAAATTCTCTGAAAAATCAACAACAATGGAAGAAACCACAAAACAAAATTAAGGGACCAACATCCCTAAGCAGAAAAGGAAAATCATTTTTTCGCTTGTTCTTTAATACTTATTCCAGTTGGCCAAATGGATTCCTGGTCATGCCCGACAGTATTATTATACATTCTTCAAGGCTACTGAGTGTAGCTATTAGACTTGAGGAGTAGAAGTGTGAAGGGGAATCTATTTGTGGCCTAGAAATTGTTTTTGACAGAAAGGCAACATAGGTGAGGGATAAAAATGAGACATTGCCTACAGTAACCACACATTAGCTATTGGGAAATCGCTTTATTTTCATTTGAGGAGGATTACAGCCTTGTGGTTATAAAGGCCTGGAAATCAGAACCATATGTTTCCCTCCTGGCAGTGACACTGAGTTACTTGGACAACACAGGATCTCTGTGCCATCTGTAAAATGGTGAAAATGTGTCCCTTACAAACATATGTTTCACCTTCATTAATTAATTTTCCTTCTCACTTCCTTCTCTCTCAGCTACCTTTCCTTTCCTTTCTTTCTTTTCCTGAAAGACAACAATATCCACACCTATATTGGTGCCTCATATTGTATTCTCTTGCTCCCAGGAGGGGTTCAAGAAATATTCTCAACAAGCTGTATAAATATAAATATATAGATAAATATATGCACAGATATCACCGTGTGTGTGTGTGTGTGTGTGTGTGTGTGTGTGTGTGTGTGTGTATGTGTAAAACACAAAACACCTTTGGCTTCAAGATTCAGCTGCTTTGAGACCAGATCCAAAAGGACCCTCTGCCCTCATCAACCCTCTCTGGCAACACCAGGTAACAGAAGCACTGTGGAGCTCAGCCTGGGGAGCAGGCAGGTGTCTGATAATGTGTCAGGCTACCGTGGCAAGACTTTTTGTATAAATTAAATGGAGCAGGGTAATCTGTGTTGTGGATAGCAAAGAAAAGACACCGCAGAGATTCACAGTTTGATTCATTGAGAAATATTGCCTAGATTGCTTTTCAAGGGACAGACAAAAGAAAACATTTAAAGCAAGAAAACATAAATATGAGAAAACTCTATTTATGGGCTCTTTCTTGAGATGATAACATCCGAATGTTCTCCAGTTCAAAAACATTGAATATAAGAGTGACTTCAGTTAGCTTCACTGAAATAAAAAGAACATATTATATTTAAAATAGCACAGGATGATAATTTGTTTTAGAGGTGCAGAGGGTTTTTATTATTTAATATCATCATTAGGGTGAGCTTTGAAATCTGTGATCACTTCCTATATTTCTAGTTTGCTGTAATATAGTTCCTTTCCTTCCCCTTTTAATTTCTCAGGTAGCTAAATAGCCTGTCCCTCACATTACTGTTAATTCTTGAGGACCAGAGCATGGATACTGAGAAATAGCTTAATAGAAAACATTCTAGAACAGGGAAGTACATGCCCCGTGGGAAATGAGTTCTTAACATGTTACTTTTGTTGGTTGTATAGAAAAATACTAAATTGGACTAATTGAAGAGACCAACATCTGCAGATTTTTCTCAGTGAAAACTCTGAATTATTGAATATTTGAAATATAGCAGTCTTCTCAGTGTTGGTTGGGTAGATAATTCAGAGGAAGCTGCTATGTGTTGTAGAGACTGTATGTAAAATTTGAGGCACTTAACTTGACTAGTCCCTGGATGAAACTGATTTGTAATTACTCTGTTAATATTGATATGTACGTCATAGCATATTATAACTAGAAGTTTAGCTACTTCAATATCAGAGCAAGAGAGGTTAATTTATTTGTTCAAGGCCACAGTGGTACAGGAAAGACTGGAGCTCAGAGACCTCTGATTCTCAGTTCAGTGATTAATACTTAATGTTTCCATTCACTAAGAGAGTTAAATGCCCCTTACCCCTTCCAAGGAAAATACCACATTGGTATTCCATTTAGTTCAATAGTAAATTTCAGCCCAATTTGTAGCTATATTATGATAAATTCTCAACAAATGCATACTTAAATGAGTTTTTTGTTTGTTTGTTTGTTTTTGCTAAGTTCAAACATCTGGAAAGTGAGAATGCCTTTATAGTTGGTAATTCTTTTGGTGTTACAAAGACTTAAGGAAACTACATAATGAAGTTAAGGTTCCAATGGACTTTTTTGTTTTTGTTTTTGGGTGTTTTGGGTGTTTTGTTTTGGGGTGAAGTGACTTGCCCAGAGTCACACAGCTAGTAAGTGTCAAGTGTCTGAGGCCAGATTTGAACTCAGGTCCTCCTGACTTCAGGGCTGGTGCTCTATCTACTGCACCACCTATCTGTCCCTCCCAGACTTTTGGGAGGCATCTCTATATGCTGGGGCCCAGGAAAGGGAAGATGGCAATATGACTTGACATATGATTGGTCTGTCTCTCTGTCTTTCCTCTGTTTCTCTCTCTCTCTCTCCATAGAAATATTCCCTTAAAAACTTGTTATACTGGCTAACTATTTCCAAAACACTTGACTTTCACTAAAGATCCTGGGCAATGAAGGACCAAAGAGAACATTGATTGGAATTTCTTTTGCCAAGTATTGAAAAATCAGGATTAAAACTATTTTGTCATCTTTGTTCCCCTGAGCACTGAAAACTCGGTGTTATTAAAAGAAAGGCTTTTGTGAATTGAAACTTTTGATAGCTTAAATGTTTTATGAGCCAGTGAAAGGCAATTTTAAAGTTAACAAAATAATGGTTAGTTTAAATACTTCTTAAGCGAGACCTTTCGGTACTCCATAGGTGCTTACATCTTTCAGGATGTCAAAGCCTACCCTAAAATCATTTCTCCTCAGAGAACACGTTCTGTCTTCTAGTTATTTTGGGGGATTTCAAAACATCTTTTCAATTTATCATCCCTTGATCTAAAATGGACTTGGATTTGAGGCTTAAATGGTGGAAAATCAGTCTCGTTGATTCAGCTGTCATGTGGCCAAAGCCACTGTGCTTACTCCCTACAGAATACCTTTTGTGTTTTCATTGTAAACAACCTCAGGGACTTGCTGGACATTCTTGCAGACAGGCCATAGGCCTTTTTCATCTTCCTAGCTTGGGTTCTGTCAGATGACTTTTAACAGCTTTCAAAGACCTAATTAATGAGATGTTTAAGTGATAGCATGGCCTACAGCCAATAAGGGACAATAACTATTTCTGCTTTATTTTTTTCCTTTATCCTAGCTCTAAAGCTGTATTGTGAATATTCTAGTGAAGGAATAGGAGATGTGTAATAGGCATATTGGGGAGAAAAAGAAGGAAGAAAAGAAAAAAAGCAGAAAGGAAGGAAAAGGAGAAAGAAAGAAAGAAAGAAAGAAAGAAAGAAAGAAAGAAAGAAAGAAAGAAATGAAGACAGACAGAAAGAAAGCAAATAGATAGACCTAAGGATAATTTGGCTCTGGTATGATAATTTAGCAACTTGATTAACCACATGGTGTAAAAGGAATAAAACAATTTAATGTCCCAGTTTTTCCCTTACCCACCTGTAATGTAGGCATATATGAACTTCCATTTGTCTGTCCTGGGGCACAGATAGAAAGTTTGACAGTTGACCTAGTATTTGCATTTCTAAAACTCCATGAGGTACATTTTGGAAATTCGTTGCAAAATCAACATAGTGTGAACTTTTAGTCTTAAGATTATTCTAATAATTAAAAAAAATCATCCTGTTGAGGAAGTCCAGAGTCATGAATTGTGTTCCCTCGTTCCCCCACCCTTGGCCGTAGAATCATTTCATGTTCATACTAGATCTTCCTGTAGCTGCAGGGTTTTTAAGAATTGGCATATCTGTTGTGCCCTTTTCAGTTGCTCAAATGATAATGCTGAGCTGACCAATCAGATGGCTTAGATGAGAAGACTTTTCCTATCATTATAATGGTTAATTCTTTAAAAAAATTGGGAATAAGTTAGGAACATTACTCAAAAGTTTGCAGGCTCATTCAAAGCTTAGAAATTAGATAAATATTTTATTTCAAGATCCTATGTATGAAATATGTCTTATGACTATTATACTGGGAGACTGTTTCTATTGCAGAATATTGAGCAGAAAAAAAGAGGCTATAAAGGCAGTCATTGGTCTATAATGAAGTTGTTTAATTTTTAATTTTAGTATTTACTAAGTCTTTGTGGAATCTGTTTTTCAAGTAATCATCACTTCTCAAAACAATTCTCCACCCCCTTTCCCCAAAGAAAATCAGAAAAAAATATAAAACAAAGGAATCCATACAAACCAAAATAGATCACAAATGCGTATCTATAAATGGATTGACAACAGCAGGCCAAATTCTCAGGCTATTGGACACAAAGGAAATTTATCTATAGTACACCCAGGAGGGGAAATTGGTCACATGTGTATACCTGCCAAGATTAGGCTCATCAAATATTTTCTACATTAACCTTCTTTGTCAGACTAATCTTCCTTGAAATGGTCACTTGGCAGCCATTGAAGATTATTATTCTGGGTTTATTTTGAGTGTTAACTTATTGTTTAGTTTTTAACGTCATCTTGGCATCCACAATCATCTTGCAATTTCGTGGACTTCCTTAGATTTTAAAACTTGAAATTTCAATATTAATTGTCTTGATGATTCCATCAACATCTAGGCTCAAAATACTGTACATGATAAGGTTCAGAGAACATGGTTTCATTAGAATATTGCCCCTTTCCAATAGACAAAGCAATGTACAAGTGTTCACAGAAAACACGTAAGATTTTATTTAACTGCTTTTTATTAACAAGGAGAATTAAAAATACTTTCCATAGCTATTTTCCATATGCAGATACACTTACTTTTAAATTGTCCAGTGATTTGGAGGTCTCTGTTTTTTTGCTTGTCAGAGAATTCCAGGTTTCTGTTCATTATATGTCATTATTAATGTGACACAGTAAAATTGAGCACTTATATAGTACTTTAAAGTTTGTAAAGCACATTACAAGTATTTACCCACATAGGAACACTGGAAGGTAAGTGCTGCTATTATCTCCATTTTACAAATTAGGAAACTGAGGCAAACTTTCAGTAACTTGTTCAAAGTCACACAACTAGGAAGTGTCTGAGGTCAGATTTGAACACAGCCCCCCCCCCCCCCGACTCTAGGTTCAGTTTCTCTTTTGTCTGCAAAGAATAGGATATGATAGAATGGGATGGGATATAGAACTGAGGAAACTGAGAACATACTCCTTAGAATGAGACTACCTTTCTGGTACTCAAGGAAATCTAAATAAATATATAGAGGATATTACAACTAATTATCTCATTTTTTTCTGGTTTGGCCATTCTTACCTGCCCCACAAACCCAGGAAATATGAAATCATTGTGCCTTCTTTTGAGGTAAAAACTCTTAAAATCAAAACTATGTTCTCCCAGAAAACAAATAGTCAAAAGAAGTCTGGCGGTGTAACCACATTCTCTCTTACCATACAAATCTGAATCTGTTACAGAAAGCACAGTTCAATTTCCATTCTTATTGAATACTATAGTTCCATTCAAGGAAATTAGGAAGTGATAATTCCCCGACTAAAAGCAAATTCATAAAACATTCATTGGAGATATAGGTATGCTTAAAACATTGGTGTAGTCAGGAGAGGAACATTTTTATCTGAGCCTGTAGAATATTAATAATAATTCATAATGCAGTTTTTCATCCATCACAGGGAAGCTATTCCTGTGATATGAATTTGATCTACTCTTGGCTTCTCTTTGATTCCCATGAGTAATGTTCTTGGCCCTCAGCTCTTTCTCTTGTATTATGCATTACACTTCCAAAGACTCTCATTGCATTGGGCAATCATCATTTCCCTGATTTTTATTCTTAGGTTCTTGCTTTGCCACATGCAAATGACACAGGGCCATTCAACTGCTTTCCAGCATAGACAGACATTTAAATTCTCCTCATGCACAGGCTTTTGTTTTGACCCCTGGCTTTTTGTAGACAATGGCCCGAGTAATAATAGTATCTTTGTACTCTTTCAGAAATGTTTTGCCCTATACAAGAGAGCATGTGTAAAAATATGCAGGCTGGGAGGATATGTCTACCCTGTTATAGGTTAGATATTCACTGAATTCTTTTCTTTCAGTTGGGATTGGGGATAGCATTCACCTGATATGTATAGAAATCAATTACTCTCAACCGAATACTAGGATATGTGATCTTGTCACTATGGGTACTCCCTCTGCTGACATGGGTCACAACCCTTCCATCATTTACAGTGCAACTTGGAACTTTTTCAACTTGAACAAGAGCCACAAATTGCACCCAGGGCAAGGGGTAAGGAATGCACCATTTGTTAGCTAGAGCGGAAGGGGTATGAGCTCATATTAGCATGCCATCTGCCAGCTTCCTACTTTGTCCATTTTTTTCTCTCTAACTAGTTAACGATACTCTGTTGTTTTGACACCACAGAAGAACTGCAAGTGCTTATATCTGACAACCTAGGACACGGTGCTGGTTGCCCTGCCCTAGTACGACACTGATGATTTAATAGATGGTATTTGTAAGTTGCTGTGGCCAAAAAATTTTATTGCTTTCCAATGACCTAGTGATGAGCCCCATAGAACTTAAAGAGACTAGTACTGGGAGAACAGGAATACAATTCATTATTAGGCTGAAATGCATAGAATTTCAGTGGTCATGTATACCCTAAAAGATATTTATCTCCATTACAACATAAATGACAAATGTTCATCTATTCTCCATTTGAAGACATCTAATTATCATTTAATGATACTATTCTACTCTTAAGGTTTAGCTCATTGACTGAAGCCAAGTGATGTTTAATAAATACTTGTTGATTTGACTCAACCAACGCAACCTGCCCTGGTTGTATATAGCTCTATTTCCAAGGTAGTGTTTTTGTTTTGTTTTTGTTTTTGTTTTTTGCTGACATCAAGTCTAAAATACTTGAAACCTTTCCAGCTTGGTGGTACTTAAGCTTGTGCTTCTTGCTTATCTAGCCTTTGAGAATCCCAGGTCACCTGCACACTACAATGAGACATCAGAAAAGGGATTTTATCTTAAATCAGACCAAATGTCTTACACATACTTAGATTCTCATGCATCTTCCTCTAAGGTAATAACAATAATAATTACTGTGACTAATAATAACAGCTAGCATTTATTTAGCACAGTAAAAGGCACTATGCTAAACACTTTAGAAATTTTTGTCTTTGATCCTCAAAATAACCTTGGGAATGTTAAGGGCTAAAATTCTAGCTAAACTGTCTAAAATATCTAATGAGTGGTCACCAATAAATTATAAGCTTTAGCAAGAGTTAGACTTTTAAGCATTTATTGAGGAGAATAAGAATCTGGTAAAGAGAGAGAGACAGGCCTAGATTCCTATCTATTAAAGGGAGAGCACATTTCTAGCTCCCTTCTCCACCAGAGTCCTGAGGAAAGACTGTGAGACCGAGCGCCAGTCTCTTCCTTCCTCCTCCCACTAGCCGTGTCACTTCCTGACGCCAAAGAAAAGACTCCTGGTCTTGCCCTCAAAGACCTTCACTTCATGGGTGGAACTCTTCTACAGTAAGTCTCCAGCAGGTGGCGTTATTCCAATCGTTACAGTTAATAGGTACTATTATTATTACCATTGAATAGTTCAGGAAATTTAGGTAAAAAGAGGCTAAGTGACTTGCCCAACTTTACATAGATAGTAAGTATCTGAGGCCATATTTAAACTCAAGTCTACATTGCCAAGTTGTCTCCATGAATGTTATTCCTTTTGACAATTTCTTTCTGAGATGTGGGTATTATAAATCTGGCTACTCTTTCTTATATAGTTACATCATATCTTAAGATGATGTCAATGAAATAAAACCTAGACACTTGGAGATCTGGCTATGACTTCTTCTTTTCTTAAGCCCATAAAAATTATCACAGGTAGAAAGGGTTAGTCCCAATACAGCCTCCTAGATATGGTTTGCTGTAGCATTATAAAAAGTACAAAACTCATTCCTCATATCAACCCTGTTATATAGTTATCACATATAATATGACATTTTTTCCAATGAGGAATCTGAGGCTACTTGGTGAAGTGACTTGATTACATTGTCACGTAGCCAAAGACTGTTCAAGCGAGATTTAGGTCCAGGTCTTCTATTTCCAAATCTAATACAGTTTCCATAACACAGTGGTTCAGCAAGTATGGGTGTCAATGCAGACAGAAGACTTACAATCTACAAGAGCTCTGATATTTGAGTTTGTTAAGTAAAGAGAAACTCAGGGAGGATAGACTGATGTTCTAGAAGTGATTAATGGGGTCCATTCTTTTTTTTTTTTTAAGTTTTCTTTTTTCTTTATGTATAAGGTATTTTATTTTTTCCATTACGTGTAAAGATAGTTCTCAACTTTTGTTTATACAAGCTTTACAATTTCAGATTTTTCTCCCTCCCTCCCCTCCCTCCCCCCTCCCCTAGACAGCAGGTAATCTGATATAGGTTATGTCTATATATCTCTATACATATAGATATAGATATAGATATATACACACACATATATATATACACATAATAACATTAATCCTATTTCTGCATTAATCCTGTTACAAGAGAAAAAAATCAGAGCAGTGATGCAAAACCTCAAAATAGAAAAAAAAAACAACAGCACCCAAAACAAAAGAAATAATATTGTTCAATCAGCATCTATACTCCACAGTTCTTTCTTTCTTTTTTTTTTCTTGGATTTGGAGATCCTCTTCTATCATGAGTTCCCCGGAACTCTTCTGTACCATTGCATTGGTGAGAAGAATATAGTCCATCACAGTAGGTCAACACTCAATGTTGATGATACTGTGTACAATGTTCTTCTGGTTCTGCTCATCTCACTCATGATCAGCTCACGTAAGACCCTCCAGGTTTCTCTGAACTCTTCCTGCTCATCATTTCTTACAGCACAATAGTATTCCATTGTATTCATATACCACAACTTGTCCAGCCATTCCCCAATTGATGGGCACCCCCTCAACTTCCAATTCCTTGCTACCACGTAAAGAGCAGCTATAAATATTTTTGTACATGTGGGTCCCTTTCCCAATGGGGTCCATTCTTGACCTCAGAAAATTAATGGCTGCCCAATATATAAGGAAAGAGACAACCATGTGTACAATAGAAAACACGCAAACATTTCCTTCATTGTCGTTATAAAAATGACATAGCATTCTGAGACTCATTTCTATTTTCCCATTTCACTTAGGTGTCTTTTCTTGCTTTGCTCTTATGGGTTTGGAATCTGCTCTGGTAGGACCAATTTGATCTCAACATCCCTTGGACTTTCTTAACCAGTTGGAAATTCTTCAGTATGTATCAAGAGTGACTGTAACTTTCCTAGGAGAGCTAGTGACTATAGAAATATTAATTATGCTGGAGAGTTTTCTCTATTGTAACTTTTTAAAAATAATAATTAGGGGCAGCTAGATGGTGCAGTGGATAGAGCACTGGCCCTGGATTCAGGAGTACCTGAGTTCAAATCCGGCCTCAGACACTTAACACTTACTAGCTGTGTGACCCTGGGCAAGTCACAACCCCAATTGCCCCTCAAAAAAACCCCCAAAAAACAAAAAAAATATTAAATATGTTCTGCAAGGAAATTTCTGGTATAATAGAAACCTCCAACAGAATGGCAAAGAAAATAGAAAACTCTAGAAAAGCTTAAGGGATTCTCCATTACAGTCTATTTACTTAAAAAAGTTTAGACTTTCTTTCTTATTTCAAAAATAAAATGCTAAAGCTTATGGTTAGTCATTTGGACTTCTTTCTATTTACAATCTCTCAGGACCTTACCTTCTTTGACTGAAGACAGTATTACAGCTCAGGAGCTACCTCCTTCATATGAGCACTCCTTATTGCTCCTCTTATTAGCACTATCTCCTTCTTGAAATTATTTTCATATATTCTCTGATTTTAGTTACTTGCGTACCTTTTGTATTGGGCTAGGAATGTATATTCCTTGAGGGCAGGGAACATTTCTCATGCATCCCCAGTTCTGAGAACAGTGCCTGGAGCTTGGTAAACATTTGATATATGATAGCTGAATTAAATTGAGAAGGCAAGCATCACATGACCCCATCCCATATGTAAGATTGTTTTATGGGCTAAGAATTATAACAATAAAGGATTTTATAAGAGAAACTATGCCACTGATGTTTAAATAGGAGAGAAATCAAGATCCTCCTAATGTCATGTGCTTATAAAACATTTCCTAAGATATGTCATTATTGAATTTCAAGGTTAATATAAAGTAATAAAGTTACAACACACCCCTGTGAAGTCATTAATATATTGTAATTGTTTTTTCTCTAAGGTGTGGAAACTCAAGCAGATGGAGCTAAATGTTTCACCTAAAGCTACAGCGTATCATCTCTAGGCCTGCAATACCACTAATGTGCTGGGTGACCTTGGCTTGGTTATCTACCCTTTCTCTTCTTCAGACACATCACATTTTGCTTTACAAAAAGAAAGTTCTTAATGATATGGCATATAACCCTTAATGCATTTATGTAAGTGCCCCATAATGAAAAGTATACTGTCTTTCTTCATTCAGAATGTTTATCCCCTAAGTAGGCATGATTAGAGTCTGTACCATCAGGGAGGATTTCA
Source organism: Dromiciops gliroides (assembly GCF_019393635.1). NCBI lineage: Eukaryota > Metazoa > Chordata > Mammalia > Microbiotheria > Microbiotheriidae > Dromiciops > Dromiciops gliroides. The sequence continues at coordinate 75,799,344 of NC_057865.1, read as the reverse complement.
AAAAGCATAGGTTTATTGAGCATCAACTATCATAAGAAACTTTAGTGGAATACAAAGAGGAGTAAGATATACTCTGTCTATGTAGAACTTTTAACCTTCATGGAAGAAGACAAGTATACAAATCATCATGCTACAGGGCAAGATCTGATTGCTGCTATAGCAGCAATTAAAAAAGAAAGTTGATATCTTACACCTTATACTAAAATAAGGTCAAAATGGGTACATGATTTAGACATAAAAGGTGATACCATATGTAAATCTGGAGAAGAAGGAATAGTTTGCCTCTCAGATCTATGGAAAGGAGAACAGTTTATGACCAAACAAGAGATGGAGAATATTATGAAATGCAAAATGGATGACTTTGATTACATTAAATTAAAAAGTTTTTATACAAACAGAAGCAATGAATCCAAAATTAGAAGGGAGGCAGAAATTGGGGAAACAAATTTTATAGCCAGCATTTCTGATAAAGGCCTCATTTCTAAAATATATTGGGAACTAGATCAAATTTATAAGAATCTAAGTCATTCTCCAATTGAGAAATGGTCAAGGGATATGAATAAGCAGTTTTGTGATGAAGAAATCAAAGCTATCTATTGCTATATGACAAAATGCTCTAAATCACTATTGATTAGAGAAATGCAAATTAAAATAACTCTGAGGTAATACCTCACACCTATCAGATTGGCTATTATGACAAAAAAGGAAAATAAATGTTGTAGAAGCTGTGGAAAAATTGGAAGAGTAATGCATTGTTTTTGGTTTTTTTTGTTTGTTTTTTATCTGTTTTTTTTTTGTGAGGCAATTGGGGTTAAGTTACTTGCCCAGGGTCACACAGCTAGTAAATGTTAAGTGTCTGAGGCCAGATTTGAACTCAGGTCCTCCTCAATCTAAGACTGGTGCTTTATCCACTGTACCACCTAGCTGCCCCAGTAATGCATTGTTAGTGGAGCTGTGAACTGATCCAACTATTCTGGAGAGCAATTTGGAACTATGCCCAAAGGGCTATAAAGCTGTGCATACCCTTTGACCCAGCAATGCCACTATTAGGTCTTTTCCCCAAAGAGATCATAAAAAAAGGAAAAGGACCCACATGTACAAAAATATGTATAGCTGTTCTTTTTGTGGTGGCAAGGAATTGGAAATTGAGGGGTTGCCTATCAACTGGGGAATGGCTAAACAAGTTGTGGTATATGAATGTAATGGAATATTATTGTGCTGTAAGAAACAATGAGCAGACAGATTTCAGAGGAACCTGGAAGGACTTACATGAACTGATGCTGAGTGAGATGAGCAGAACCAGGAGAACATTGTACATAGTATCAACAATATTGTGTGTTGATCAACTGTGATAGACTTGACTCTTCTCAGTAATACAATGGTCCAAGGTTGTTCCAAAGGACTCATGATAGAAAATCCTCTCCAAATCCAGAAAAAAAGAGAACTGTAGAATTTAGATGCAGGCTGAACCATAGTATTTCTACTTTTTTGTTTTTGTTTTTTGAAGTTTTTCCCTTTTGCTCTGATTCTTCTTGCACAGCATGAGTAATGCAGAAATATGTTTAATGTGATTGTACATATATAACCTATATCAGATTGCTTGCTGTCTTGGGAAGGGGCAGGGAGGGCAGGGAGGGAGAAAAATTTGAAACTAGAAATCTTAGGAAAACAAATGTTGAAAACTATCTCTACATGTAACTAGAGAATAATAAAATACTTTTATGATAAAAAAGAAAGTTGAATTCCAGAGAAGGGAATAATATCTAGTAATAGTAGGGAAGGGACTGGGGGTGTCAGGGAAGGTTTCTTAGAGGTGGTGGCTTCCAGAATTAGATATTTTTTTAAAAATTGTAGGATTTCAGCAGAGATGAGGCATGAGGGAAAATAATATTTCGTGGTAGAGGGATTAATATCAACTAATCACTCCACAAGCTAATTATTTAGCCTGTGCTAAGTGCTCGGCATTGGGGTTCCAAAGACAAAATTTTCCTCAGCATTCTATACAAAGAATAGCATGTTTTCTCTTTAGCAATGGATCATAGGCCAAAAGCACAGGGACTCTTAGGGGAACAATTTGGTTTTGGTATATAACATGTCTAATAACTAGATCTCCAAAAAGGCATGACACACTTGTAAATTTAAACTATGTTATTAACACTTTACTAACAATTTTAAAGTATAGAAATCAACAAAATCATAATAAATCATGCCCTGATTTGTAACATAACCTGATATCTGATGTGCATTTACAGTGCTGACACTGAAAATTCAGCAGTCAGCTTTCCCAAGTCTTTATGTACTGGCTCTAGCATATCCCTGGGAGAGATATAATATTAAAAAGCGATTGCTTCCAAGACCAACGTAGAGGACTGTTCATGGCAGGCTGTTTTAGAGAGAAAAGCTAATATATGAGAGTATTGGGAAAAGGCCTCCTGGAGTAGGTGAAATTTGAGTGGAGGTTTGAAGGAAGTCCAGGAAACCAAGAGGTGGAGGTAAAAATGCTGAACATTCCTGGGATGGAGGATGGATAGCCAGGGAAAAATCACAGAGATGGGAGAAGGAATGTTGTTGGAAGCACTGCACATAAGTCATTCTTGCTGCAAATAGGCTAGTATTGCTGGAATACAATGTGTGAATTGGAAAATCAAATGTGAGAAGCCTGGAAAGGCAGGACGTGCTCAGGCTGTGGATTGTACGAGCTGACTTCAGAGCAAGGATGGACAAGCTTTAGCATCTGATTTTATATGTGGGAAGAGGGATAATGAGGAGTTGAGGATGACAACAAGGTTGAAAACTTAGGTAACTAAGAATAATGAGAAGCAGGGAAATTTAAAAGGAGAATGGGATTTCAGGGAAAAGACATTGAGTTCTGTTTTGGACATGCAGAGTTTGAGATGCCTATGCAACATCCAGTTTGAAATGTCCAATAAGCAATTAGATATGCACTCTTAGCGCTCAGGAGAGAAGGTAAGATTGGATATCCAGAACAAGGTGTGGTCTACGACCCTTAGAGAAGCTGACAGGATTACCACATGAGAGATAGCCCATGTCAGAACCTTGGGGGAAAACCACAATTTGAGTGCTCTATGGATGAGGAATTAGCAAAAGCAAGGGAGGAGTAGTCAGACAGGTAGTAGAACTGAAAAAAGCTAGATTACAAACACTCAGAGAGGAGAGATTAGGGAAAGGTGGCAAATGGATAAATATTGTAGAGATTCCAGGCAGGCAGAATCTTGAGAAAAGGCCATTAAATTTGAGAATTAATATATCATTGGGAACTTTGGATAGAGCATTTTCACCTGGTTGGTGACATTAGAAGACGATAAAGGTTTGAGAAGTGAGTGAGAGCAGAGGAAGAGGAAACAAATATAGGCAGCATTGTTCTTTGCTTTTTTGGAAAAGTGGGACCAAACTAACTATTTTGGGCAAAATAAAATTAAAAAAATATGTTTTCTATGCCTTAGGAGCTTTGAAACTAGAGGAAAAAAAAAGTAGGGAAGACTTCACTGATAAAAAGAAAACACAGTTATTTTAATATCTTGACAAAGTGTTATTTTTAATGATATTTGAGAAAATTCGTTTTTAAATTAAACTAATTGGAGTTTATGGGGAGATTTTTGTGTTCTGGAAGAACGAAGAGCTATCTTGAAGAAAGGGGAAAGTTTTTTTTTTCATTTAAAATGAGATTTGAGGTTTGTGATATTTATATCCTATTTATATTCAAATTTTTCTAGACTTATCATGATATAAATACAGATTCACTGAAGGGAAGAATCAACAACTCTGTGCTCACCAATTCCATCCTTTAAATTGCCAGACTATGTGACATTTTGGACTTCCACTTAGCCATTTATGCTCCTATGGGATCCAATCTATTATTCAGATATTGACTTTGAACTACATCTAAGAATAACACTGAGGGTAAAAATACTTGTGTGCAAATATAGCACCTTTCAAAGGTTGTTTGCATGAGTCAAAGCTCTTCCTCCCTACTTCTCCAAACACTTGGATATTTTCTTTAAAATGAAATAGGGAGGGAACAGAGAGGTGGCGCAGTAGATAAAGCACTGGCCCTGGATTGAGGAGGGCCTGAGTTCAAGTCTAACTTCAGACACTTGACACTTACTAGCTCTGTGACCTTGGGCAAGTCACTTAACCCTCATTGCCCTGCAAAAAAATGAAATAGGGAGTGATTTCTTTATTGGTCAGTATCCAATTTTCCATGGTAAATCTGGTTATCATATTTTTGAACTTCCTTTTTATACAATGACTTCAGCTAAGGGACATCTGGTATTGCCATCCGAGAGGACCAGAAACATTGGTTGTTATTTTGGCTTGCTAATTTGGGTGGGGGTTGGGAAATATTTAGTTGATTTTTATCTGTTGACTCAGATTCTCAGACTACATATCATTTAGGAAGAGATTTTATTTAAAGTTGATGCTTATCTTTTAGGTGGAATTTTACCATAAAAGAGAGGGAGGCTGAAAGAGAGGAAAAATACTTTGATATAAATATTGATACTAAATATACCATTTCTGCAAAACAGGAAGCTTACCTACCTTTTGTAGCCAGGTGGTAAACAGGAAATGAGCAAAGTATGTGTATTCCAGGTTGTAACCCACCAAACCTATAGTCCATAGCAGAGGAGAGCTGGCATCCTTCTCCATGAGGGGAAAAATAGACCCAAGAGATCCCTGTCTCTGAAAAGCTAGTAGGGTATTAGATAGAAGGATACTTGGAAAGCTTGTTTACTGCTACACTGCACACATCTCTCTCCCTTTTAAATACAGTATGTACTACCTCCTGACCTATCTTCATGGAAAAGGACAAGACATTGGAACACCAACAGTTTGGCCCATATGCCACATCCTTCAAGTGACTCCACTTGTTCCTCAAAATAAATTTTTGAATTAGTGTGTGTGTGTGTGTGTGTGTGTGTGTGTGTGTGTGTGTGTGTGTGTGTGCGTGCATGGGTGTGTGTGTCAGTGTTTGTGTGTGTATACATGCATGTGTGTGCTCACTTTTCTGATGTAGGGAAGGATGAGGGAATAATATATTAATCACTTTTGTTCCCCTGCTTTTATGTTTTTGTTTTCCAAGTTCTATGTCACATCTTTTTTTTTCTTTTTCTTTTTCTTTTTCTTTTTTTTTTTCCAATGAGGCAATGGGGGTTAAATCACTTTCCCAGGGTCACACAGCTAGTAAGTGTTAAGTGTCTGAGGCCGGATTTGAACTCGGGTACTCCTGACTCCAGGGCCTGTGCTCTATCCATTGCGCCACCTAGCTGCCCCTATGTCACATCTTTTTGAGATAGATGCTATCTCTTCTTTACAGCTGATATTAAAAGGTTAAGTGTATTGTTCCCTACCATAAAGCCATGGTTACAACTCAGTATTCCTCATTCCAGTATTATAGATGATACAACTTTTACTCAAAGATTTGTCAAAATAATACAGAATTTCAGACAAGATACTTTCTCCCTTTTACATGAAAGGAAATCCTGGGAAAGTAGCAGCATTAAATGTCTATAGACTATATTTCTGACATATGATACAAATAACTGTGTGAAGAGAATAAATCTAATACAGATAGTAATTAGAGAAATTTTGGTGGGGTTCATTTTCCTTTTGGTGGTTAAAAAATCACTCCAGAAAATGACATTCAAAAGTTACCCAGGCCTAGATAACTTAATTGAAAATCTTTCCCTTCTTATTCCTATTACTCTCTTTCCTTCTCTCAATTGTGATAATAGAAAAATTAATGAATAATAGGTATTTTATATTTAAAGTAACTTCTTTATACTACAGAGTAATAAGTACATCTTAATATTCCAAGATAATATGATCATCTTAGACTTTAAATTAAAGAAAAAACACAAGACATATTTGTTGTTCATGTATGGTAGAGAAAAATTCAACTCCCACTTCAAATCTTGATCTGGTTATTTCATCACTTTTTTCAATAATCCCCAAGTTTCAGGGCTAGAATTAACCCAATTGCCTCTCTGGAAATTGTTTATAAAAATTTTAAGATATAGTTTGTTTTGTGGTTGTCTAGAATTGAGGTCATGCCAAGCCAGGAGATAATAGAATGTTGTCCAACCAGTGATGTTCATCTCTTATACACTTCTAAAGCCCAAGGAGTTTTTAGTAGCTTAGCAGCTGTAAAAGAGAGATCTAGGGGGTTGTATATTAGAGTGGAAAAAAACAATGTAGGGAGAAACACTATGGATTGAGAGCCAAGAGAATTAGTTTCTAGTCCCAATTCTGCCATTAAATGAAAATGGGATCTTAAGTCACTTAAATCTTCTGCACTTCAGTTTCCTCTTTTGTAAAATGAAAGAATTGGATTGCAGTAGGGGTTTCTAACCTTTATCATATCATAGGCCTCCTTAGCCTATGGACCCTTTCTCTGAAAAAAAATTAAATACATAATATAAAATGCATGGGGTTACAAATGAAGCCAATTATATTGAAATATACCTATCAAATATATAAAAAAGAAGCACCAAGTTCACAGACCATTGTTTAATAATCCCTAGATTAGATGATCTGTCAAGTTTCTTCTTGCTCTAAAATATTCTATAGAGGGTAAATCTATTAGCTTTTCTCCAGATAATAGCACTTTTACCACAATCTAAATGGTAAGGAAAGAGAAGAGCTCATTGGAAGGGGTAATGAATTAAAAAATATACTGTAAGCAAATGGCAGGACTGGTGAGAACAACTGTAATTTCTGGTATATTGGACATATACTTTACTACATTGGGTTCTCTCAATAATTATTTCATTAATTCAATAACATTCAATAATCATTTAAGTGCCTCTTCTGTTCAAGGAAATGTTCTAGGTTCTATTTCGTCTTTGCATTCCTCTAAGTGTTCAATGCCTGCCTCTTAGTAGGAACTTAAGAAATGTGAATTGATTTATTGGGCATAGGGACAATAACAAAAAAAAATACAAAACAGTAGATGCCATTGAGGAAGAATTAAGGAATGTGGACTCTGGGAAGAAATCACATATACATAGATAAATTGATATATTATCTATACAAAGTAAATACAGAACAACTTTGGTAGGGAGAGGACACTTAACTGGGGGATGGTGTTATTGTATAAAGGTGGGGACAGATCTGGAAAGGTCTTGAATAGGAGGTAGCACTTAAGCTGAGCATTGAAGGGAAGGAGATGATAAGTTGAGAAATTGGGCAAGACAGAATATAGGTCAGTTTGACTAGAATATGGGATGCATGTAGGAAAACTATGTATTACTGATATTTCCTGAATAGACTTAGGGTCTTTTAGGGGCAATATAATTTCAGAAAGGATAGTTCCATTTATATGTTGTTTTTTTTTTTTTCAGCTATACTTTGGAGAACAATTTATCTAAACTTGTTCATTAGTAGCTTTTTCTTACTGGACTAACAGACTATGGTTAAATAGAAAAATTGGGAGAGACTAATCAATACTTCAAACAAGTCAATTAGATTGGGGCAGCTAGGTGGTGCAGTGGATAAAGCACATGCCCTGGATTCAGGAGAACCAGAGTTCAAATCTGGCCTCAGACACTTAACACTTACTAGCTGTGTGACCCTGAGCAAGTCACTTAACTCCCTTTGCCCCACAAAAACCCCATAAAACAAAAAATCCCCAAAACAAACAAACAAAAAATAAAATCAAGTCAGTCAAATTGAGCAGCAAGGCACCCTGAGGCAGGAGGATGCAAGTGCTGACCAAGTCAAGCCATCACAATCACCTTGAATATCATCTCCCCTCAGACCCTGATGGAGACAGCCCAGGATACTTAACCCAAGATCTGTCTGAAAAGCAATGCTTCTAGTCTAGTGCACACAGGTATCAATCACCCTGGGAAGCAACTCCTATAGAGATGCAGTCTGGAAACTTTTCCTTCAGGTATTTAAAGCCATAGCTACTGAAGAACCAGAAAAGAAAGTTCTTGCCAAGACAGTCCCTATCACTGTCAAATGGTTCAATATCAGAAACTGGTATAATTTTATCAGTGGAAATGACATTAAAATGCATTAACATCTGTTTTGCTCTTGCACCCCAAGGACCACTCAGCTGCAGCAACTTAGATGGGTGAATACTTGGAGAGAAACAAAATATACCACATTTCAAGATTTTAATGCTTTAAATAACATTAGCCTTGCAGTTGAGTTCTTAGAAACTAAATCTTAGTGCTCAAAAAAACAATCATTTTGTCACTGACCTATTGACCCTGGGCTCTCACTGACCTGGTTTTGATCTTGTTCTCAGAGTGGACCTTGGAGCCACCACTTTAATTGATTTTCAGATGAGAAACTAATCCTGAATGATATCTGACAAGTAACATCTTAGGAATGGCAAAAAGCCTAGATCTTGTATTGTTCTTCCTTACAGTGGGAAATTCACAATTTTCTCCAGATGAGAGGAAGAAATTAGATAATCAGAAAAGTGATAGGACTTTGAAATGGGTTGTGGGTGAGGGAAAAGAGTTTCTTTGTTAGAGAACATTCTTGTAGCTGTTTGAAGTGGGGCCCTCACGTCTAAGGATTTGGGGTGAGAAGTATGTTTTTCAGGATGTGGCTGGAGGTTGGTTTGGCTTCAGCTCAAAGATTCCAAAGAAGCTCCCTTTCTAGAAGGCTGTCAGGTCTTCTCTGGATAGGATGGATTTTGACATTGCCAAGAAACAGTGTCAGCATCTGCCTTAGAGAAATAGCCATACTTTCATTTAGGTTCTTATCCTAGCCTGAAGAGGCATGGTGATCATCTTTCTTACTCTCTGTTTTCTTCATTCCATACTAAATTGATCATTTCAAGAACATTCATGAATCTGGCCCAGGTGACATATTCCATTGTCTATTGGTGAATTTAAGGATTTTGGGGCAACAAAAGAAGTTTCATTAGGTGGTTCAGGTTCATACGCTATCTATAATAGGCCAATTTTGTGCTTTCTTATCAAGTAAGCAGTTGCCTGAAAACACCATTTGTTTTGTGAAAATGAAACAAAACAAACAAAAAGAGAAAATGAAAATATTATGCTTCTTTAACTTTGGTATTTGTGCATTTATCCCCCTAAAGTTATTTTGTATTGGAATCTCAACTCTTTTCTATTATTTCATAATCTGATTTTGAATAATTGGAAAAAATAAGAACATTGCAAGTATACATATATTATTAATATGCTTCTTTTAATTTATTTTTAGGTTATACATTATAATCATGTTAAACATATTTCCATATTAGATATTTTGTAAGAGAAGAATCAGAGGAGCAGCTAGGTGGCATAGTGGATAAAGCACCAGCCCTGGATTCAGGAAGACCTGAGTTCAAATCCGGACTCAGACACTTGACACTTAACTAGCTGTGTGACCCTGGGAAAGTCACTTAATCCCCATTGCCCCCCCACCCCCCAAAAAAAAGAGAAGAATCATAACAAAAGGGAAAAACCATAAGCAAGAAGAAGCATACAAAATAAAGTACAACAAAAGTGAAAATTGTATGCTTTGATCTGCATTCAGACTCCATAGTATTTTTTCTGGATGTGGAAAACATTTTCCATTAGGAATGTTCTGGAATTGTCTTGGATCATTTTATTGCTGAAAAGAGCTAAGTATCACAGTTGACCATCACATGATATTGCAGTTACTGTGGACAATGTTCTCTTGGTTCTGCTTACTTCATTCAGCATCAGTTTGTGTAAGTCTTTCTAGGTTTTTCTGAAATATTCCTGTTGATTATCCCTTACAGCACAATAGTATTCCATTACATTCATATAACACAACTTATTCAACCGTTCCCCAATTGATGGGCATCCCCTCAATTTTTAGTTCTTTGCTACCACAAAAGGGCAACTATAAATATTTTTATACATGTAGGTCCTTTTCCCTTTTTTATCATCTCTTTAGGATATAGACCTAGTAGTGGAATTATTGCATCAAAGGCTGTTTTTATACCCCTTTGGTCATAGTTTCAAATTGCTTTCCATAATGGTCGGATCAATTCGTAGCTCCACTCACAATGCATTAGTGTTCCAGTCTTCCCACATCTTTTCCAACATTTATCATTTTCCTTTTTTGTCATATTAGCCAATTTGATAGGTGTGGGGTGGTACTTCAGAGTAGTTTTAATTTGCATTTTTCTATTCAATAGTGATTGAGAACATTTTATCATATGACTTTAGATAGCTTTAATTTCTTCATCTGAAAACTGTCTGTATATCCTTTGGCCATTTTTTAATTGGGCAATGACTTGTATTCTTATAAATTAGATGCAGTTCTCTTTATATTTTAGAAATGAAGCCATTATTAGAAACATTGGCTGTAAACATTGTTTTCCTTATTTTTGCTTTTCTTCTAATCTTAGTTGCATTTGTTTTGTTTGTGCAAAACCACTTTAATTTAATGTAATCAAAATGATCCTTTTAGCATTTTATAATGTTCTTTATCTCTTGGTTAGTCATAAATTCTTTCCCTCTCCATAGATCTGTCAGGTAAACTATTCCATCCTCCTCTATTTTGGCTCTGGTGTCATCATTTATGTCTAAATCTTGAACCCACTTTGGTATTTGGAATACTTTGGTATTGGGTGTAAGATGTTTCTAGTGCTATAAAATATTTTTTTGTAGTTTGATTGGTGTGTCACTGGGTAAGTAAATTAATTTAGGTAGAATTGTACTTTTTATTATCTTAGCTTGGCCTACCCCATAGCAATTGATATTTTCCCAATTGTTTATTTTTTTATTTTTTTTGTGAGGCAATTGGGGTTAAGTGACTTGCCCAGGGTCACGCAGCTAGTAAGTGTTAAGTGTCAGAGGCCAGATTTGAACTCAGGTACTCCTGAGTTAAGGGCCAGTGCCTTATCCACTGCGCCATCTAGCTGCCCCTTCCCAATTGTTTAGATCTGATTTTATTTGTGTGAGAAGTGTTTTATAATTGTGTTCATATAATTCCTGCTTTTGCCTTGGTAGGTAGACTCCTGAATATTTTATATTGTCTATAGTTATTTTAAATGGAATTTATCTTTTTATCTCTTAATGCTGGACTTTGTTGGTCACATGTAGAAATACTGATGATTTATGTGGGTTTATCTTCTATTCTGCAACTTTGATAAAGTTTTTAATTGTTTCAAGTAGTTTTTTAATTGATACTCTAGGATTCTTTAAGTATACCATTATATCATCTGCAAAGAGTGATAGTCTTGTTTCATCCTTGCCTATTCTAATTCCTTCAATTTCTTTTTCTTCTTATATTTCTAAAGCTAACATTTCTAGTACACTATTGAATAGTAGTGGTGATAATGGACATCCTTGTTTCACCTCTGATCTTACTGGGGACACTTCTAACTTATCTCTGTTACATATCACTCTTGCTGATGGTTTTAGATATATATTGCTTAACATTTTAAATAAAGCTTCCTTTATTCCTATGCTCTGTAGTGTTTTTTATCCTTTTTTTTTTTTTGGTGAGACAATTGGGGTTAAGTGACTTGCCCAGGGTCACACACACAGCTAGTAAATGTTAAGTGTCTGAAGCTGGATTTGAATTCAGTTCCTCCTGACTCCAAGGCTGGTGCTCTATCTACTGTGCCACCTAGCTGCCCCCTCTCTAGTGGTTTTTAATAGGAATGGGTGCTGGTTTTTTCCCCCAAAATTTTCTCTGAATCTATTGAGATATTCATATGATTTTGGTTAGTTGTGTTATAGATGTGGTAGATTATGTTGACACTTTCCTTAATATTGAACCAACTCTGCATTCCTGGTATAAACCCCACCTGGTCATAATATATTACTGTGGTGATAAATTGCTGTAATTTATTTGCTAACATTTTATTTAGAATTTTTGTATCAATATACACTAGGAAAATTAGTCTATAATTTTCTTTCTCTGTTTTGGTTCTTCCTGGTTTATGTATCAGCCCCATATTTGTCTCGCAATAGTAATTTGGTAGGACCTCCTTCTTAATCTTTTACCTCCAAATAATTTGTATAGTATTGGAATTATTTGTTCTTTAAATGTTTGATAGAATTTAGTTGTAAATAAATTTTGCCCTGTACATTTTTATTTAGGGAGTTCATCGATGGCTTGTTTAATTTATTTTTCTAAAATGGGCTTATTTAAGTATTTTGTTTCTTCGTCTATTAAGCCGGGCAATTTGTATTTTTGTAAACATTCATCCATTTCATTTAGATTATAAAATTTATTGGCATACAGTTGGGCAAAATAGCTCCTAATTATCACTTTAATTTCCTTTTCATTGGTGGTGAATTTAACGTTTACATTTTTGGTACTGGTAATTTGGTTTTCTTCATTCTTTTGATCAAATTAACCAAATGTTTATCTATTTTATTGGGTTTTTTTCCACAAAAGAAGCTTTGTTTTATTTATTAATTATATAGTTTTCTTATTTTTAATTTTGTTAATCTCTCCTTTGATTTTCAGAATTTCTAATTTGGCATTTAATTGGGGATTTTAATTTGTTGTTTTTCTAGTTTCTTTTTAGTGACATGTCCAATTCATTGATCTCCTCTTTCTCTATTTTATCCATGGAGGCATTTAGATATATAAAATTTCCTTTAAGAACTGGTTTGGGGGCAGCTAGGTGGCGCAGTGGATAAAGCACCGGCCCTGGAGTCAGGAGTACCTGAGTTCAAATCCGGCCTCAGACACTTAACACTAGCTGTGTGACCCTGGGCAAGTCACTTAACCCCAATTGCCTCACTAAAAAAAAAAAGTCTAAAAAAAAATGTAAAAAAAAAAAAGAACTGGTTTGGCTGCAGCTCATAAGTTTTGGTATGTTATCTCATTCTCATTCTCTTTGTTGAAAATATTAATTGTTTCTATGATTTGTTGTTTGATCAACTCATTCTTTAGGATGAAATTATTTAGTTTCCAAGTAATTTTTTGTCTATCTTTCCATGTCTCTTTATTATACATATTTTTTTTTTGCATCATGATCTGAAAAGGATACATTTACTATATCTGCTTTTCAGCATTTGACTATGTGATGAAATAATGACTATGAGGTTTTTATGCCCTAATATATGGTCAATTTTTGTGTAGGTGCCATGTACCACTTAGAAAATGGTATATTTCTTTTTATCTCCATTCAGTTTTCTCTAAAGATCTAATATATCTGATTTCTCTATTCACATCTTTTATTTTGTTCTGAGAGGGGAAGGTTAAGGTCTGCCATTAGTATACTTTTGTTATGTATTTCTCATTTATAACTCACTTAACTTCTCTGCTAAGAATTTGGATTCTATACTACTTGGTGCATATATGTTTAGTATTGATATTACTTCAATGTCTATGGTACCTTTTACCAAGATGTATTTTCTTTCCTTATCTATTTTAATTACATCAATTTTTGCTTTTGCTTTGTCTGAGATAAGTATTGCTACACCTGCTTTTATTTTACTTCAACTGAAGAATAAAATATTCTGATATAGCCTTTTATTTTTATTCTTTATGTATCTTTTTTGCTTCAAATGTGTTTCTTGAAAAAAACCGTATTGTAGGAGTCTGGTTTTTAATCAACTTTGCTATCAACTTCCATTTTATGGGAGAGTTCATCCCATTCACATTCAGTTATGATAGCTAACTGTGTATTTGCCTCCATCTTATTTTGCCCCCTTTTTACATTTTTTCTCTTTCCTTATGCCTTGTTCCTTCTCACTAGTGTTTTTCTTCTAATCACCACCTCCCTCAATCTGCCCTCCATTCTATCAGCACCCCACCCTTTTCTTTCCCTTTTTCCCTCTTATATTTCTTTAGTCAAAGATAAAATTCTATACTCAACTGATGTGTATGTTTTTCTTTCTTTGAGCCAAATCTGATGAGAGTAAGGTTGAAATAATGCTCACTCCTTGCTTCTTTCCCTCTAGTGTAACAGGTCTTTTGTGCTTCTTTATGTGATGTAATTTACCCCATTCTGCCTTCCCTTTCATCTTCTCCCAGTATACTCTTGTTTGTCAACCCTTAAGTTTTTTTTTTGTATCATCACATTAAAATCAACTTATACCCATACCCTCTGTCTATGTATACTCTTTCTATCTGCCCTAACAAAGATACAGTTCTCAAGAGTTACAAGTATCTTCTTCCCATGTAGGCATGTAAACTTTTTAACCTCATTGAATAACTTTTTTTCTTTCCTGTTTTACCTTTTAATGCTTCTCTTGAGTCTTGTATTTGAAGATTGAATTTTCACTTCAGTTTTGGTCTTTTCACCATGAAAATTTTAAAGTCACCTATTTCATTGGATGTCCATTCCCCCCCCCCCCCAAAAATAAATTATGCTCAGTTTTGCTAAGTAGTAGATTCTTGGTTTTAATCCAAGCTCCTTATCCCTCCAGAAGGTTGTCTTCTATGTTGGAACTGAAGACCTCATAACTAAACTTTTGTGCCACTAGCCTGCTAAGACAGGACCAAGGGGCCTTAGCTGCTGATCTGTCCTGTGGCTAAGAGCCTTCTGCTGGCTTGCCCAGACACCCTTTGTATTTCCTGCACTCCCCTTTTACCCAAGTGAGACAGACCTTTCCTGAAGTCCTTCCAGGCTATCTTAAGCCAGATGATTGTTTCACTTCATCTTTTTTGTAGGATTTGTAGCTCCAGAAGGCTTGATTGAATGTTGTTTTTGAGGGAAATTTGGGAGAGCTCAGGTGACTTCCTGGCTTCTCTCTGCCATCTTAGCTATACATCCATCCCATCTAATGTGTTTCTTTATATGCACCAATGCACTTACTTTGTGTACAGCATTATAGTAGATGTCATAATTGCAATTCTATCTATAGAAGGAGGTCCTTATCTGTAGAAGGATTTCACCAAAGTCTGACATTGACAACAGTGTGTCTGAGATACTACATGATTTAATAATGCCTCAGCTCCCAACTATTGGGGTCCAGTTCAGTCTCTCCTGAGTCCCTGTGACTCTGCTGAATCCCCATATCACAGTGAGAAGAGGGGACATCATTTCACTTCTGTAAAGCTCCCTGATTTGCAGTTTAGTCTAGAGTTCTAATCAAGTTAGATGACTCCCTTCTAATTGTTTCACATTCTAATTGAAAATTGGTAGTTGTTTTAGAAAGATAAAAACCTATTGAATAGAATAGAATTGAGCCAAGGAGACGACTTAAATCACCTTCTCTTAACAGTGCATGCTTTGGAATATTTAATGACCATAAGTGTTCATGACCTTGGTTTTATATTTCAAGTGGAATTCAGTAGGTCCTTCATGTAAGTATTCATCTATTCTCCCTTTGAAGTTTCATAAATTATTACAAGTTATCATACAGGAATGACAGCTAAACAAAATTGAGTGTTGCACCATGTGATGCTTTTACATATTGAAATGTTTACAATATGCTTATCTACTGCATCCAAAACAAACTGTATAACATTTGACACAAATTCTGTCTGTTGCTATTGTTAATAGTGCTCATCTCTTAACATTTATCCTGCCCAATAAATGAAGGGGAAACTTTATAAATAATGTATGGCACATATTAGGTGCTTAATAACTACTTTTTGATCAAGTGATTTGTTTTGCTGAGGTAATAAGAGAATATTTAAGCTTTTTATTCTTTAAATATATACAGTATTTCTTAGAATTCTAGTAGAATCTCTATTTTGGATTTCCAACAGGGAGAATGTTAGAGTGGCTGAAAAATAATCCACTTTATGATTCAACATTTGGCTCAGGATCTTGCACATAGTTGTTGTTCATCTTTCATTTTGAAGAGGGCCAGTGACATCACAGGGTGATGTGTTGACTTGTGCATGAACTAGATTTAAGTGAGGCAGAGAAGTTGTCAGTCTCACTCTCTTTTCCAGAGAACACATTTTAAATAGTAAAGTAACAATGTGAGATGTCTTCTCATTAGTTATAGATTTAGCACAGTGCTTGGAGCATGGTAGATGTATTAATAAATGTTTACTGACTGACTGATTATTAAATGAGTGAGACATCCAAAAGGAGAGGGAGTCTAGCGTAGTGTTGAAGTCAGGAAGACCTGAGAAAATCCTGCCTCAGAGACCTACCAGTGATGTAACCCTAAGTAAGTCATTCTATCTCTTTGACTTCAGTTTTCTTATCTGGAGAATGGTGGGATTGGCCTTATTGGCTTCTAAGGTACTTATGATCCTATGATGTGACAAATAAAACTAAATCTGTAGTCCCTTTAAATTAGAAGCTTTAGCACCAGTCTTTGGGCATTAAGCATTTATTAAAGAGAGAACACGTGAAGATCAGAAAGATAGGAAATCTGTCTACCCTGGCCTGCTTCTTCTGCCACCATGAGCTTGTTCCCAAATGAAAGAGAGCCTTTCTTCCTCAGTTCGAGCAGAAGCTTCCTGCAGGACCAGAAGAGGGAGGGTCCCCCCACACAGCTCCAATTTAATTGGCTGGTAGCATTCAAATCCATTGATTGACATGACTTGAAGGTGGTCCATGAATTGTGACGTGACTTCTGGATGCTTGGATGACATTAGAAAGGTCACCTCATGTCTTTCTTGGCAGGGAGTGGCTCTCTGGTTCTCACAGTGATAAATGCTAGAGGAGTGAATAGAGAAAGGAGAATGAGGTGTGTAAAAAAATAACAGCTAACATTTATATAGGTTTTTAATGTTGGCAAAGTAATTACACAAATATCTCATTTTATCCTCACAACAACCTTCATAGATGTTACTATTATCTCCACTTTACATATGATTAAATAGAAGTAAATAGAAGCTAGGTGGCTTGCCCAGAGTCACAAAGGTAGTTAATTTTTTTTTTTTTTTTTTTAGTGAGGCAATTGGGGTTAAGTGACTTGCCCAGGGTCACACAGCTAGTAAGTGTTAAGTGTCTGAGGCCAGATTTGAACTCAGGTACTCCTGACTCCAGGGCTGGTGCTCTATCCACTGCGCCACCTAGCTGCCCCAAAGCTAGTTAATTTTTGAGCCTGAATTTGGCCTTGTATAATCCTTATTCCACGTCCATCTAATATTCATCTGTTGTGCTACATAGCAAAAGCTTTCTTGGAGAAAATGGGATTTCAGTTGTGCTTTGAAAGAGGAATAGCATTTGGAAAAAAGAGAAAGGTTGGTACTTTGGGGGCCAGGGACCTACAGTGAATTTTCCATTTTCTAACACATTGCCTTCTTTACATCCAATTTCCCAATCAAAGTGGATAGTACCACTAAGCTTCCTATTAAAAAGTGGCAGGCTTTTAACCTAATCCATATCTTTCCTTTTTTTTTATTTAGTCTATCTATAAATCTTGAAGTTTCTACCTTGCTTCTATTCCTCTATCTCTTTCTCCTTTCTTTTGTTTCAATGAAGGCAATGGTTATCTCTTCAAGGAAAGAAATTCTACCATTTTCTCTCCTCCTCTCTCCATCTTCCATCTTTCTGCTTATCTCTACAGACTTTTGGCTGTCTCTCTTTCCAGGGCCAAAATGTCAAAATATATTTACTACATTTTCCATTTGAATGTCATGATCATTTCTTGGTCTTATGCTCTTTTTTCCCTCCTTGTTGGAAGAGCTTCCTTTTACTTCTCTTAATTTGGACATCATTAAGTGAGTCAGTGGTGCTCTTTTACTTATAGGATCGTAGATCCAGAGTTGTTCAGGAAATCAGAGACCGATTTCCTTATTTTACAGATAGGAAAACTAAGAAACTGAGAACATGCCTAATTACAAGTTACTAGTGCTTAGGAATTTCTGTCTCATGGTGGGGACCCCTGTACTCTGAATGTCACCAAGTTGGACTGGTATGTTCCTGATATTCCTAGTTAGAAGTAGGAATGTTTTTCTTTTTCCTGAAGAAAATATTATAAACAATGATAACAAATTCAAATTAAAACTATAGCATTGGGTGGCACAGTGGATAAAGCACCGGCCCTGGATTCAGGAGTACCTGAGTTCAAATCCGGCCTCAGCCACTTGACACTTAACTATCTGTGTGACCTTGGGCAAGTCACTTAACCCCAATTGCCCCACAAAAAACAACAACCAACCAACCAAACAAACAAACAAAAACTATAGCATTACAAAAAAAAGACCCCAAAACTGTAACATTACTATTATTATGCAGCTATATTATGGGTTCAACAGACTTTGTTGCCAATCTAGAAACCTAATATCCAATTATAAAGTTGTTTATATGGGGGCAATGTGTTCCAAGCTTCAAGGGGCTGAATTACGTGTGATCTTTTGAAACACAACTCATTCCCTAGTCAAGACTTCCTATACTCTATTTATCTCACATAAACCATTAAATATGAGTTACCTCTGAACAACATACTTAATTAATGATGTATTTTTTAAAACAATTGTCACATATTTAGAATTGGAAGGGATTTCAGAAGCCATTGAATTAACTCTTTCATTTTACAAATGAGTAAACTGATGTTCAGGGAGGTTTTGATTTTACTCAAGGTCACATGGATAAAACGTGACAGAGTCGGGATTCAAACATATAGCCTTAGACTTAAGAGCCAATACCATTTCCACTGTACTTCAAGTGATCATTTTTATACACAGTGCTTTTCTAAGAGTGAGGTTTATCTTTTTTGATATAGCTGTGTAAGTAGAGACTTCTTGATTAAAGAAACTCAAGCAGCATTTATGACTGGATAAAAGCCTTTCTTAACTGAACTTATGAACATATGTAGGAATGGAGGCCTCCTTCTTCCGTTTAACCATCACTGGACTAAAGCAGGTCATCTTGTCATATCATTTTTTCTGAAGACATCTTGATAAACATAATGGCTGCTTCAGAAAACACACTTGGCAGGGTAAGACTAGCACAAGCCTATTTTCTTTATCTCATTTCTGTAATGGCAAACATCAAAGAATTAAATAGCCATATGGAGGCCTAGTCATTTTCAAAAAGTTTATTTAGAAATTTCATAGCTGATTTGTCAGAATATTGTGACACATTCCTAGCCTCTCCCTTCCCCATGCCTAATTGCCCCTGTTTTCACTAAAAGAACAAATTAAATGCTGAACACTTTGAAATGTATACTTTTATGCTATGGAAACTGGCCCATTAAGTTGGTGTCTTTTCAAAAGATGATGAGTTTGGGTACTTCAAAATGTGAAAGAAACGTTAAAGATACCATGTGCTCACATACTTGGAAAAAAGGTTATTAGTAATGCAAATAGCCAGTTATTTTTGCTTTGTGTTAAACTAAATGAAACCATTACAACCAAAAGAAACTCAGAATATATTCAGATGTTAAGGAATTTTGCCTGAAGTCTTTGAAAGGAAGATGAATGGTCTCTACTTTTGCAATAGCTAATTCTTAACTTCATCAGTGTCAGGCTACCTAAGAATTCTAAGTGTGGGCCATGATGACAGTGGAGTTCATTTCTTCATTTAATAATATGACAACTGTGTCTTTACTATTGTGTTCAGTTCTGCCAAAAAAATGTTATGAAAGGCCAATAGGCACCCATCCAAAGAAAGGTGCACAGAATGGTGATGGGTCTAGAAATCATGTTCTTTGAGGAACAGTGGAAGGAGATATGTGTATATATATAACTTGGAAAAAAGAAGTATAGGTAGGAGATATGTTAGCTGAGTTCAAATATTTAAAGAGTTATCATATGGAAAAATGATTAGATTTATGTTCTGTGACCTTTTAAGGATGACATAAGGATGGGCATAAGATTTGGAAAGAAATTTGGTTTATTATAATAAATGTTTTATAACAATTAGAGCTTTTAAAATACAACTCAATGACAGATTTTGTTAAGGAACTACCATATAAAGGTAATTTGACTAGTTGATAGATTTAAAAATATTACATTGGAAATAGTATTTACTTCTAAGTGCTTACAGTCTATGAGAGAAGATAAGATTATATATACACATATATACATACATAATATGCCATGTCATATAATAAATATCTTACTATATATTATATAGAATTATATATTAAGTTATATGTACATATACATATATATATATGTGTGTGTGTGCATACATTTTGCCAATTAACCAATAAATGCGAAGTAATAGTTTGTACAAAGTATTCTGAAATCTTAAGGGAGCTGATCACTGATCCATATGGGCAAATGAAGAAAGACATTGAGGAGGAGAAGGAGATCAAAGGTAAATTGGGCATGGAAGGCAAAGATTTTAACAGACTAAATTGGTGATAGGGTTTGAGGAGGAATTATCATGTTATGTTTCTGGTGATGGGGTTGAGGAGGAATTATCATGTTATGTTTCTTGAAAAGACAGAGATGTGGCCTAGATCATAGTAGAGTTAGAATAATAATAATAATAATGATAATAATAATAATAATAATAATTATTATTAGCAAGGCAATGAGGGTTAAGTGACTTGCCCAAGGTCACACAGCTAGTTAAGTGTCAAGTGTCTGAGCCTGGATTTGAACTCAGGTACTCCTGAATGCAGGCCTAGTGCTTTATCCACTGAGCCACCTATTTGCCCCTAGAATTATTTTTAACTGACTGAATGAGCAGACTAAACAAATACTTATTAATTGTTTGATACCATAAGGTTTTTAATAAAGTGTCCTAGAGATCTCTTTGGTCTGGCCCAGTTAAAGTTTTTTTAATTTTTTTTAATCAAGACTTGAATGATATGATTAGCTTTTTTATGCTTACTGATAACACAAATCTTCTGTGGGTCATTAATATGTTGGTGATAGAGAAAAGTAATAGAAGAGGTAATAATGTTACACTGAATAAAATGAGATATAATTTGTTAGGAATAAATATCAAGTATTACAAGGGTACAAAAATGAAATTCCTAAATATAAAATGGGAGAGTTCTGGGTAAATAGAAAAATTCTGAAAAGGATTTGGGGATTTTAGTGGAGTGAACTCTTCCATGTTTCAGCAGTGGATGCAATCATGGGCTATTGTCAGAGGCATAGCTTCCAGGACCAAGGAGATAATATTCTTACTATACTCTGCTCTTCTCAGACCTAATCTAGAGTATTGTATTAAGTTTTGGGTACCATATTTTAGAAAGGACATTAAGTATAAACTGGGGAGCATCTGAAGTAGGGCAACCAGAATGGTTGCCTAATGAGGACCCGTTGAAAGAACTAACATTGTTTAGCCTGGAGAAGGGAAGACTTAGGGTGGAAATTGGGGAGGAAGTGGACTTAATGACTATCTTCAAGTATAAGAAGGGTTGTAATGTAGAAGGGTTTAGATTTTTTTATACTCATTCGAAAGAGGGCTGAACTAGGAGAAGGGAGCAGATGTTGTAGAGACAAACTTAATCTTGATGTAAGGGAAAAAACACTTCCTAATAGTAGGAGCAATTCAAAAGTGAAATAGGCTACCTTGGAAACTAGTGAGATCCCCCTCAGAGATATTGATGGAAAGATTGAATGACTGCTTGTTGGGTATGCTGTAGAGAGGATTATAGTTCAGGTATGGGTTAAAGTAGTTGACCACTGAGGTCTCTTCAAGTGCCAAATTTATTTGATTCTGTGATTTTGTGAGGAGGAAGGAAGCTGAGGTTAGTTTTTAGAAATATCATTAGCAAAGTAAGGGAGAAAAAGGGATATCTAAAAAGATCAGGGAATGCTGAGAAGCCTAAATTGATTGGAATATACAGTACTGGAGAGGGAATACTGTGATATAAAGCAAGAAAGATAGATTAAAGCTAGTTTGGATGGCCTTGAATGGCAGGATATTTTCATGGTTTTAGAGCTGAAAGGGAACTTAGAAATTATGTAGTCCAAGAATATTTTTTTTCCAGAGAGTGAGCCTGAGATCTAAAGATATTAAGTGGCTAGACCAAGTACACAAAAGTAAAAAGCAGATTAAAAATTTGTAGCCAAGAACTGCTTATCCAAATCCACTATTATGTCCATTACACCATGCTGCCTCCCTTAAAAAAGTTTATATCTGTCCTAGAGGCAATAAGGAGCCCTTGAAGATTTTTTTGATATGTGAGTGGAATGATTGGATCTTGTTGTTTAGTCATTTGAGCAGTGTCTGACTCTGTGACCCAATTTGAAGTTTGTTGGCCTTTGCCAAGATCTTTATCTTGAAATGGTTTTCCATTTCTTTCTGCAGCTCATTTTATAGACAAGGAAACTGAGGCAAAAGGTCACATAGCTAGTAAATGTATGAGGGCAGATTTGAACTATGCCACCTAGCTGTCCCTGAATTACATGGTCAGTGGTATGAAATTTGGATTCAATTACATAGAAAACAGAGGCATGAAGAACAGGTAGGACACTATTCTAATTGTCTAGATGAGATAAAGATTTGGGAATTTTTCATATTGAGATGATAATCAGTGTGATTGCAATGAGGATCTCCAAGGGAAGAAATCCTAAGATAGAGTTTGGGGACATGGCCAATTTTATAGAGTAGAAATATGAAGATTAATGAAGGAGATGCTGTTGGTCACCTCTTTCTAGAAATTCTTTTCTACCTAGGTTTTCATGATACTACTCTCTCCTGTTTCTTCTCCTATCTATCCATCTGTTCTTTAGTCTCCTTTGCTAGTTCTTTACTCATTGGTTTAGCCCACCAACCATGCATTTCCTCCAAAGTCATCACCCAAGTTCAGGCCCTTATCTGACTAGATGTTTATATAAGATCTGCCTGCCTTGGATATATGTGGTTCATCGAAAAGACATTGGCTTTGTGTTTTTAAGACCAATTATAATTTGGATTTCTCTATTTCTTTCATGGACTATCTAAGGCTTGTGCTTAATAGCTTAAGATATTTCAAATGAAACCGTACCATATGTGCAAAATGCAGATTCATGAGCATTTAGACTTGTAAATAAATTGTAATCAATTTATCCAGCATGTCCAAGAACTTCACAAATAGGAAAATCTACAGTCTTAATCATTTGCCTAGCTGAAATCATTACAGTAAAACCTGATTTCCAACATTCTATCAACTGAAAATATCTACTAGCTGCTACTCCTGCATATTTAAGTAGCACAGTGATAACTGATGCTCATAACAGGCATGCCAAGATACTGCAAAAATCTGAAATGCTCTTTGAATCTTAATTCATGTTCCATATAGTTTGCAGTATATTACAATTTAACTTTTTTAAAATCGTTATTCAAGGATGGTGTGCATGCTAGATAGATTAAATAGATCACTGTACTCCCCATAGGTGTCACATAATAATTAACTGTATTTATATTGGTTAAGGAAGGAAATGCTTACCTGATTTAATGTAGTCCAACCCTAGGATAGTGAGAATAAAATCATGGTAATATGAAGATACCATTGGCTTTGGTCTTGGGAGGATTGGATTGATCACATGGCTGATGCTTTTTAAAAAATTCTGTGACCTGGGAAAGTCATGGTATCCTTCTAGACCTTTTTGTCCTCATTTATAAAATGAAGTGGTTAGACTAGATGATCTCCCAGATCTAAATCTATGATCCCATGAAAGGAACTGGAGGAACTCTATAGTAAATTTAATGGTTCAAGACTTGGAATACAACATTGACTCTGTACGCCTTTTCTTAGTGATGGGTTAGCTGTGAGAAAGGAATAAATTTCAGAAACTTGAAATAATAGAAGCTCTCTAGACATAGCTTAAAAAAAACAAAAAAACTATTCCTGACTTTTCCCATATGAAAGTCTTAGGCTCCTTCTCTTCTTAAAATTTTCTTCTTTAAAGGATACCTCTTATAGGCCCATGCATGTGTGCATATACATACACATACATATATAATTACACACGTGTATGTATATGTATGTCTGTACATGTCTGCAGATATAGTTTTAGAGTATGCGGTTTCATTAGGAATGGAGAATTGTCAGGGAACTAATGTATATCTATACCTCTTATTCAACTTACTGTTTTAAAGAATTGCCTAAAGCTTTGAGTTGATAAGTGGCTTGCTTTTTGGCCAATATGTGTTAGAAGCAAGATTTGAATCCATGTTTTCCTAACTTCAAGGCTAGTACTCTCTTCACTACACTATGTTATCACTTCTCTCTTTCTCTCTCTCTCTCTCTCTCACACACACACACACACACACACACACACACACACACACACAGTCATTTTCTTGACAGTGTTTCTCAGTGAGACTTAATTTTATTGTCTCTTCTTCCATGGGGTTTTAGTGGAGCTCTGCTTTTATTAAAAAGATAAAAGGAGAAAGAAAGAATGTTCTTGGCTGTGAAAGAAACAGATTAATTTTATTTCATTTATCTTGAACATAGAGAGCATCTTTGTACTTGAATACTCTATGACTAGCAATTGCAGAAGTCAAACAAATGTGAAAATGAAGAAGGTTATTCCTTGTACTGAACTTCAATCTGGAATCTTTTCTCTTTTCATCTAATTTTTCTTCAGAGGGAAGTTGTCTTCTCAATGCCTGTCCTTCATATGGCATGTTGTCTGAGATTTAATTTTCTTCAAATGAAACAGACCAGAGACATTGACATGCAAGAAGAAAATTAAAATTGGGAGAACCTGATCACCCATATATTCTTGTTCAACTTATGTCCAGTGCAGCAGGAAGGAATTATTGGCATTGAGTCTTTCCCTGACTTTGGCAATATATTATCAAAGAAAATAGATCCTTGATTAGGGAAACAAGTAAGCTGGTCATTTAAAAATGGGTAGACCTAAGCGCTCAGGAGTTTGGTTGGCTTTTTCAATTTTTATAAAATTGTGCTCATGCCCTGAAGCTATTATTCTTGGTTTTGTTCTATATAGACATATAAGGGTGTGACTGATGTATTGCCCCCTTCCTCCTTCTAGTCACCACTTGTTTCAATCAATTTATTATATAGATTAGGCCTTTGTTCTTTTTGCAATTCTCCCATCACACTTTTAGCAGGGGTACTCATTTAGGAGTTCCCTTGTGATAGAAGTTTTATCCAAGGGACACCTGTCCATTATGAATTAGACAGAGACCAATTAATTTCACAGGCACTATACCATTCAGAGTAATGTGAAGTGGAAGTGTTATGTGTTATGATTGTCTAAACCACAGGGATGGGACTGATTGTTAGTATTACAGCTGTTCAAAGTCTTTCTTAGAGCAAAGATGACAACAAATAATTCGTGTTTTCCCTCCTTGTCTCTTACCCTTGGCATGTGAATATTTTGCAAGAGAATATTCCCAATGGTCCTCTTTCTTATTTTACTTCACACTCTGTGAAGCAAATCTAAGCACACAGAGCTTCTATTGCCATCCAAGGGGACCCTGGGCACCTATCAGCTTCAAGACAAGGAGTAAGCCGCAAATTAATATCAGTGGAGACATAATTGGGCTGCTATATACCGTTGGAAGAATGTCACAAAATGAAAGGATTCTGACTTCAAATCATTCTCATTTATTGCAATTACACTTTTATGTTGTGGTGAAAATAATGGCTTTGCCCTGTTTGAATTTCTCTCCCAGAAATGACTCTGATGTATTCATAACAGTGGTTCCAATTTATAAAGGGAAATATAGGCTTATGACACATTATGTCATTGCCAATGTTGGCATTTCTTAGTGTGAGAAAGCACTCCCTAGTGATGTTGCCAAGAACTTGAGTTAGATTAGGCATGCACTGGCTTGGTAGCAGGTGGGCAGAGGGAAAGGAACAGTTGGTTGTCTCTTCAAGTTAAGCCTCTTCAAGTTGTTACCTTCTCTTTCTGATATTACCAGCTCCATGGCATTTTTATTGTTGTTTTTACATGGTTTTGCTTTAAAAACCTATTCCATAAAGATATAATTTGATAGTTTACACTTTAAGAGTAGCCATAGATTAGGGAATAAAATGCAGGAAATCCATAGACTCGACATCAAGACTTTAATGGGATTTCTTATTCAAATTGAGAAAATACAGGCGGCTCTGTTCCTTCCTTAATTTAATTTAAGAATATATTTCTCCTTCAGCTTATCAGTTTTCCTTCTATCAATATTTGTGCATTATCTTTACTTAAAAGCTGTATTTTGAACTGGATCCATGCCATATGGTGTTGTTTTAGTTGCCTTGGTTACATTTAGCCATGGAGATTAGAGATAGATGAACCACTGTGGATTATTTATAAACTTCAACTGGAACTTTTTCTCTACACTTGAAATACTGAAAAACGTATAAATTCCTAATAGTATTTTTCAAAATATAAGTTTATTGAGTAAGGAAGTTTAGATTAAAAAAATAAACATCAGGGCAGCTAGGTGGCACAGTGTATAAAGCACTGGCCTTGGATTCAGGAGGACCTGAGTTCAAATTCTACCTCAGACACTTGATACTTATTAGCTGTGTGACCCTGAGCAACTCACTTAACCCTCATTGCCCCACAAAAAAAAACAAACAAAACAAACAAAAAAAAATAAAAAAAATAAACATCACAGAAGATCATGACATTAATTAAAAATAAAATCTAGCTACTTGTTTCGTTTTCCTTTCAGAAATCAACATAAAAGGTTGATCAACTATGCTAAAATAATAATTGACAGTACTGATAAATAATAGGACCTGATAGTAATGCTCTCATTTCTCAAGTAATTACCCTTTATAAGAACTTAAAGAATGGTATATTTTCCTTTTTGTAATATCACAATGATGTCCTCTCATGTATTGCCCATTGCTGGCAGGTATTATTCTGAGTATATTAATAATCATAGCTGACATTCATATAAGAGTCTGAAAAACCTTTTGTATAGATACAATATATTGTTACATTATTTTATTCAACACTTTGTACCAACCTTTCGAAGAAGGTTTCAGGGTTTTTTGAATGAAAGAATGACTGGATAAATGAAACATTATTAAGTACTTACTGTATGCAAAGCACTGTACTAAGTTCTCTGGGAATAAAGGTTAAAAAAAAGTAAAGGCAACTTTGTTGCTAGGAAGCTCATATTGTCATGTACGAGACAAGAAGTATGGAAACTTTCAGTTGTAAATTGGTGGAAAGGTCCCATGATCCTTAGGGTATAGCAGAAAAACAGATGGTAATGTCTTTTATCTACTGTCATTTCCACTGATAAAAATCATATAAATTTCTGATGATGAACCATTAAAAACTACTAGGAACTTTGGGACAAGAACTTTTTGGGATTTTTAAAAGATGTGGTTGTAAGGGGCAGTTCTGAACCTGGGGTCTTTTTTTTTTTTTTTTTAACATTTTGAAAGCTATATTTCAACGTGATCATTTTCCTTTGTAATCCTATTTTGTACATTCAAAAACTTACACTGAGGGGTGGTGCACAGATTTCATCAGACTACCAAACAGGTCTTTGATACCCTCCTCCCCACAAAACAAACCTGACGACTCTTGCTGTAAAGATTTCATTATCATCAATTTACAGATGATAGAGACAGGTTAAGTGACTTGCCCATGGTTATCTAACAAGTCAGAGGTGGAATTTTAAGCCAAGTCTTCTTGGCTCTGAATCTTCTGCTCTATGTAATGTTCCATGAGAAACTAAACCACAAAAATAGTGAGTGTTTCAAAGTCAGAAGGATTTTCTGTAACAGCATTTTCATCTGAGTGAAATAGAGGAAAAGATCCTTGAACACCCATGTCTTTCCTCCTTCTTATCATTAGTCTGATAAACAGATGTATCCTCCTTCGGAAAGAATAGTACCCATTCACTAGCCACCTGGGTAAGGGGTTGGTCAGAAGGAGATCACAGTGTACTCTTTTTTGGCACAGGTTATAGTTGGCACTGACTGGAAACTCTATTGCCCACACACAAATTTCTAGAGCAGAGAAGAGTTCTGGGGGTCTATCACAAGGATAAAGGGACCCTGGTCTCAGTTCTAAGGCAAAGAGAGCATGAGCTTATGGCTACAGAGGACCAGGGGCCCTTCCTTGGTAAAGACCAGAGGGTATACCAGGCAAAGAGGGCCTATACCTCTCCCAGGATCACACCACCTTGGAAGCACCAAAAACTTGCAGGCCCCCAAAACTAACTCTGATAACAGCTTGGGATAATGCCTCTCTACCTCTCTACCCCCTGAGCAAAGCCCAACTTTATTATAAAGTTCAAAGTCAATACATAGGCTAGAAAAATGAGCAAAGAAGCACCATTTTATTATAAAAAATTTACTACAGTGTCAGGGAAGACCAAGGCATACACCCAGAAGAAGACAACAATATGAAAACAAACATAAACAAAGCCTCAAATAAAAATGATAATAGACCTAAACCCAACAAGAATTCCAGAAGGGTTAAAGAAAGAGATGAGTGGTAGAGGGAAAATTGGGAAAAGGAATGAGAGTGATGCCATAAAATTATGAAAAGAGAATTAACAACTTGGTAAAGGAGGTAAAAAAAAAACTAAAGAAAATAATACCCAAAAGAACAGAATTGGCCTAAAGGTAAAAAGCATAAAAACTCACTGAAGGAAAGAACTCTTTAAAAAAGCAGAATAAGCCAAATAGAAAAGGAAATTACAGAAATCTGATAAAGAAAAACATTTCCCTAAAAATCAGAATTGGCTAAATGGAAAAAAAAAGAGGTACGGAAATCTTACTGAAGAAAATAATTCTTTCAAAATTAGAATTTGGTAAGTGAAAGCTAATGATTCCATGAAACATCAAGAACAACAAAACAAAGTCAAAGAATGAAAAATAGAAGAAGATGTAAAATATCTTATCAAGAAAAAAACAATTGACCTGGATAATAAAAAGGAGAGATGATTTAAGAATTATTAAACTACCTGAAAGCCATGATCAAAGAAAAAGCCTAGTCATCATATTTTAAGAAATTATCAAGGAAAACTTCCCTGGTATCTTAGATTTAATGGTAAAATAGAAATTGAAAGAAGCCTCCAATTACCTCCTGAAAGAGATCCCCAAATGAAAACTCACAGGAATATTATACCCAAATTCTAGAGCTCCCAGAGAAAATACTTCAGGCAGCTAGAAAGGAATAATTCAGATATAGTAGAGTCATAGACAGGATTGTTCAAGATTTAGTAGCTCCCAAGTTTGAGGAGAGGAGGGCTTGGAATATGATATTCCAGGAGGCAAATGAGTTAGGATTACAACCAAGAATAGTCTACCCAGCAAAACTGAGTACAATCCTTCTGGAGAAAATGTATATTTAATGAAATGGATGACTTTCAGGCAATCCTGATGAGAAGGCCAGAGCCACATAAAACATTTGACATTCAAGGACAAGACTCAAGAGGAGCATAAAAAGATAAACATGAAAGAATAATCATAAGGGTCTCAATAAAGTTAAACTGTTAGCATTTCTATATACAAAGATGATACATATAACTCCTAAGAACTTTACCATGATCAGGGCAGATAAAAGGGATTTATAGAAACAGGGAGCATAAGGGTGAGTTGATTATGTTGAAATGATCCCCCCAAAAAGTAAAGGGGTGAGAAAGAGTGATGCACTAGGAAAAGGGATAAGGGAGAGCTATAATGGGGAAAGTTTCCTTGCATAAAAGAGGAGCACAAAGAAGAGCTTTTACATTAGAGGGGTATGTGTGTTGGGCAATGTTTGAACCTCACTCTCATCACAATTGGTTCAAAGAGGGAAGAACACACACACACACACACACACACACACACACACTCAGTTTGCTATATAAATACAATTTACCCAATAGGGAAATAGGAGCAGAAGGGAAAGAGAGAAAGGGGGAGGGGTGGATATAAAAGGGAAAACAGATTAAGGGAACCAGTGATTTGTAGCAAAATAAACTTTTGAGGAGGTACAGGATAAAAATAATATAGAAGAAGAAACAATAAAATGGGATGGCAGGAAATACATTGTAATCATAACTGTCAATATGAATGGGATGAGCTCACCCATAAAATGGAAGTAGCAGAATGGATTAGAAATCACAATCCAACAATATATTATTTACAGAAGATACACTTGAAACAGAAATACACAGAATTAAAATAAAGGGCTGGAGCAGAATGCAGTATGCTTCAGCTGAAATGAAGGGGTAGCAATCATTGTCTCAGACAAAGCAAAAGTAAAAATAGATCTAATTAAAAGAGATTATCAGGGAAACTATATTTTGCTAAAAAGTACCATAAACAATGAAGTAATATAAATTTTCACAGCAAGTTTCTCTTATAAAGGCCTCAGTTCTCAAATATATAGGAAATTAAGTCAAATTTATAAAAAATAAGAGCCATTCTCCAATTGATAAATGGTCAAAAGATACAAATAGGCAGTTTTTCAGAAAAAGAAATCAACCCTATATATAGTCATATAAAATGCTCTAAATCGCTTTTTTTTGCAGGGCAATGAGGTTTAAGTGAGTTGCCCAGGGTCACACAGCTAGTAAGTGTCAAGTATCTGAAGGTGGATTTGAACTCAGATCCTCCTGAATCCAGGGTCAGTGCTTTATCCACTGTACCATATAGCTGCCCCCTCTAAATCATTATTGATTTGAGAAATGAAAATTAAAACAACTCTGAGGTATCACCTCACACCTATCAGAAATGACAAATACTAGAGCAGATGAGGGGAAAATAGGTATATGAATGAATTGTTGGTGTAGTAGTGAACTGGTCTAACCATTCTGGAGAAAAATTTGAAACTCTGTATATACTTTGACCCAACAATGTCACCACTAGAACTGTGTCCCAAAAACCTCAAAGAAAAAGAAAAGGACCTATATGTATAAACATATTTCTAGTAGCTTTTTTGTGATGACAAAAAATTGTAAATTGATGGGATATTCATCAATTAGGTAATATCTAAGCAAATTGTGATATATTATTATGATGGAATATTATTGTACTATAGGAAATAATAAAAGGAGTGGTTTCAGAAAACCATAGTAAGATGTATATTAACTGAAGCAAAATGAATTGAGAAGAACCAGGAAATCATTGTGCACAATAATAGCAATGTTGTAATGATGATCAACCATAAAAGACATGGCTGCTCTGATTAATACAATGATCTAAGATAATTCCAAAGGATTCATGATGCAAAAAATGCCAACTCTCTCCAGAGGAGATGAACTCTGATGAACTACGAATGCAAATTAAAGTTGAATGTTCTCACTTTTTAATTTTTCTTGCCTTTTGGGGGGGGAATATGGCTAATATGGAAATATTTTGCATGATTTCACATATATAGTTAATGTATATTGCTAGCCTTCTCAGAGGGTAGGGGTGGGGGTTGGAAGGAGGGAGAGAACTTCGAATTCAAAATTTAAAAAAGAAAAGAATGTTATAAATAAATACATAATTATGTTAAAATGTTATTGAGTATATATTTTAATTTCCCCTTTACTTATCTGCTGCACTCTCAAATCAGCCATCACATATTTAAGAATCGCAGAAAGAACTCAGAAGCCAACTAGTTCAATCCCAAAATTTAACAGATGAGGATAATGAGATCCGGGGAGACTAGGTGAATTGTCCAGTGTCACAGAGGTGGGAGGGGGTCAGAAGTGATTTCTGAATGGACCCAAGGAAGAATAGTACCCTCTCACCCCTTTCCTTTTTATAATTTTGGTTATCCTAGTCATGACGCTGCTACTAGAACTTTTTTGTCTGCTTTTATATCTGCTTTGTTTCCTGTGAGGAAGAGGGTAGCTCACATACAAAGGACTTTCCAGGAATCATTGTGACTCAGCACAATGACCAAGAATAAAATTAGGTAATATCTACACAATGATAAAACAAGTTAATGCAGCAATTCAGTCAATAATACAGAAAAAACTCCCACCAACCCTAGCTAAACAAATCAATTCATTCAAAGTTAACACTATATCAATTGTTTCTAATTCAACTGCCTTTCTTTTGTTTAAAATAGCCTGGTGTTTCCCTTAGTCTAAGTGCCTAAGAAGACCTGGGCTCCTTCCCACAAAAAAATAACAGGTGTTTTCACTCAGTGGTGATTTGTACAATCTGAATGGGGCAATGAGCAGAAGGTGGTTGGAGCTAGGGATGGGAGTCATATGTGTATTTTATTGATAATTTTATATAGGCCTACACTTACGGTCATTGAAAAGCGAGCTGAAAACAATGTTAGGAAAAAAAAATCCTCCAATATCCCTCAGTCACAACAGACTGGATCTTTATAGCATTTGCTCTATTTTTGAACTAAAGTTTTGAAGATATTGTATTTATCTGAGTTTTCCAAATTAGGTTATCATGTCTATTTATGAAAGTCAGTTCCTGTCATATAATGGGATTATATAGGTTTTATCAGACTTGACACATTGGGTGATTCATATGATATGTCAGCCAGTAAGAAACAAAACCAGATAATTTCAAATAATGACTTTTAAAACTATTTCAAAAACAGATTTGAAATAAATAGTATACTATAATACGCCTTGTTTAAGCATATTTTTAAAATGTCACTCAAAGATATTTATGGATAGGAAGTAATCAGAAATGTTAATTACCAGCAGGTCTTTTCTAAATAATCATAGTATAAAGAAAATTAGCAATTTGTTTTATGTTTCTTCCTTGGAACCTCCTTAGTAGTCCCTTAGTTATGTTCCTTCCTATGTATTTCCTTAGCAGTCATTCCATACTGTTAAATTGTCCTGGTCAAATACAATGGTGATGGTATTTGGTTTTTAACTAACAATTCTGGATTTTCTCTGATATCTATTTGTGCTTGAGAGACAGTGTGGCATAATGAGTAGAGAGATAGCTTTGCAAATGGAAAACCTGAGTTCAAGATCTGCTTCACAACCATGGTCAAGTTGACTGATCCTTCAATGCCCAGGGCAACTCTCAAGGACCACCAATTATACATGAGTTGCTAGTCTGTGTAATGAAGGGAGTTTCCACACTGAGAGTTCCTTCTTCTGCTGAGATTACAGGTCTAGACTGGACCTGGCCACAGGTGTATTATTGGGAATCTGAAAAGGATAGAGCATTGGATTTGAGACCTCAAATTTTGACTTTGTTGCCTTTTACTTGTGTCATCTTTGGCAAGTAAGTTTCCTTTTCTGGGACTCAGATTCCTCCGCTGTAAAAAAAGAAGAGTTCGATCTAGATAATTTCTAAGATACCTCCTCATTCTCTATTATTCTATTCCCACTTTGGGATATTCCCTCCTAGAAGGTTAATTTGTTAAGGGATACCAGGGAAAAGCTTATTCTTTCATTTAATTGAATATTTTCTACAGCCTAAGGACTTGACAAAAGAGCAGGCAAAAGCAATCACTGTAATGACCATGTCTGAGAGCATATGTAGCATCTACACCCATAGTTCCCCACCTGTCTGAGAAAAGTGGTGCATTTCCTTATATCTTCTCTGGGTATGTTGTGATCAAATGTAGTTATAATGAAATATGAAGTTTCAAAAGATACTTTTATGCATATGGTAGACAAAGCAGTAACTGGTAATGTGGAATAGGGGGATGACAGCAGTCAAACAACAAGTATTTATTAGTTAACTTCTGTGTGCCAAGCACTGTACTAAGTGCTGAGAAGATAAAGAAAAGTAAAAGAGAGTTCATGGTCTGTAGGACCTTATAGCCCAACAAGGGAGAAAACATGCACATAGCTGCATAAAAATAAAATATATACAAGATAAAGTGGAGACACCCAACAGAGGGAAGCAACTAGCATGGAGGAGGCTAGAGAAAGGCTTCCTGTTGAAAGTGGAATTTTAGCTGAGATTTGAAGGCATCTGGGGAATTCAGGAGGTGGAGGTAAGGAGAGAGAACATTCCAGACACAAGAGGCAGTCAGTGAAAATGTCTGAAGTTGGGATTGGGACGATTTAATGCAAGGAAGAGCACAGAGGTCAATGTCACTGATCACAGAGTATGTGGGGTTTGAGGTAGAGAAGAGGCATGAGATGTAAAAAGACTAGGAAGGTGAGGCATCTAGGTGGCACAGTGGATAAAGCACCAGCCCTGGATTCAGGAG
Source organism: Dromiciops gliroides (assembly GCF_019393635.1). NCBI lineage: Eukaryota > Metazoa > Chordata > Mammalia > Microbiotheria > Microbiotheriidae > Dromiciops > Dromiciops gliroides. Next base: position 75,765,543 of record NC_057865.1, on the reverse strand, counting down.
GACCTGAGTTCAAATCTGGCCTCAGACACTTGACACTTAATAGCTGTGTGACCCTGGGCAAGTCACAACCCTCATTGCCCGGGGAAAAAAAAAAGACAAAAAAAAGACTGGGAAGGTAGGAAAGGGCCAGGTTATAAAGGACTTGGAATGCCAAATAACGGAGTTTATAATCATTTGACCTTGAAGTCAGGTGACCCAAGGTCTAACTTTTGGTCAGTGAGTGACCTCTTTGGACCACAATTTGCTCATAGTCAAAATGAGGGTGTTATACCAAAGAGTCCCAGCTATCTTGTGAATGCACAGCTCCCAAATTCTAAGATCCTTGTAGGGAAAAAACCCACTGAGATTCTGACATCATGATGATGATATTTAGCACTTAAAAGTTCTCAAAGCACATTCACATGAGAGTGAGACACAGAGGGCCTCCAACAGAACATTGTGACACTTATTTTCCATTTACCCAAGATCTAAAATCTCTGGTAAGTCATACTACCTTGCAGAATGCTCGGAAATGTTTCACTCTAGTTCTTTTCTTCAAGGGAGGGATGTGAAAATAAAGGCATCCTGAATGCATTCTGCACACACCCTTTCAAACACTTGCTGCTTCTAATAAACAGGAAATGTTTATTCTATTTATTTAACCTTCAAGATCCTTATTAGCAGTTGCAGAAAAGCAAAGATTTATCTATTGATGAAAAAACAAAGACTCCATTTACCAAATCTCCATTCTTTATTGTAATGAAATTTGTCTATCGAGCTTTTAAAATGCATTTATAAAGTTAGAAATGTATTCGGCTCTGCTGTCTATGAGATGGATGGCCACATTATTACTTGTCTGTCAAATATAAGTAGGGTTGTTAATAACTAAGAGACAGCTACTAAAGATTCCAAACATGGGTAGTTTCTTTTGGAGGAAATTGCAATTCTAACCTCTGATTTCCCCTTTGAATCAATTACCTTCCTTCCCAAGCATCACAGAAGGCCTTATTTTGAATTAGGAAAGGGAAATGTGCAACTCTGAGGACTAATAGACCTTTAAAATATAGACATTAGGGGTAACAAAGACTATGTCACATGTTTCATAAAGAATATTGTTGATCTTCTATAAATGGTAAAATATATTGTTTTTCTTTTTTGATTCCACATTCCCTCTTTCTTCCTTCTCCCTCACTTTCCCTCTTCTCTCTCTCTCTCTCTCTCTCTCTCTCTCTCTCTCTCTCTCTCTCTCTCTCTCTCTCTCTCTCTCTCTCTCTCTCTCTCTCTTTGTGTGTGTGTATAGAGTTGTAGAGAATAGTTTGGGAGGGAAATGGGACCAGATTCATAACTATCCTAAAGTTTTGTAGGGCCATTCTCAGGATCTATCAGTGACTTTAGAAGAAGGATCTGTGCATAGTGAGGTAGATAATCTGGTGACCATATTGTCTTTCCCTGACACAAATATACTGTTAACTCCTCCAGGAGCACAACTCTGAAAGGTAGTACAATATAGAGAAGACTTGAAAAGAATACTCAAGTTAAATTCACTGAGCCATTCTCTGCAGTATCACGTACTCCTTTAGCTAATCACAGATATTTTATATGCGACCCTGTGCTTTTTCCCCTTCCCCTGACTTGTAGGGCATGTTTATAATTTCTTTCCTGATATAAATTGGAGATGAAGTTCCATTAAATAACAATATAATAATAACCTAGGGTACCAATGAAGTTTTTCAATCAGTCAATCAACAACCACTGATTCAGCATAGACTATGGGAACAGCAGCACCCTAGATCTTTTCCAGGTCATAAAAGATGTACAAGTCATGGTCCCTGCTTATAAGCTACTTCAGGAGATGACCAACATACATGGAATAACTAGAGAACTATGGTGTGTTAAGCTATGTGCTACTGAATATAATTGTTATGGGTGCTCAAAAAAGAGGCAGGTTAATGCAAGATGGAGAAAATTGGTGAAGGCTTCATGAAAGAGGCTGAGCCTTGAGCTTAACCTTGAAGAATAAATACAATTTCAATAAGCTGACCGAAGTGGGATGGGGAAGAAGCATTTTTATGACACTTGGGTTACAAGGTACTCTCTCCTGAAGAGCCTGGTGCTTTGCATCCAAATAAGTGGATTTATATAGCTTTCTGATTTGCAAAGCACTTTACATTCATTGCCTTATTTGATAACCCCAACATTCTTTCAGGATAAGTACTATAGGCATAATTGTCCCCATTTTATAGATGAAGAAACTGAGAATAAGAGTGGTTAAGTGATTTAAGTCCCACAACTGACATGTTAGAGCTGGGATTTGAACATAGATCTTTCCTGATTCCAAGTCAAGTATTCTTATCACTACACCATTTGCCTCAATTTTTCATCCACAAAATTGTACTACTTCTACTACTCTCAGTTAAACAGAGTTTCTATAAAAAAGGGCTGTGTAAATTTACAATGTCATATAAATGTGAGCCAATATTAAGGTATGAAGTGTATAGATATGGGTCAACCCATGCCTTTTACCAGTGATTGTAGAAAGAGTTCATTTTTGGACATATTTTCAGAGGATAAAATGGTATGACTCCCGTGAGACCTTTTTCCAGTTAGGGGAAGAAAAATAAGTTGCTGGGATTTTGAAATATTTGAACTAAGATGACATTCACTTGTATGTCATCTCTGTTGGTTTTTTTTTTAGCATTACAATCTGTAGACTGTGATGTGATGAGAATCTCACTCCTCCAGTGTACAAATGGGAGATCTCTGTAACACACTGCTCTGCTTTTACAATGTAGTCTCCTCCAGAGTACAGAGTCTGCATTACTATGAAATAGCCAAAGGCTAGAAGGCCCCGAATTCCTGGCATTGATGAAAGCCAGTAGTATCCCATTTTTCTTTATCATTCTAAAACTCCATCAAGGCAGGCAGTGGTAAAAAATGTTCTAGGAGAGAAAAAAAGGTCATGCCAAGTCCGTGCATTTCTTAACTACATGAACTCTGTATCAGAGTATAAGGAAGAAACAAAGGGGTAAGGAGAATAATCTTATTAGCATTTTTGACTAGCATTAAACTAATCATGCCTTAGTTTTTACAGCAACCAAAGTTATATTCATTCTATGAAAGCCTTTTGGGATATTTGAATCTTTTATCCTTTGAGATGACATAAAGAGATCCTGGTCATGACAATTCAATTCAGTTCAATTTAATTATGAAACAAGTAGATACCTGTTCCATATCAGGGGAAAAATGCTTTAGACATCCAGGGCCTCTTAGCTCCTAGGGGAAATACACATCACCCAACCACTATCAGTATGCCAAAAAGGAATTAAGATAGTTCAAATCCAGCATTACGAAGGAGCAAAAGATAGGAGAAATTATTCCTTCTGGAGACAATGTAATCCACTGAGATACCTAGCCTAGGAATAAACTCTGGGCTGACTTGGGAGAGAGATCCTAAGTTAGGTCAGTTCCTCATACTTGCGCAGTGCCTGACACATAGCTGGCACATGATGCTTACTTAATGACGATTGATTGGTAGGTTCTTTTGGAAGACCATCAAATCGGAAATATGTTCTAGAGGACTAGAAAATGAAAAAGACCAGAACAGAAAGCAAAAGAGGACACTATTACATACTAATATTCTTGTATATGGAGTTTTCCAAAAGGCCTGAGGGCTTAATACTGCACTAAGACTTTTGGGACAGCCTACTCAATCCTGTAAGGCTATTTATTCCCTTTTCCCCTTTGTCACCTCCTTGTCCTCCAAACACGGTTTTCATGCAGTTAAGGAATGCACAAAGACTTGGCATGACCTTTTTTTCTCTCCTAGAACATTTCCATCACTGCCTGCCTTGATGGAGTTTTAGAATGATAAAGAAAAATGAGATACTATTGCATATGTCATGCTTGGAGCAACCAAAATCATCTTTCATGCTCTGAAATTGTTCATCTTCTCTCAACCTCCCCATCCTCTATCCAATGCAGTGCCTTAATGGATATGATCACTACATATTTGTTTAATGAGCACATTATTCCCAACTTTATAGATCCTGCCTTCATTTCTCTTTAGAACTTCTTCTGTATTACTATCTTCCTGCTGGACAGCTCTCCCTGAATGTCCTGCCAATGGGCAGTTAGAGTATGATAGCAATCTCCCTGATGGTCACCTTGCTTCAAGTCTCTCCCTTCTCCAATTCATCCTCCACTTAATGTTCAAATTAATGTTCATAAGGGACAGGTCTGAAAATATCATTCTGCTCAGAAAAACTTTGGTGGCTACTGATGCCTTTAGGATGAAATGCAAATGCTTCCACCTGACATCTGTAGGCCCCCATGATGTGCCACCATTTTATTTTATGATTTTAGATTTCACGCTGGACGGGACCTCAGAGACCAACCTGTCCATCATCTCATTTTTATCAGGTAGGAAACTGAGGACAAGAGAATGGTGAATTTCCAATCATCATTTTGGTAGTACACGGAAGAGCAGAAATTGAATCAATGTCCAATGACTCCCAATTAAAGGTTAACTTTGGTGTACCACACTGATCCTTGTCAGTTGTATCTGACATTTCATATTACATTTGTTGTTGTTCATTCATGTCTTAATGACCCCATTTGGAATTTTCTTGGCAAAGATCCTGGAATGGTTTGTCATTTCCTTCTCCAGTTAATTTTATAGATGAGGAAACTGAGGCAAACAGGGTTAAGTGACTTGCCCAGGGTAACACAGCTAGTAAGTGTCTCAGACTAGATTTGAACTCAGGAAGATGAGTCTTTCTGACTCCATGCCTGGCACTCGATATACTCAGTCCATTCATATTATCAGCCATCATGAACCCTATATTTCAGTGAATCTGGACTATAACCTGCTCCCTGAACTTGACATAACATTTCCTGAATCTTGGCATTCTCCTAAGCTTTTCCTCAGGCCTGAAAGACACTCTTTTCTCAGCTTCTCTTCCCTGTTTCCTTTTCTTGCTTCAAGGTTCTGAAAAGCTTTCCTTGATCTTTTCTGCCCAGTTGTGAAGCAGCCTCTCTCTTCAAATTACATGGTGTTTAATTCTCTCTGTATGGGCTCTCACCCCAGTCAGATGAAAACTTCTTGAGGGCCAGGGTTATTTCATTTTTTCTTTTTCTCCTTGATATCTAGCATGACACTCGACACATACTAAGTGTTTAATGAGTGTTTTGTCGAATTAAATTGAAAGTAAATATTGCAGGTCACGTTGTACCTTTAAAATACTTGATATTATTCTATTATTATTGAGAATGGAGAAGCAAATGGCAAATCACTACAACATCTTTGCCAAGAAATCCCCAAATGGGGTCATGGGGAGCTGGATGTGGCTGAATAACAACAAAAGTATTAAGGAAGAGGCAATGTCATATAGCAGGAACAAAACTGAAGTTCTAATGTGATTCTTTTTACTTTGCCACTTATTGTGTGATTTGAGAGAAGTCACTTCACCTCTTAAAGAATATCTCATCATATATAAAAATAGGATAATAGGACACATTTTGGTAGAGAGAAAAGGCCACTAGATTTGGAATCAAGAACAGTTTATAAAACACTAGTTTGTTTTTTTTTTAATTTTTTGCTTCTCCGTATGCCAATAGTTGCTAGTTGTGTGACCACAAATTAATCTCTTTATTAAGCCTTGTTTTTCTTATCAGCAAAATGGGAATAACAATGCACAATGTACCTAACAGTCTTTTTTTAAAATGAGACAAGAACTTCATAAACTTTAAAATGACATATAAATGTGATGGTATTATTACCTGTCTCAGGGTTATTATGAGGACCAAACAGAGCATGGAAAGAGCTTTGTGACCATAAAAGACCTATATAAGTGTCAGCTATTGTTATTACTCTGAAAAGTGGTAGTGACAAAGTCAAAGATCTGAATTTTATTAAGAAATTATGAGTGACAAAAAAAGAAATTATGAGTGACAAGGAAAAATTTTTATATTAATAAATTACAATTGAGACAGTTAATGCCCATTAAAATGAGTAATTCTTAAAATGAGGGGTTGGACTGGTTAACTCTAAGGTACCTTCCAGCTCAGAAATCTTTGACCCATTGAATTCTGGGGAAATCCCTACATATTAAACTTTCAAGGTCAAAGTATCATGCACTTTTACAGAAAACCCCATTTATACTTTGACTTCTACTACTAGCCCATGAGCAAAGACAACTTTGCCTGCCTGGTTCTGAATGTGGAGCTCAGGAAACAATGAAGAAAACTGGGCTACTTTTTTTTCCTGCAAACATCTAACGTAGCTTTTCTCTTCCCTCATTTGTTTCTCTCCTCTCTTGTTACAGAACATCTCTAATGTCTAGTTCATCTATTACTGCTTTTAATGAGAGGAAAATTGGGGGAAGCAGACCTATCTGTAGGACAGTGGTGAAATAACACGTCATTATTTCTGTTGATTTGGGGAGAAAAGGGGATCCCCACACACCACCAATGATATTCAATCTCAATTCAACAAATATACGAATCTTGATGTTCTGAATATATTTGCAGAACTCAGCTCCTTAATGTATTGGACAGATCTGTAAAGATCCTGAAATGCTTTCTCTTTCTCTTCTCATTTACAAGGAATTGGTAATCCATGGTCTTCCTGAGCAAGTATCACAGAAGGTCTTATTTTTGAATTAGGAAAGGAAGATATGCAACTCAGAAGACCAATGGGCTTTTAAAATATAAGCATTAAGGGTACAAAGGATATGTCACATGTTCCATAAAGGATATTGTTGATATTCTATAAATGATGTAGAACTGAAAGGGACCTTAGAAACAGTCATCTTATTTTAGAGATGAGAGATACTGAGAGTTTAAGTAACTTGCCCAAGGCTGCATAACTACTAAGTATTTGAGGTGGGAATTCAATCCAGGTTTTCCCAAGTCCAAGTCCAATGCTCTTCCACCATTCAATGATGCTTCTGTTGGAAATGAAGTAGATATAATAAAAAGTATCAGTACATTTAAAAAGCAAGCTAAAAAGAATTCCAAATATAAGTCCATGGTTCTCTATTAGCCTTGATAAACTTGTTTCCTTATAGGTAAAATTGGAATAACAGTACCTAGCCTCATTCAGATGAAATCATGTATATGAAACATATGTCTTAAAATTATATAAATGTCAACTATTCAAATGCTTTGCAAATCTTAAAGTATGATGTAAATATAAAATGTTGCTATTATATGGGGATGGTGGTAGTAATATTGTAGAAACAAGAGCAGTGTAATGATAATGCAGATGAGGAAATTGAAGAGGAATGAGGTGAAACACAATCAAGAACTAGAGGCCAGGCCTCCTGACTCAGAGTCTTCATCTCAGTTGAAGAGGCCCTTAATGAAAGGTATCTGTGACACCTGTTTCAGACACTCAGGTCTCCTTTCTCTTGAAGAGATATAGGCCTGGGTTCTACCATATTGAGGTAGTTTAAAGCCTGACCTCCAAATTTGTGAGAAGATTTAAAATATTCCTCATCTCCCCTTCTCCTTTCTGTAGTTCACAATAAACCTCATTATTTCACCCTAAATTGACAGGTATTTGTATAAATGGTTATCAGGTACAGGTTAAACTGCATATTTTTGTAGCTGTGACTAAGAGGAAAAATGTCAGTTTCTTGATAAAAGGAAGTAAAAATCATGCACGATTTGCTCCATGGAAGAGAAAAGCGGCAACCGAACTCCCCCTAAAGAAAAAAAAAAATCACCTGTTTGCATCACAGAAGCAAAACCCAAAGCCTTTAAAAAGGAGAGAGGAAATGATTCAAACAAACAAACAACCGACCAACCTCCCCACCTCCTCACCCCATATCTGACCATCTGCAGAAGGTATTCAGGGTGAATAACAACAAACTAATAACCTTGAATCAGTCAGTTAGTTAATAGCTTTGCCAAGGCTCTCAACACCTCCTTATTAGAATGCCAGTGAACGGCTCTCAAGAGATGCAAGCCCCTTTAAGCTTCTGATCTCCCTACAGTCACCAATTAGATATGAAATGAAGAGCGAGTCTGAAATTGTATTACTGAAGGGCTCAGCCATCAGAAACTTTTAACCTGATCCAAGTATGAGAGCCAAAAGCACAGCTGTTAACATCTTATTGGGTAATAGTAAACATGGTCTCCTTTATTTGGGGTTGGGGTGAGGGGAATGGGCATAGGCTGCTTTAGAATTTAGGGAAGATAGAGAATAAGTTAGGAGAGAAAGAATATCTGAGTATTGTTTTATTATTTTTCTTTTTTAAATGAAGCACTAGAAAAAAGCAGGAGAAAGAACATAGAGAAAAGAAATGAATTTTTTTAAATTGCACTCCAGGTGATTGTACTTGTAATGTATCACACAAAGGTTTTAAATATGTAGTGAGGGGGCAGCTAGGTGGCACAGCAGATAAAGCACTGGCCTTGGATTCAGGAGGGCCTGAGTTCAAACCCAGCCTCAGACACTTGACACTTACTAGCTGTGTGACCCTGGGCAAGTCACTTAACCTTCATTGCCCTGCAAAAACAAAACAAAACAAAAACCCCAAAACATAAATATGTAGTGATACTTGGAGATCTCACTGGGCTAGGTACTCTTTCCACCTGTGCAGATGGCTGCTCAGCTAACCCTTTTAAATTTTCATGATTTGTATCCATGTGTTTTTTTGTTTTTTTGTTTTTAATTTTTTACAAATTCCTTTAAGAGGATCTACCCAATGTGCTATACATTTTCCTTTGGATGTATTTTATGTCACATCTTAAACACAGATAATTGTTGGATATATCCCCCAATCTTTTTATAGACCACCTTTTATTGACCTTTTAGGTCAACTGAAATTTTACTTTCTCCAACATCAGGGTACTTCTTGATTCACTGCAATACAGCTTCCCTGAGAGAAAGTTGGGGCTAAAAAAGACAGGCCTCTTTTGTTGGGGGGGAGTAGTGAGAAGCTTAGGATCATTGAAAGTAGTTTCCCATATGTGATCCAGCCCAGTTTCCTTCTCAATATTGCACTCAACTCAAAATCCAGTGATATTTGCTGATAAAGAGATATCTGACATGTTGGTACAAGGAAATCTATATTATAGAGGGAGTCCTTGAAAGCCAGTCAATTCAAGATGGAAATAGTCTATAATGTTGTTAAGTTCCAGATGTGGGAATTAGGTATATAGCTGACATTTATAGGTTTACTAGGTTTATAAGGTTTCAAGTAAATTAGATGGCATTTTATAGGTTTTGAGCAAATTAGATGTGTTATCTCATTTGGTCCTCAGACTACTCTTGTCAGGTAGGTAATATATGTATTGTTATGCCCTTTTTACATGGGAGTAAACTGATAGAGATGTGACTTGTTCATGATCACATAGCTAGTAAGTATTAGAGTCAGAATTTGAACTGAGAATAATACTAACATTTATTCATTTCCTCTTCCTGATTCCACATCTACCACTTTTTCTCCATTCTGTCACCAATTAAAATTTTAATGAACTTTCGGTTAAGCAATGTCCCCCAAATTATGACAGCTCTAAAGGCTAGTGAGGTGTCACAGTACTTTTTACAATTCAATTGTCTCATATTTTTCCTTGAATGATAATTTCCTCAACATTATCTGAGATGTCTTTTTTTCTTTGTTTTGAGATGTATTTTTAAAGTTCATTCAATGGAAAATGTGATTTTCATGACCATCATCCCTTCAGCACTCCAGAGATATCTTAAATTTCAATCAAAAATATTTTGTAAAGAAAATCAAGTCAACAAGCTTTTATTAAGCACCCCACAGTATGTCACTATGTTCTAAACACTTGGGATACAAAGAAATGTATAAGATAGTCCCTGCCCTCAAAGGGTTCACAGTATAAAGGAAGAAACAAACGTGCAAACAACAATAAACAGGATATATTGGATATATATATAGAATGAATTGGAGATAATCTCAGAGAGAAACTACCAACATTAAAGAGGATTAGAAAAGACCTCCTGCAAAAAACCAAAAAAGTAGAATTTTAATTGAGTCTTGAAAGAAGCTAGGGAAACACAGGTTCAATTTAGAACACGTTTTTTCTTTCTTTTTCAGATTTTATGCACACAGATGATTTGGAAATGACTCCCACATCAATTACCAGTTGCTTCCTGTCTGCTAAGATATAGTCAATTTAATTTTATATGATATTTGTTGTTTATGATGCCTACTGTAAGTGTGTGTGTGTGTGTGTGTGTGTGTGTGTGTGTGTGTGTGTGTGTGTGGCTTCCGGGTAGTCTAAATCTATGTCTATTCGAATTACCTACCTTATAATTTCATCTATGGTGGGCTTTTTAAATGGTCATCAGCAGGCAGACACATACAAATAGCGAAAAGTTATGTCAAAAATGTGTAGAACCTACAGAGAAAATTGAAGAGAAGCAACATGATACTTTGAAAGTTGAAAAGAAGAAAGAAAATTGAAGAGTAGCAATGTGGTGCCAGTTTTAGAGTCAAAGGGCTGGTTCAAAGTATGCCTCTCTCACTTATTGCCTATGTGATCTTGGGCAACTCCCTTAAACTTTTTTCCCCTTAGTTTTCTCATATGGTAAATAAGGAAATTGAGCCAGATTGAGATCTAATGTCCCATCCAACTCTAAATCTAACATCCTTCCAATTCTCTACTTATGTATTTCCATGGCATCATATTGAAGAAAAGAGATAATGAAGTTGTCCCTGAAATCACAGGAAGCTTTTCCCTCTTTCCTGATAACTTATTTCCTATGGCTTTTATCAGGGAAGGGAAGAAAGGGTGCGAGTGACTAGAATAATCCTCTCTCTCTCCCTCTCTGTCTCTCCCTTCCAATCCTCCAGTTAGAACAGAATTGCAGCTAGGGTTAAGTTTATTGACTTCTCCCTTCTAGAGTGCTGTGGTTGGGCCTGTTACACCTAACTACTCATGTTCATTTTTGACTAGGAAATGAAAATCATTTTTTTTTTACAACAAAAGCCCGAACATGAGGCAAAACCCAGACCTCGTCACCATCCATCACCCACGTTCACTAGAGGAGCCGACTACTGAACCAAGAAGCAGGCAGGTAGATGGGGAGTACAAACTGGTCAATAGCAGTCAGCCAAATTGTCCAGGGGCTCAATGCATTGCAGGCAGATGGGGAGTGGTCACCAGGCTAGGTGCTGGAGGGCAAACAATCCCACGAGGTAGAACAGGGCAGAGGGGAGAGGTGATTCAGAGACCACTATGTGAGTGGGAGCTCACGTACACACATGCACTACAACTGCTTCTTCTCTCAGCAGGCTTGAGCACCTTCTGACAAAGTTTGACAGGGAAAGGAAATAATTTCCTTTATTTAGCTCTAAGTCAAAAGGGATGACAGGACTTACTTGCTGAGTGGCCAGCCTGTAAACAATCTAATATTTATACTTTCATCCTAGCTAAGGATGTGAGAAAATGACATCCCATTACAAGACAATTTCCTCTACACAATGACATGCCTGCGGAAAAACACCCTGGCCTCTTACTTGAAGGGTATTTTCCTTTAAATATATCAAAGCCACATTTAAAACACCTTGTTGCCAGGAAGACCAACATGTAATTTTCCACTATTTAAATCAGTTTGGCTTTGTGACTTTCTCTAAGGCTAGTAGAGGTTGTCCTGATAAACTTTGCTTCAGGTGTGTGGAACAATGCCATTTAAACATAAACAAAACACCCCCCAGGGGGCGGCTAGGTGGCGCAGTGGATAGAGCACTGGCCCTGGATTCAGGAGAACCTGAATTCAAATTTGACCTCAGACACTTGACACTTACTAGCTATGTGACCCTGGGCAAGTCACTTAACCCTCATTGCCCTGAAAACCCCCTCCCCCCAAAATCCCAACAACAAAAAAAAAAGGAAGAAAAAAAAGAGAAAACATCCCCATAGACTCTGCTAGGAAATAGAACCCTTGCAGTCAGAAAGGGGCTTAATGGTTATCTTGGAAATACAACTTGGAATCAAAGAACCCTGTAAGTCACTTACCGTGTTGGACGAGTGTTGTAAACTTTCTTGGCCTCATCTCCTTGTGTTTTAAATGAAGGGATTGGACCAGATTACCTCTGAAAACACTTTTAACTCTAAATCTTTGGCCTTGTCGGCTCTGACCTACAGCAGGCATTCCCCCTACAGTACCCTGACAAGTGATTCTACTACAACCCGTGGATTAAACACCTCTGGTGATTAGGTTTCACAATTCATGATAATTCTGACAGGGGTTAGGCAGAAGTTTATCTTGGCTAAGTAAACTTTCCCCATGGATGATACAAAATGAATGGGATTGCCTAGGGAAGTGTTTAAAATCTCTGAGAGAAGTAACCCCTTTTCAAACATCTTCAAGCACTTCAGAAGCACATTTTAAACACAAACAACTAACTGTTTAATCACCACTCATTCTTATCTACTCATTTGCAGTCCTCAGCAGGCCTCTACTTGACAATACTTTGTTCCTTCATTTTTACACGTATTTGAAAGTTACCCAACAAATGAGCTAATATATACAAGCTGCTTTGTAAATATTGAAGCACCAAAGGCATATCAGGTATTATTATTATTATTATTATTATTATTATTATTATTATTATTATTGTTGTTGTTGTTGTTGTTGTTGTTGTTGTTGTTGTTGTTGTTGTTGTTGTTGTTGTTGTTGTTGTTGTTGTTGTTGTTGTTGTTCTTGATGGCCTCTTTGTTTTTGAATAGTCAGTAATTCAGGCATATCTTTCTGTTCAACCACCCTCAACTAACCCATCACTCAATCCAAATTAATGAAAGTTTTCTGTATAATTTTTTTTGAAGAAGTAAAATGGGCATGGAATAGATGCTTAGTGGTGAAGTCTAGCCCCTCCCAGAGAAATTACAGAGGCAGAGGAATTAAATGAATCTCTAAGATGACACAGAGTTGTTCATAACCCTCTTCCTTATTCCTCCCCATCTGAACTACATTTCCCAGGGCAGTCATCTTGCCAATTTCTCAATTTCTTCCTCTCCCCACAACTTTCCCTTCCCACTGTTCCCTCCTGTGTCTTCCTCCCCAATTTGCATTTAATGAAGCTGCTGAGCTTGATTTCCCATAACCTTAATGGCTATGAATCAAAGGAGGAAGTAAATATTTGCATTAGTACAGAAACCTTGTAGAAGGAGTGTATGCAGAAACCAGCTGACACCACATTTCTAGAGAGGCCTCTGGACTTAAAGTGCCCCTATGTTTAAAATGCATGAGGTGAGTACATACAATATTTGAAAAGAGATTATATTTTGTCATGAATCACATGGCGAAGGTCATTTCAGACAAAGCATGTTAAAAATAGACTTTGGGAACAGTATCTTTCATCTTTTTAATAAGTTGTTTTAGACAAAACTTAGGCACTGTGTGAAGGGAGCGCTTTGAATACTACTATCTCAAAAGTGAACCAGAATTCTGGTGAGTCATTAAGAACACAAGTTTCTCATGTGACATGATCTAAACTGAAGCCAACAGGAAAGGCTTGGGTGGGACATCAGAAGAAACGAAAATAAAAAAGTTTTGAAAATATAGAGAAAGTGTGTTATAATGAAGAGAGAGAGAGCCTCAGAGCAGGAAGACCTGGGTTCAGGTCATACCTCTAATTCATTCTAGCTGGACCATTGGAAAGTCGCTTGAGATCTCCTTGCCCTTGGTAACTCTTTAAGACTACAAATTGCTTAGCAGGGTGCTGCTCTGTACTGGTAGGGAAATTTCTTCATCAGGGGTTCACAATACTAAATAAACCACAGTTTCATTTCCTATTCCTTTCTTCCCAACCTCTACATCCACCCTACCCCCAAAAGAAAACATATACTCAAACTGTCAAGGATTGAGACTTTTAATGTTAGCATTTTAAATATATATCATATACCCTAATATCATGTGAAATTTTTGAAGGCAGAGACAGTCTCACTTTTCTATTTGTGTCTGTAGGGACTAGCATGGTGCTTAGAACATGATTGGAATTTAACAAATGTTTGTTGATTGATTAATTGTTTGAAACAGGTCTCACAGACTTGCAAAATATATAACCCTAAAGATAATGATGGCACACTTACTTTCTCATATAGCACTATATAGTTCAAAATAAAGTTTTTTCCCCTATAAAAATGAACATGGTGGTACAACTATTTGTTGGGTTTTTGTTTGTTTGTTTGTTTTCTTAGTGAGGTAATTGGGGTTAAGTGACTTGCCCAGGGTCATACAGCTAGTTAAGTGTCTAAGGCCAGATTTGAACTCAGGTACTCCTGACTCCAGGGCCAGTGCTCTATCCACTGCTTCATCTAGCTGCCCCTACAACTACTTGTATGTACTTTATGGCTAATGCAATTTATAAACCAACCCCTAGTTTTAGAATGGACTATGGTACTGTGAAAGTCTACACTGGTTAGAACATCAGATTCACAGAATTTTCAAATAATTTAGAAGATAAATCAAAATGTATTTGTTTCCCAATTAATCCAGTTCTGACAGAAGGGCATAATGGGAAAAATAACAAGAATAAGAATTTTTATATAATTCTTTAAGGTTTATAAAATGCCTTACAGATATCTTCTTTTATCCTCCCAACAAACTTTGGGCATTATTATTATTCCCATTTTATATATGTGAAGACAGAGGTTGTGATTTGCCTAGTTTCACACTGCTAGGAAGGGAAAGATAGGATGGGGAAGGAGGAGAATAAGTATATATTTATGTGAGTGTACATGTATGTATATATAGAGACAGTATGACAGAGAGACAGAGAGAATGTGACACACACACAGAGACACACATACAGAGAGAGAGAGATACCGAGATTGATCACTGTGTGGTGTTGGCATTGTGCTTAGCACTTTTTACAAGTATTATCTCATTTTATTCGCCTAACAACTCTGCGATGCCATTATTATCCCCATTTCACAGTTGAGGAAAGTAAAGCAAACAGAGGTGAAGTAACTTTCCTAGGGTTACATAGCTAGTAAATGTCTGAGGTCAGATTTGAATCCTAGTCTTCCTTGCCTTAAACCAGTGCTCAATATACTATGCCATCAGCAGCCTCTTGGCATTTCTATCTAGTAAGTGTCTGAGGCCATATTTGAACTTCTATTTTTCTGACCCCAGGTCCAGTGCTCTTTACACTGTACCATCCACCCTCCTCAAAGAAAAAAAAAAACAACAAGATGCACTTCCTAGTGAAGACTTTGGAAAAGGTAGAGTCAACTTCTTTGCCATGCATTTTAGTGCATATTTAGTACATATTTAGTACAATGACTTTAAATTGGGTGAATGTGTGTAAATATTCACTAAGGTGATATACATTTATTGTGGGAGAAGTCTATCTATCCCTGTGAATGGGGTTTACTGTTTGAATGATGAATGCTTTTAGTTTATAGAACTCCTATTGTACCATAGCTGGGTAGACCTAGTTTACTTCTCTGAAACATGCAAATTACATGCCACCGAATAAACACTTATGAAGAGTTGAGAAAACCAAAAGGAAAGATTCGATATAATTGTAAGTAGCCAGAACTGTCCCTGCTTGGCATATCTTTCCTTCCTATATCTAAACAAAGTCAAGTCATTATGCCCTAGTTTTATTTCCTACTTGAAGAAAATGATTGTTTGAAGGCATATGGATTTTAACATTACTTTGGAGGGCAAAGAGATGAAAAGTTCTCAGCAGAGGAGAAAAGCAGGAGTGAGACTGACCTTTCTAATGACCTTGCTATGTCTACTCTGTCCCCTAGCAAGAAAAAGAAAGACAACTGATGAAAGAAATGACAACTTGGTTGGAGTCAAATTCCATGTCAAGTCTAAGAAATTTTAAAAATAACAGCCAGCTCCTTCAACTTCCAAAATAATTCATGCCTTAACTTTATTTTGTTGAAGATGGTTAGATTAAGAGAGAAATATTTGTTTCCTTTTTCATCATAAACACATTGAAAATCACTGCCCTTGTCTTTAATTTGACAAGATGAGTTCTTTCCACTACTTTATTTTTCTGCTACCTTAATTAATTTGTCATTGATGTGGGTAGGGATCTGGGTAAGGTATGCCAATATCAGTGAGTTATATGTCATTGTGGTGTGTGTGTGTGTGTGTGTGTGTGTGTGTTATTTATTTTTTCCTTTAGAGATTAATGCCCAAAGTCTTTTAATTATCCTAAATATTTATTCTGAAATTTATTTGTGAAAATATGAAATAACAGGAAACCATGGATAGATCATTTAATATATTTACTGAGCTGGATCTCAGGATGTTGAGGTTCTTTTTTTAAATCAGACAGATTTACATCTTAGAATCTGAGGACCTAGATTCAAATATAAGCTCCATTATTTACAACCTGTGTGACTTTTAGAAAGTCACCTCTCTGTATCTCAGTTTCTACATTTGTAAAATGAGAGTATTGGACTAAATGACCTCTAAGATTTCTTCCACCTCTAAAGCCTATGCTCTTATGATCACAAATCTTTCCCATCTGTTTGATGTTTCTGGTTGCATAGAAAAGAAAGTTTGACAAGCAAAATAAAACAATTCACACCCATGAACTGGCTTGAGCTCAGTTTAATTGTCTTCACGGATATTTTGGATGAGGAATCTTTCTCGAAGCTGATTTTTTATTTTTTTGCAGAGTATCCTTAAGGGTGTCCTCAATTATTTAGACCACATAGGTTTGCTATAGGGGTTACCCAGTAACTGCAGCTAACTAGAACAACTGTCTCCATGGGTATATTGCTCCACTTAATTTCGATGCCTCCCTGGAGGCATCTACTAGTGTGCTTTGTGCTGTGTGGTGACTCTCATGGGATTGCACACTTTAGTAGGACAAATAGCAGTAATGAAAAACTGATTGTGCAGTGTAGTGTGTAGGGTGACAAATAGTAGGGGGTCATCTGGATAGTATAGATCACCTATTTATGTATCGGGTTGGTAAATCTCTTTGAAGACAGTATCTACATCCATATTACCCACATGTACTTTTTGTTATGGACACCTAGTGATAAGTAATATTATACCCATTTTATTTTTAAGAATATTTTATTTCTAACTTGTGGAATAAAACAAGTATTTTCATAACATAGTACAATAAAAACATGACTGCACATGAAACTGCAAATCTACTATGTGCAACTATAAGGAAACTGAGGTTCAGAGGAGATGAAGTAACATCTATCAGATTACATGGTAACCAGGCTGAGGTTCATATCCTGTCTCTTACACTTGACCTGAGTGACCCTGGACAAAGCATTTAACTCACCTGGGCCTCAGTATAAAATGAGAGGTTTGTATTAAATAGCTTCTGAAGTCCCTTTCAGGATTTGATTCTTATAATTTTCAGTCCAATGTGCTGCTCCTATCACATCCTTCTTCTCCTCAGTAAATGGTCATTGTATATTAGTATTTTTAGAACAATTTTCTTCTCAAGGAAAGAAATACTAATGAAATATAATCCCCCTGACTACAAATATAAAATCCTCGTACCTTTGGGGTAAACAGGAAATAGTATCACTTCTTCTGGTCTTTCAGTTCCTGTTACCCTAAGGCATGATGAGGATGATGGGAAGAAACTGTTAATACTCATATGGCCCCATTTGACCTGACAAAGTGTCTTCTGAAGATTGGATACATCAGCACACATCTGGACACATCCCTTCTCAGCATTTTCCCTGCTGCCAACTGAGAACAACCTCATCTGATCAAATGTAATGATGATTCTTCAAAATTTTGAAACATTTCAAGTAACTGTGTATTCCTGGAAAGTCTTCTTAAGGTCCAAGAAGAGACCAAAGTTTACTGAATTGAAACATTTGCAAATATTTGTATTCCACTGAAAAACCTGATAGAGGAAATCTGAACAAAATCATAACTTTCCCCTTTATGAAATAGAATGTATGCAAGGCACACAGTTGTTGATGTTAGCCTGAATCATTGGATGCATTATGGGTAAGGGAATTTGGATGGATTGCTAAAAAATATGATGAGCCATGGAATAATTATCATGGATACCTTCACTCATGTTGTTAGTCTGGTTGGTTCTAACTATAGATTTGAAGTTTGATGGAAGGGTTCTGGTTTTCCTCCTTAGAAATTATACTATTTTGCACCACAGTTCTGTAATAAATAGAGTTTCAGTCACAGACAGAAGTGCTATCATAGAATAATAGACTCTAGAATATAATGGACCATTAGGGATCATCTAGTTTAACCCCTTCTTTTTATTTCTAACAGATGAGAAAACTGTATCTTGGAGAAGTAGTACCTTGCGTATGATCGCACAGCTAGCAAATGACATTGAGGGATGAAACAGATCTTTTACATACAAATGTCATGCCCCTTTCAAATACAATAACCACCTCAAAAATGGTTATGGGGCACAAAAAACCCAAATCATTTGAATGGAGCTTTCAAGTGGAGCCTAGACACCTTGAAAAGTGCCGTACTTCTAAAACAATGGAGTGTAGTTAGTTATCACACTGAGTCACATAATCACTGAATTTCAGAGTTGGAAGGTACTTTAGAGGCCATCTGGTCTAACCTATGGTACAAAAGAATCCCCTTGACAACACAACAAATACAGGGTCAAAGAGCTTTTGCTAGAATGGATTCACCGCCATTTGAATTAATCACCTCTTACAGCAACCTATTTCCTTTTTAGATGGCTAGCAATGTTTTTTTTTAATAAAATTTTATTGATTTTTATATTGTCTATCTCTCCCATACTCCTCTGCCACCCAGAGAATCTTATCTCTCTCTCTCTCTCTCTCTTTTTTTTTTTTTGCTGGGCAATGAGGGTTAAGTGACTTGCCCAGGGTCGCACAGCTAGTAAGTGTCCAGCGTCTGAGGCCAAATTTGAATTCAGGTCCTCCTGGATCCAGGGCCAGTGCTTTATCCACTGTGCCACCTAGCTGCCCCATATCTCTTTTAAAAATTAAAAAAGGGGCGGGGGCAGCTAGGTGGTGCAGTGAATAAAGCACCGGCTCTGGATTCAGGAGTACCTGGGTTCAAATATGGCCTTAGACACTTGACACTTACTAGCTGTGTGACCCTGGGCAAGTCACTTAACCCCAATTGCCTCACCCCCCCCAAAAAAAAATAAATAAAGGAAGTAGGAAGAAGATCAATAGACATATGTCACTTCTTTCCTGCCTTTTGCATATCCTTTCTCTGGGGCCAAGCTTCTTTGTGTTTTTCCATCATGGACCAAGTTTTGACATTCATGGTAGTTCTTTCCATTTACATTGTTGTAGTCACAGTGTATTGTTACCTTGATTCTGCTTACTTTATTTTGCATAGTTTTCTGCGTGTTCATGATTCTCTCTATTCATTATATTGTATCTGGTAGCAGAGTAATTTTATATTATATTTATATATCACATTTTTAAAGCCGTTTTCCAACTGATGGGCACCTCTTTTGTTTCCAGTTCTTTGGATAGTTCTCATTATTAGGAGTAAACCCCCCACCCCCATCCCCCAAACCTAATTTAGTCTCTTCATAACTTCCATTAATTGTTTTTCATTCTTCCCTCTGTGGATATGCAAAACAACTTTAAATCTTCTTGTACATGAGAGCCCATTAAATACCTGAAGAAAATTATTATATCATCATTGAGTCTTATCTTCTCTGGGTCGAACTTATCTATTTCTTTCAACCAATCCTAACAAGGCATAAACCAAAGCATCTCATTATCTTCTTTGCTCTCCTTTGGACTTTCTTCAAATTATCAATGGCCTTCCTAAAATTTGACAACCACATTTGAACACGTTTTACTTATAGTCTGACCAGGGCAGGACAGAGTAAAAGGGGTGCTATTATCTCCTTATTCTTGAAAGTCCTTCCTTCCTTCCTTCCTTCCTTCCTTCCTTCCTTCCTTCCTTCCTTCCTTCCTTCCTTCCTTCCTTCCTTCCTTCCTTCCTTCCTTCCTTCCTTCCTTCCTTCCTTCCTTCCTTCCTTCCTTCCTTCCTTCCTTCCTTCCTTCCTTCCTTCCTCCCTTCCTTCCTTCCTTCCTTCCTCCCCTCCTCCCTCCCTCCCTCCCTCCCTTCCTCTCTCCTCTCCTCTCCTCTCCTCTCCTCTCCTCTCCTCTCCTCTCCTCTCCTCTCCTCTCCTCTCCTCTCCTCTCCTCTCCTCTCCTCTCCTCTCCTCTCCTCTCCTCTCCTCTCCTCTCCTCTCCTCTCCTCTCCTCTCCTCTCCTCTCCTCTCCTCTCCTCTCCTCTCCTCTCCTCTCTTCTCTGTCTTTTTCTGTCTCTGTCTCTGTCTCTCTCCAGACAAAGCTTATATTCACCATTTGGGCCATTATATAATAGTGCTGCCTTATATGGAGCTTGTAGGACACTAAAATGCCCAGAGTTTTATTTTAGATGAGCTTCTGTCTAACTAAGTGTCCCCTGAAAATATTGTTTTGGAGAAAATCTATGTGGAAATTTTACTGGTATCAGAGAAAGAAGATTTGAAGTAGCCAGAAGTCAGGAGGTCTGGGTTTTAGTCTTGGCTGTGTTCCTCTCTAGGAATGTGATCCTAGGCCCACCTGGTGTCTGCTTTCTCATCTGTAGCATATGTTTTTAGAAAGAAATTCCAGAAGAACATGATTTACAAACCAGGCATCATTGGATCATTGTACAAAAGTTTCTAATAGGTGAATGGCCACCTCACTTGAAAGTAACCATGTACTTACTTCTTGGGTTTTATCACTCTCACTATCTTTTATTGTCCTCATAGCTCCTGAAAAGTGTACAACTGCATGTTTGCAAATCTTTCTGAAAAATGACCTCAAGATCAACATCCTGGAATACAATTCAATAAATAATATAAAATGGCCCATTCTTAGTTTTTTTCCATCTTGCTTCTTGTACAGATCTTCACAAATGAATTTCAGAATAAATGTCAAGAATAATTAGCAGATGTTTGGTACTAATTTCCAAAGGGGTAAAAATAGCTGTACTATGTTTCCCTGTAGAAATTCTCAAAGATTTCTCATTATATTTCTTTTTCTTTTAGTCTAATAAGGTTTTAGATGACTGTGTTCTTTACTTTGGCTGTGTTCTAAGATATCATTTTCTGATTTTAGGCGTGCGCGCGGGCGCATGCGCGCGCGCGCACACACACACACACACACAAATGATTAGAAAATTATAGGTGGGGGGGTGATAGGTGGCGCAGTGGATAAAGCACCAGCTTTGGATTCAAGAGGACCTGAATTCAAATCTGGCCTCAGACACTTGACACTTTCTAGCTCTGTGACCCTGGGCAAGTCACTTAACCCTCATTGTCCTGCCTCCTCCCCCCAAAAAAATTATAGGTGGAAAACAATAGTGTTGTAGAACAGGGGTTGGCAAAATATGTCCCATGAGCTAAGAATGGTTTTTGCATTTTAAAATGCAGTCAGTTCTGCTATAACTGCATTCCTAAATATATATACATACATACATACATATATATATGCATTCCTAAAAAATCATTGTGCTATGCAAACTCACATAAAACCTGCAAAGCTTATAAGAAACATAGGGTTAGGAACACAAGATATCACCGATATATATTTATATGTGTGTGTGTGTGTGTGTGTGTGTGTGTGTATTTTAATTTTCATGATATTGTCTTTGATGGTCCACAATGAACATTCCTTTGTGCCTGTTGTTCAGGAGATACCACATTTCTCCCGTTTCTTCCAAAATGCTTTATTATTTCAAGCTTTTCCTCAATGTTTAAAGCTTTCATTTTGTATGTACTGCTTGATGATTTTGAACCAGGCCACTTAGACACATTTGGAATATTGAATGAGTATTTTTTTTTAATAGAAAAGTTTGTAAGTGTGAAAAAAATAGCAAAACACAACCTTGTCAGCTAACACACAGTGAATTGAGGTAGTTGATAGGTGTTTGAGGGATGTGAATCTGTGTGTCTTGTGTACCCCTGTGTGGCTTGGTTCAGCTGGGTACATTTTCTTTATTCCCCTAGTGTTTCTCATGGATAAAATTGTTCATAAGGATTATACTTATATTGTCCCCTAATATATCCAACCATATTGGAACAAATTTGCTTTTTCAAAACAAATATTTTAGAAGAACTGACTACATACAAAAAAACCCAACGCAACTTTATTTAAAAATGTAAAAACCACACAGCTCATAGAAAGTTCAAAAATAGGCAGTGGGCCAGATTTCGCCCTTGGGCTTCAGTTTGCCAACCCCAGTTTAAAGGGGTGTGGGGGGTGGCATGTTTTATATCTGTATAATCATTGTTTTTCTTTAAAAGGAAAATCCCATGAGGAATGATAATATGATCCCAGTGATCATGCCTTCTTTCATACCTGAAGGGTAGGGAGGTGACAACTCAGAAATTTAATTTCTTCAGGATCTTTGGCTCTAATTCCAATTGGCCTCCAGCCACATTGTTCTCATTTAATAGGATGTGTGAAAATATCCAAGTCAGCATGTTCTAGGAAGATAAGTCTGGTTCTACACGGCTGTATTTGATGTGATCTAAATGTGTTGACAAGAGCCTACTGATAGATGCTGTATTAGATTGACAGGCAAGAGAAAGGTGGGAGGGAAAATGTAATTTAATAAAAGGATGTTTTGCATAACTATATAAATATTACCTTTTACATTAAATAACTAAATGTAAGAGATCTATTTAATACTCATATGGATATGAGTCATTTCCCCTCTATCAACAGTTCCTGAGCTTCAGCTTCCTGATTTATGGTACAAATGTGTACAGACCAGCAGATTTCAGGTCTAAACTCTACAATGTATATTTAAGTTGCCAGGTTTGGGGGAAGAAAAGAAATCTGAGCTACAACTTCTTTGTAGTATGATTTCAAATGGTTCCAAGAAAGAGAATAGATCACAATGAAGCTCCAGACATTGTTCATCATAGTTTTGCTTTATTTCTAAAATGAAATGAACTTATGTTAAAATTTGCAAATGGTGTAGTGAAATTGTACAAATGGTCTAGTGAACTTAAAATATTTGTTCCCCCATGATTGGAATTAACTTCATCCTCACTTTTCCTTCAAGGCTCAGCTCAATTGTTTCCTTTTAAGAGAAATTTTTCTGGCTAACCCAAGTTATGTTCCCCTCTCCCTCTGTCTCTCTCTTTCTTTTTCTTCCTCCCTCTCTCCCTTCCTTTCTCTCTACATATATGTAATATGTGATGCTATATTTAAATTATGTCATACTATGCTATAATATTTTATGTTTATATTATATTGTTATTATAATGTTATATTAATTATATGAATGTGTATACATGTTGTCTCCCTCCCCTAAACCTTCAACAAATAAAATGAGGGCAGTGTCTCATTTTTGTTTTTGAAGCCCTAGTATCTAGCACAGTGCCTTGCTCATCATGGCCATTTAGAAAATGTTTATTGAATAGATTTAGATGAGCTTCCAGTCAATAAAAATTGATTAAGTAAATATCTATGTCCTAGACACTGTACTAGATTGTTGTTTGGTGTTGAGTTGTTTTAGTCATGTCTGACTCTTCATTGCCCCATTTGGCAAAGATACTGGAGTGGTTTGCCATTTCCTTCTCCAGCTCATTTTGATGAGGAACTGAGGCAAACATGGTTAAGTGACTTGCTCAAAGTCAGATAGCTATTAAGTGCCTGAAATCAGATTTGAACTCAGGAAAATCAGTCTTCCTGACTCCAGGTCTGGCAGTCTATCTACTGGGCCACCTAGCTGACCCAGTACTAAGTACTAGAGATACAAAAAAAGCCCAAAGACAGTTCTTACTCTTAAGTAGTTTGCAGTCTAATGGGTTCTTTACATCGTAGACAAAGGAAATTGACTCACAATAGAATCAAAATCCAACTTTACAATGTCAAACACATATGTTTTCATTTATAGTGAGACATTTTGTGTGACATATAATGGTTAAAAAACAAACAAGCAAACAATGTGAAAGTAGAATTTTACCTAATTTGACTTAGCAACTTTGCTTAATCTTACCCATCCTCTCCCAGCTCCATGCCTTTTCTTTGACATCCCCCTCCATTTCGAATGTCCCTACCCTTCATAGACATGTAATGAAATTTTGTCCAGTGTTCTAGATTCAGTTCATCCTATATGAAACCTCTCTTGATTCTTTTCTCCCTTCCTAATTGAAAGTTGTATCTCCTTTTCTCTCTTCTGGTACTTTATGTCAATTTACTATACAAATTTTTGAATTGTTTTAGTAAGTTGTGTATTCTCATTGTAATTAAAATTTGAAAATAGAAATAATGTCTCATTCATCTTTGTTTTTTTTTTTCAGTACCCAACGCACTTCTCACTTGAAATGATTAAAAACTGAATGGCTATTTGACAGACACATGTCCTGGTACTTTGGACTAGATGATATCCGATCTCCCTTCAAATGCTAGAATTCCATGACTTTCTGATCAGGTGACCTGAAGGCCATTTCTTTCTTATGCCTTTTTTTTTTTTTTTTTTGGTGTGGCAATTGGAGTTAAGTGACTTGCCCAGGGTCACACAGCTAGTAAGTGTTAAGTGTCTGAGGCCAGGTCCTCCTGACTCCAGGACTGGTGCTCTATCCACTACACCACCTAGCTGCCCCTAAGGCCATTTATAATTCAAATATTCTGAGTTTTATTTCAATATGACTTCAAGAACAAATTATCAAGAAGAGATGCTGAACAAAATAGCATCAAAAGATGAGGAACTTCAACAGGTCAATAAGTTAAAAAATATTATTACTAGAAGGGATCTTAGATGATCAACTTGTATTTATTTACCTTTCTTCTAATAATAAAGGTAAAGCATAATCAACTCTATCAGGTTGCTAAGATAATTAAAGCCAAATCCATAATTATTTCAATTTATTTTCAGTTAAGATCAATTACACTTTCATTTTTCTCAATCTATACAGTAGTCAGTAGAAACCATTGCCTGAGAATAATCAGTGGGAAAAAATACTCTAGGCATTGTGACCTGTATCTAAATCTACAAATTAGGATAAATGTATTGACTAAACTGAACAGTCAGGAACCAGACAGTTGATTAGCTAAAATGATTTATCCATTCTGCCAAACAATTGTAATAACCAGGTTTGTCATTAAGGTAGAAATGGTTTTTGTGTGTAATCATTGCTTTACCATGACCAGTGAAGTAAGGCTACCATGCAAGGTGTTGCTGTGGAAGTACAATGGCTTTGGAGTTCCAGGATATAGATTTGAATACCAATTCCTCCTGAGTGACCCCTGAACATAAAGTGAGGATGGGACTAGCTGAACATTAAGGTCTCTTTCTACTCTAATTCTGTAGTGTTCTGAGTAGAAAAGAAAGAGAAGCATTGCCTCCCTTCAACTAGGAACTAATTGGCCATGTGAGTCCAGAAGGTTCTTAGGAGAAATGAAATTTGCATATCAATCAGTCAATAAACATTTAATAGGCACCTGCTATGTGCTAAAGCATTAGACAAAGCTAAACTGGTTATTGCCTAGGAAGGGTCATTATATTTTTCCAATGGCATTTATGTGTCACAGTTCCTTCTATTTCAGCTTTGTTATAGATATGGACATTAGAGATCACAGGACTGCCATCAAAGGATTTCCAATATCGGAGGCTGGCTGGGAATTGTAACTGGGCCATGACCTTATTGTATCCCCCAGCCACTGCACACCTAACTCATTAATGTGTAAGGCATTCTGAACTATCTTGATGATGAAAAGTGCCATAGGAGCCAAAATTCTATTCTCTTCCAAATTAATCCTATTTGATTAATATGATTTAGAATGCCATTAAATAATTTTAATGCAGGTGTGTGAATTAAAGCCACTCCAGAGCTTTCATGACATAAACATTGACAAATTATGTGCAAGTTTAAGTTTACAGAAGTAATTAATCTGCTTCTCTGCAGTTGAAATTAATTATTGCAGTCATATTTACTTGACTGGTTCAGATATGCCCACCCATTAACACACTCCTATTGGCACGAAATTATTCTTTGAACGCATTTCTTCCTATTTCATGCACTGCAACTAGTAAGGAGGACCATATATGGATTTGTAAGAGCTTCAAATCAGGGCCCTAATTGTGTCTTGTTTAGCTTCTCTGTTTAACTGCCTAATTCTTTTTTTTCTCTAGCATAGCTGAGGTTATTAAAATATTTTTATTTATTCAGACCTTACAGATGCTTAATAGAGTAGTATAATTCCTATAATTAAGTGAACCAATATACACTTCCCCAAATTTTAAATGTAAATATTGGCATGTTTTAATTATAAACAATATATTAAAACATTCCACATTTTCTCTTACAAGGTATTTTATAGAAAGAAGAGGTTTTCAGGAAGGTGGTGTTTGCTGAGTCAGGAAAATGATAGAATCACAGGCCTGTGAGGGAGCTCAAGAGATTAGTGCATCTCCATGCCTCTGGGTGGGTATAGTTGAATCATTTTAGACAGATGGGCATTTATCTTGCTCTCTGGAAAAAAAAAAAGTCCATGTCTTCCAAGTCAATTCCATTGCCTAAACAGTCACTATAGTGAAGAAGTTCATACACACACACACACACACACACACACACACATACATGCACATATGCAAATATCTGTCTCAAAATTCCATTCTCCTTTACATCAAATATGAAGTAACAGGAATTCAGGAATATGAATCCTAAGGGATAAAAATGAACACTGAAACACACCTAGTCATAGGAAGCAGCAGGAGCATGTTGGGGAGAGCCCTAAATGTGACATTCTGGGTTCACATTCAGATTCTTCTACTTACTACTGCCAAGATTTGTATGACCTTGAACAAGTTGTAAACTTCTAGTACTTATAGCTGGGTAGAACCTCAGAGGAGGCCTAAGCCAAGCTCTGCACTATGTAGAGGAGGAAAACTGAGATTATACACTTTTTTTTTATTTATACACTTTAATAATTTGTCTGAGGTCACATATGAATTTAGCAACAAAGGAGGTATTCAAACCCAGGACCTATGATACCAAATCAGGGGCTCTTTCTTCCACATTCACATTACATTTGTAAGCATAATTTCTCAGTGACAATAATTAGGATACTAATATTTTTGCTAACTCATAGGGTTATCCACATCAAACGGAGGATAAAATGAAAGAGAACATGTAGGGTGTTCTAAAAGTCTTAGTGCAATCTTTTTGTTGTTGTTGTTGTTGTTGTTATTGTTGTTGAGTCAATCAGGGTTAAGTCACTTGCACAGGGTCATGCAGCTAGTAAGTATCAAGTGTCCGAGGTCAGATTTGAACTCAGGTCTTCCTGATTCCAGGGCCTATGCTCTATCCACTGTGCCCTCTGCCTGTTCCTTAGTGCAGTCTTAAGCTCCAGTAGTTTACAGCTTCATTAAAACTCTTAGGAGATCCTATATAAAACCCTTGCTCTTTTATTTAAATATATATGCAAATATATTCATGTGGATGTCCTACAGTATCATTCAACCCTGCTATTTATTCTTTTATTAGGGTGTAATGATCCCTCTCCAATTATTGGAGTTTGTATGATTCAAAACATTGATATTTGGTATGCCTATGAAGTCATGTTTTTTATTTATAGTTCAAAACATGTAATATTTGGGAATCCACACCTTAGGGCAGAAATCTAAGTATGGACCAATGAGACAGAACTCAGAAATGGGATAAGTGGTTGCATTCATAAGTGAAAACATGAATTGATATCTGTTAACTCTAGGTCCAGGACCAGGGATCATTAAACTTAAGCTGAGGGCCACCTATTTCCTGTTTGCTTTCTTTTCTTTCTTTTTTTCTCTCTCTCTTTCTTTCTTTCTTTTTCTTTTTCTTTTTTACAGTTGGTGAGCTAAGAATAGCTTTTGTGTTTTTAAATATGTTCTTAGCTTGCTAGCCTTACAGAAATAGGATGAGCCTAGTCCCCTGCTTAGAATTGGTGCCTTAGCTCACTTTATCATATTGTAAGGAGTTAAGTGTGGTTCTACCTAGGGACCAGCAAACCAGAATAAACTGAATTAGTAGTGTGGGAGGCCAAGCCATGGAGGAGAACTGGGAGATTTAGACTCAAAGGGCTCTGATGTGGGTCTAGCCCTGCAGGTATGATGACATGGTGTATGTGGAAGATGCTATTGGAACATCAAAGGTACAACTGGGTCAAAGGATCTGGCTACAGGGGAATCTGTTTCAGGCAAACCAATGAGAAATTATTACAATATGAGGTTAAGAAGTTTCTAATGGGACCAGAACATAGAAATCTCTACTTAATGGCAAAGGTTTGTGAGAGAGTCTAAGATATTATCTATAATCATTATATTAATATATTGCATAAACATATAAGATAAACATATAATAAATCAATGGTAATTGTTATTAATAAAATAAATATTAATAATAACATATTTTGGGGCTATTAAGTTTTCAAAGAACTTTTTTGATTTATTTGATGACCTCATTATAGAGACACCTGGTGGTATAAAGTACTGGTCCTAGAGTCAGGAAGACTTGATTCAAACCCAGTCTCAGACACTTACTAGCTCTGTGACTCTGGGTAAATCATTTAACTTTTGCTTGCTTTAATCCACTGAAGAAGGAAATGGTTAACCACTCCAATATCTTTGCCAAGAAAACCCCACAGACAGTAATGGTATGTTATGGCCCACATACCCGCGCGCGCACACACACACACACACACACACACACACACACACACACACACACACAAGCATTTACTTTTCAAATTTCTCTTTATGCTGAAAAGCAAAAGACAAAAGCAAATTTGGCTCCTATAATCCTTTTCAAGAAGCACTTAAAAATCCCCTAAGCCTTATAGTTTTTCTGGTCTTTTCACAAGGCCTACATATAACTAAAATGGTATTCCAGAATTCTTTCCCTCTCCACTTAACTCATAAATCAATTCCAATGATTCCTCCCTACTTTGTGATCCAGATCCTTCCACCCACATAGGCAAAACTGCATTGATCTTATTGACATTTATCTGAGAAAACACACCTTTTTTTAGTTCTTTAGGAATAGATACTATATAGTGGGATAGAATGACAAAAAATATGCTTCAGAAGTCAGGACCTTAATTTAATCTCAGCTCTGCCATTAACAAGATTCATGATGTTGGGCAAGTGCCTTAACATTCCTGATTTCCTTCATTTTCTAATCTGTAAAATGAAGACTTTGGACTCAATGATCATTTATATCTGCTACATTTTTAGGAATCTACAAAAGAAACATTTCTTCAGGGCAGAGACCACGCTTTCTTTATATCAGTACCTAGGAGACATATAACAAATGTGTTGACAGAATAAAGCTATCATTAATTTATAATTTAATAACAACAACAATAATAATAACTACTATTTATGTAGTGCTCACTATATGCCAGGCATTTTGCTAAGCAATTTACAAGTATTGTCTCATTTGATCCTTATAACAACCCTGGGAGGTTGGTGCTATTATTAACTCCATTTTATGGATAAAGAAATGAACACAAATAGAGGTTAAATGACTTACCCAGGGTCACCCAGCCATTAAGTGTATTAGGCAAGATTTGGACTTAATTCTTCCTGACTCGATGCCAAGTACCCTATTCACTGTGTCACCTAGCTTATTTATTTTATTTATATTGATTTTTACAATTTTGTATCAATCCTGTATTCACACACTGTGGCTGTCATATGGTTTGACTATCCTGCTCAGGGGCATTTTTAATCCCTGACAATTGCCCAGGGATGATGGTGTAATGGCTAAGGGATTACTAAAATCCTGTTGTGCATATTACTTTTTGCTCAGAGAAGGTGAGAACATGGGGATGGAGATGTTTGTTTTCTGAGCACACACTTTGATTTTCTCCCCTTTTGTATTTAACATGGCAAATCTGCTACATGTTACGGGAACAGCTGTAAGAGGAACTTCCATCATGAAGGCCTTAACCTAGTGGTTTGTAGTTCAGTGATCTAAGTGCTTATTCCAGTTCTGAACCATTTTTATGTTCCATGGAAATCTGATGAGGACTATAAACCCTTTCTCAGAATATGGATTTTTAAAAAAAATTTTAATTGAAAGACATGTTAAATTTCATTTAGAGGTTAGTAAAGATAGACATGTCATCTTTGCTACCTTCTAAGTTCACAGACCACCTGAATCTATCCATGGCCCCCCCCCCCCAGGTCTTTGTTGACCCCAGGTTTAAGAAATTCTGTTGTAGAGAAAATGGTTTGAGGTTTTTTTTTTCCTACTCACTTCGTTCTTTTGACATCTTGGATCAGATATTTTCTGACATCATTAGAAGGAGCATTAAGAGCACCGGCCCTGGAGTCAGGAGTACCTGAGTTCAAATCCGGCCTCAGACACATAACACTTACTAGCTGTGTGACCCTGGGCAAGTCACTTAACCCCAATTGCCTCACCAAAAAAAAAAAAAAATTAAAAATTAAAAATAAAAATAGAAGGAGCATCAAAATTACTCTACTTGATAGTGTCCTCAAAATTCATCCCCTGAATGTACATTTTTGTTGTTTGTTTTCTATTTCCTCTCTTTAGCCAAGCATTATAGCTAAGATTTGATTATGCTGTTTGTGCAGGCTCCATTCCCATTTTAGTCCGCAGATTCAAAGGCTCAAATCTTGTATTTCAGCATTGCAAACAGGCCATTCATTCCTTCAGTGGATATACATCCTTTAAGTTTTCTCTGGATGGGAGAGAAGATACATACCAAGCATGACAATAAAGGACATTTATTCACTGAGTGCTATTCAACACATATTTTTAAAGGACCTGCCATGTGCAAATCTCCTATCTCATTCAGGAGACAGTGATCTGGGTCCATAATTTAATAGGAAAATAAAAGTGGGCTTTAGGAAAATTGAACTGTGACTGTGTTCTTTTGGTATCCATATGATGGTAAGTGATTTGGAGAAATGCCTCCAGCATGGGAGGTAGACTCTCTATATTCATTTTATTAGAGTATATGATGATTATGGTGGTAGCTAATATTTATATTGTGCTTACTATGTATCAGGAACTCTATGAAGCACTTTACAATTATTATCTCATTTGATTTTCACAACAACCCAGGGAGGTAGGTGCTATCTTTGCTCTCATTTTACAGATGAGGAAACTGAGGCAAAATATATGAAGTGATTTGCCCTTGTCTAGGGTGAGCTGGTAAAAATCTTAGTCCAGATATTAACTTAGTTGTTCCTGACTCCAGTCCCAGTGTTCTATACACTGTGAATGAGTAAGAATCACATAGAATCGGTTGATATGCATGTGTTGCCAGCTATATCATTAAAAGGGGTACCTACCTGAATGGATGAAATTATAGATATATTGACCATGACATACATGCAAATCACTGGGAATTCAATGGCAGAAATAGAACAGTCCCTCATGAACTTTTTTTTTTTTTGTGGGGCAATGGGGGTTAAGTGACTTGCCCAGGGTCACACAGCTGGTAAGTGTCAAGTGTCTGAGGCTGGATTTGAACTCAGGTACTCCTGAATCCAGGGCCGGTGCTTTATCCACTGCGCCACCTAGCCGCCCCCCCCCCCCCCATGAACTTTTAATATAAAAAGTTTCAAGGTTTTAATTCTACTTCATTTTGTTATAATTAGCATCTCTCCTTGCCCCACCAAAGTTATCTATAGAATGTTTTAGCATTTCAATATTTCCACGGTAGAGGCCACAGTCTGGGACACAGACTGTTTGGTAGAGCTTGGGTACAGGGTTATGGGCAAAAGAGTGGTCCATGGAATTTGACAGCTGATGGGCCTCTAGTCAATTACATATCATACACATTGGAATGGCATATAGGATTCATAATGGGTGACTGTGCGGAAGAAAGTTTCTGGTGATTTAAAAACCATCCTAAACATTCCATAGGAGAGAAGTAGGGCTCTGAATGAGTTGAACATGAGAGATGCAGAGAAATGTTCATAGTGTCTTGGGAAATGATGGTTTTATATCCTTAAATTCTTTATTTTTCTCTGGGAGGCTTGGACTGATTGATCAGACACCCAAGAAGTATATCTGAATCCCTTGGGAGAATAATATCTAGGGAATACCACTGATTATACCCATATGGGGATAGAGAAATATTCAGCAGAGCAATTTAGGGAGCTGATAGAAATAAAGGGAACACACACATCATGAAATTAAAACCGATAGAGTCAACTGTCTGCCAGCTGTGTGAAATATCCAGATCTAGGAATTAGCAGCAGCAGCAGCAGCAGCAGGGACCTTGACCTTGTCATGTCTATTTTTTTACCTATAATTGGCTAAGAAATAAAAGATATTCTACATGCCCAGGGCCTTCAAGTTCACCCAGGTCATCTCCTTTATATTTTAGATCAGAAAACTGAGTCTCAAAGAAATGGAATAACTTGTCTGATGTGATCCAATTTATTAGTGACAAAATCAACAGAAATACAACCTAAACCTCATAACTGTAGACACAATATTTCCCCCCACAAAAAATATAAATCGTATATATGTTTGTTGGTGGTGATTGGGCAGGGAAAGAGAAGATTCTTCCATAAATTAAGATTAGGCTCATAATTTGAAGCTAAAAAATCTTAGAGATTACTTAATCTAATCAATTTCATTTTATGGAGGACTTTAAACATAAAGTTAATGGTATTAAGTACTAGTATATTCTTTTTACACGTGAGGCAATTAAGACTCAGATGGGGGCATAATAACAGTTAAAATTTATATAGCACTTGCTATGTGCCAGGCACTGTTCTAAGCACTTTAGTGACTTGCCCAAGGTCACATAGGCAGAAGGTGTCAGAGGCAGGATTTAAACCTAGATGCTCTCACTCCAAATGTATTCCTCTGGTCACTGTATTATGATGTTTCCCAGCTGGATTTTAGAAGCTTAAATCAATGAATCCTTTAACTTCTACTACTTCTTTTTAAAAATAGCACTAAATTCTAGGTAGGAAAAGAAAGCTGAGTCCTGAAATGCAGTGAACTGTGAAAAAGTCTACCATAGGTGAATTTAAAGAATTTATGTATACTGGGACTCTGTTTTGTTTAATGTACCCTTTGGCTAGATTACTAAAAGCTGGAGTAGGTAGACTGAACGATTCATTGTGTATACATAAACTTATACATAAAGCTGAACCCTAGCACATATCTCTGTGGTATCTTGGGTCTTCAAAAGGAACATTTTATTCAGGAGTTTGCTGAAAGAGGGTTTAGCGAGTATGGCACATTAAATGTGGTGAAATAGATTCCGAGCCAATGAATTGGGTGTCCTACAGGGGTGGATGCAAACAAGCCATGCTGAACAAATTGATGTTTCATACACAAAGGAGGACAATGACATAGCTGGGCTGTGTGCTGCATACCTTGACCCTCTTGGGCTCTTTCCACATGAGTGGAATTCTCGAGCAGGCCAACTGTTCCACTTCCTCCCTAATAGGCTCCCCATCAGCATCCATCCCCATTAGAGATTTTGCAATGTGAATTGCACTGTTAGTTATGGTTGAGCCATTGAAAGTAATATTTGGCTCTCTTTTCCACGTATTTAACTTTGTGGAAAGCCTCTGTCATGATCCTAGAAATAACTGTCCTTACTAAGATAGTAA
Organism: Dromiciops gliroides; assembly: GCF_019393635.1. NCBI lineage: Eukaryota > Metazoa > Chordata > Mammalia > Microbiotheria > Microbiotheriidae > Dromiciops > Dromiciops gliroides. The sequence goes on along the minus strand of NC_057865.1, from coordinate 75,732,017 downwards.
AGTATTATATTATGAGACTTTGGAAGTAATAAACTCTTTTTACTCAGATTGTACAATGGCTGGTTCATGATGCCCTATTTTCTAACCAGTTAATTAAGAATTTACCCTGATATTTCTTTGGATTTCTTGGTTCTCATGATCGGGTACAACCCAATTATGCCTCCAACTCTAATTCCTTTTGTTATATATTGTAGCCTGATCATACCTACCATACAACTCTCCATTGCCCTTTGAATGATCCTCAACTTGAATCCTTCAGAAGCTTTGGTTTCCCATAACTCTTAGCCCTTTATCACTATTGGAAGAATAGGAACTGGACTTGTTATTTCACTGATATTTCCTCCCAGGTGAGGAAGCCCTCTACCAATGTGGGTTGGTACTGCTCTGCACTTGAGTTGGTATGGAGTGATTAAGTTCTCTGTTCAGTATCGCACAGCCATTACATGCTGTGGCAGGACTTCAGCCTGAAAGGCCAATTTTATCCACCATGTTGTGCTACTGATCTCACTGGAAGAATATTGGTATTAAAAAAGATGATTGCTCTTTAAGGAACAAGCTTGCATATGGGGCAGGGTGGGGAAAAGTGCCATTAGACAAACAACTTTGTAATTTCATTAAGGCAATCTCTCCCACTCAGTCAGCCATTCCTGAGCTCAAAATAATTTACAGCAGGGAAGAGGGAGCCCAGTAGCATGTTACACAGCTGGGGTTGACTAGCCTTGAGATTAAAATTTTGCCACGAATAACCCTCATGGATTTAAATAATGCTGGCCCCTGACCAAGGTATCTCCACACATCTTTTGTTTGCTATTCAGGAAATGGGGAGAGGAACATGAAATGGACACTGTTGTGTCATATATCTTTTGGAGTCAGGAAATGAGGGGGATCCCTTAGAAGTGGTAAACCATATCAAAGGAAAGACATCTTGAATAAGTTTCACATGGCATTTAAAATGAAGAATTCCTTGGCCTTGGCCCCTTTTCATTGGACATATTTATGATCTGGAGCTTTAGAAAATTGAATTAAAAATCTTTCCCAGCCTTTGAGGCTCTAGTATTTTGAAGCATATAAGTTCAAATAAGCCCTAGCATATTATCTGAAATGCCACCACAGCCTATTTGATAAAGCTCTGTAGCTCCTGGCCCTCTATTGCTATGACATTTTTTTCCCATTGAAAAATGTATCCAAGTGGGATGGAATCTAGTGTATTTACCAGGAAAACTGAGATCAATCTTCTAATAAAACATAGTAGAGTGAAGTTCTAGGGAGGTGGTGAGAGTATGAGGGTATAACATCATTTCTTGGCGAGGCCATGAGTTCATTAGGAACTAATTATGGTTGAGGATAGAAGAGTTATTATAGCAACAATCTGACACTAAACAACTCATCTGGATTTTCAGAACACATCAGTATATAGGTGGGGCTGGGATGAGTTCATAGAGATAAATGATGAGTGGTTTTACCATTGTCAAGATAAAGACTGTATTTTTTAGACCAGGAAGCACCATTATTAACAACCCAGCACTTTGGAAATTGAGGGGGCTCATGGATAAGGAACTGTGACAGGAAAATATTATGTCTGTAAGATGTAAGGATAGGATCATAGATTTAGAACAGAAGGTGACATCAGAAGCCATTTATTCCAACTACATGAGGAAACTGAGGCCTAGGGACTTTAAGTGGCTTGAGCACTGTGATTTAACCTAGCTAAGTTTTAACTAATGGAAACAATGAATCCTGTGAAGTGGTCACATCTATTTGAAGTTATTTAAAGTTCTAATGATATAAAATATGGTAATTGGTTCCAGCACAATGGAAATACACAATGTAAATTTGAATAATGGGACCACTTCACTGAATTCATTATTCACATAGTACAATTTTAGATAGGATCCCAGAGTGAGGATTCATGACTTGGGTCAGTCCATCAACAAACAATTATTAAAGTCTTACTCTGTGTTGGACACTGGGGTTAAGTACTAGGGATATAAATAGAGGCAAAGAACAGTCCTTTTACTTAAGGGGGGGTTGATAACATTAAATAATAGGGTACAGATAAGATGAATACAGAATAGTAGAAAGTTATTCTCAGAGGGAAAGCACCTGGGGAGACTGATAAAGGCCTTTAGCAGAAGGAAGGTGGGATTTGAGGGGCCCCTAGGTGGTACAGTAGATAGAGCACTGGCCCTGGAATAAGGAGGACCTGAGTTCAAATTTGACGTCAGACAATTGGCTGTGTGACCCTGGGCAAGTCACTTAACCCCAATTGCCTCAAATATCTAGGGCCATTTCCAGTTGTCCTGATATATATCTTGCTAATGGACCCAGATAGCTCTGGAGGACAGAGTCTGGTGACTTTGCACAGCCCTTCCTCACTTAAAATCCAATTCAATGCAAATCATTCCGACACCCTGAAGTCACAGTCCTCTTCAACAACAAAGGACAAACAGGTAAGATTTGAGATGAGTCTTGAAGGAAGCCAGGACAACTGAGAGCCAGAGGTTAGGGGGCTGTGTAGACCAGAACTGGGTACTAGCTGGTGCAAAGGCATTGAATGTAGTGTTTCAAGAGCATTAGGTAGGCCAATATATCTGGATTATAGAGTATATGAAAAAGAGTAAAGTATAAGACTGGAAATGTAGAAAGGGTTTAGTTATCAAGAGTTTTAAGTGACAAAATGAGGAATTTGTATTTCCAACTCAGTAGAGAATGGATTGAAGTAGGCAGAGCCTTGAGTCAGGGCAGCCATTTAGGAGGTTATTATAATAATCCATGTGGGATGTAATGAGGGCCCGATCTAGGGGCATGGCTGTGGGATTGCAGAGAAGGGAATATGTATGGGAGAGGTTGTGAAGGTACAAATGACAAAATTTGAAAACCAATAAGGTATGCTGGGTAAATGGAGCTAAACAGTCAAAGAGATGGGAAGGAATAGGGCTGAAGTGGATAGGAGTAACAGAATGGTGAGTCAGGAATGGGGAAATGGTGTTTGCATATTATTAGGGTGGGACATTCAATATCCCTCAGATAGGCTTAATATAAGGGAGTAAGTAACCATTTAGGAGTGAGTTAAGGCATGATACTAGTGGTTGATGGAAGGTGCATGATCTTATAAGGCACCTTGAGGTTTTCTCTCATGGTACACGGTGATGCTGTGTCCTATGAAACCCCAAGACTCCTGCCTCACAGTAGAGGAGTGGGCAGAACTCTGCAATTCTGGACAGAAAGCAACACTCTCTTGGAGTTATCACCTGGTGGGGGTGGAGGACATGTAAGAGGTAGAAAGAATCGTATCACCTATCAGGTGGCTTGGTTATCAAGAGAACGTTAAAGCAGAATTTAAATGAAGCTAGGGTCAGTTAGGCAGCTGATGTCTTGTTCCCTAGAATATGATCTGACCCTAGAAAAAGCCCTAGGTGAAGAATTCTTTCTTCTAAGAGCTCATTACAGCTATGATCCTCACTATGTTTAGCACTTAAATCATAGATAATAGAGCAGAGGCAGTATAGAAGAGTGGAAAGAAGCTGGGTCTGTAGTCAAAGGTCTTGAGTTCACATCTCACCTTTATGTCCCACTAACCATGGATTTCCCCCAAATCTCTTTCCTGGGACCTTTTCTCTCATTCATTTAAATTCTCTCACTTGGTGATCTTATTAGCTCCTATGGATTCAATCATAATCTCTATGCAAATGAGTTCTAGTTTCTCTCCTAAACTCCAGTCATTAAGCATTAATGGTCTTTTGGATGTCTCAAACTGAATAACCTATAGATATCTCAAACTCAACATATCCAAAACAGAACTCATCTTTTCTCATAGAACCTATCCTTACCCCAAACTTCTCTATTACTAAAAGGTGTACTTCTAGTCTCTCAGGATCACAAATTTAGCTTTGTTCTTGTTTCCTAATCCTTAGTCATCCCCGCTCCAACATTTGACCAAATCTTCTTCAGTCTACATTTACAACACCTCTCTCATATATTTGCTTCTCTCAACTAATAGATTTGCCATTCTGGTCCAGGACTTCATCACCTCACATCTAGATCATTTCAGAAGGCTTTTAATTAGTCTCTCTGTTTCTAATCCCTCCCTAATTCAATCCATTCTCAAAGCCACTATCAAAGCACAGGTGTGACTTTGTCAGTTTCCTCTGCTCAATAAACTTCAGTGTCTCCCTATTACCTTCAAGATAAAATATAGAGTCCATAGTTTGGAAAATAAAATTCTTTATAATCTGACCCTTTCCTATGTCTACTGCTTTCTTACCCTTTATACTCTCATTCAGTCTGTCATCCATCTAAAAGGGTCTACTTGGTGTTTCTTGCACATAATTAGACATTTCTCGCTATTTTCTCTTTTAAATTTTTTAAAATTTATTTACTTATTTTTTGCAGGGCAATGAGGGTTGTGACTTGCCCAGGGTCACACAGCTAGTAAGTGTCAAGTATCTGAGGATGGTTTTGAACTTAGGTGCTCCTGAATCCAGGGCCAGGGCTTTATCCACTGCATCACCTAGCTGCCCCTATTCATTCATTCATTCATTCATTCATTCATTCATTCATTCATTCATTCATTCATTCATTCATTTGTTTATTTATCTATTTATCTCTTTCTTTCTTTCTTTCTTTTTTGCATCTCACTTTCCCACTGTCTCTACACTACGGCTAAAATGTGCTTCCTCTTCTCCTCTGCATTTTGGCTTCACTGGCTTCCCTCGAAAAGAATCTCAAATCCCACCTTTTAACAGAGACCCTTCTGGTCCTTCCTACTACCAGTGCCTTCAATCTGAGATTATCTTCTTTTCACATTTTATAGACTTCTTATGTAAATAATTGTTTGTATGTTATCTCTCCCATTATATTATGAGCTCCTTGAGGAAAGGAACTGTTTTTGCTTTATTATGTGCCTAGCACATAATAAGCTCTTAATAAATGCATTTAATTTACTTATTGACTTGACTAATATGACAATCAAGATTCAATTTTTGACCTCACTGAGATTCATGGCTTCCCAGAAAATGGGGGTGATATTCCCCTTGTGTTCTGCACATGTGAAATCCCATCCCAGTTGCGAGTAACACCTTCCAGCAAGAACACTGATAAGGCAGAGAGTATATATAGGAACACAGGATGAAAAAAGGCCTTGAATTCTTACCACAAGGAGATCAGGTGAAGGGTCTTAGATTGTTTAGCCTGGAAAGGAAAGGTTTTAGGTGGGCCCATGATAGTTCACAGTGTGAGAGCTATACTGAGACACATTTTGGATGTGATGAAAAATCTCCATGACAATAAAAAGCTATCTGAGTAGAAAGAATACCTTAGTAGTTATCCCCCACCGAAATTGATGACCTTTAAGAAAAGACATAATGGGGACAGCTATATGGTGCAGTGGATAAAGCATCAACCCTGGATTCAGGAAAACCTGAGTTCAAATTTGGCCTCACTTGACCCTTACTAGGTGTGTGACCCTGGGCAAGTCACTTAACACTCATTTCCCCCCCCAAAAAAAAAGACATAATGGCAACTTACTGGATATATTGTAGAGGGAATTCTTGTTCAGGTATAGGATAAACTGACTGACTGAGGCCCCTTACAATTTAAAATTCCCTGATTCTGTGGCATCTTTCCACAATATTATAAGTCCTAGATGACAGGAATCTTGTTTTATACTTCTCTGTGTCCTCTTGGGTGCCAAGTGCAATTTGGGGCAAAGATTAGGGGCTCAATATGTGTTTACTGAATAGTGAATGGATGAATGGATGGATGGATGGATGGATGAAGGAGGGTGACATAATCAGGAATTAGAATTTGACTTCAGATTCTATGAATTCACTTTGACTTATGGGGAAATACCTTAGTCAGTCAATATTTTATAATTTTTTACTTTAGAATTAGCATCATCATAACAATCTTTTGCAATTTGTGATGAATTACAAAATGAAAATTCTGAATACTAAGTAATTATGAAGGAAAGAATGCATGGCTGTTATAAAAGAGGCTCAATCTGAAATATGTTAAAATGTATCCCTACTCTGAGACACACACACATGTCATTTTGAATTTAGTAGTAGAATTATTATTCTGTTCTCAGCATTGAAAAACATTGCAATAGCTCCTGGGAACAGTGTCTCACTTTGGTACCCTAAAATGAGACCTGCCTTCCAACATCATACAGCAAGACAAAATACTGAAGAAAACACGACATATTAGGTACAGTCTTTACCTAGTGATTCTTTTAGACGGTGCCAGAAGCAATATGTTTGTTCTGGAGTATTGTAATAGTTGCTAAGCCAAAGACTTATGAAAGAGAGATTTCTTTGGCGTTCTGTTTTGCTTTTTTCATAATAAGTGACATAAACTTGAGAAGCATCGGCATGTACCTGATTGAAAATTTATCTGAGTTCTCTTTTTAATCATTGGTCTGAGTCATGTAGACTTTCCCCCACCCTCACCCCTTATGTGCAGCTGAACAATAAGTAGAAGAGGAGAGGAATTTTGGCCTACTTGCCTGTAATTATTAATATAAATACATATATATATATATATCCCAGAATTTCTAGCATATAACAAACCCAATTGATATTTAAGTGAATATTGTCAAACAGCCACAGAGTTTTCAAGTTTATCTCTTGAATAGCTTTAATGTATTGCCTCCTCAGTCACACACTCATGTGAGAACTAATATTTTCATAGGGCCGTCATGCACAATGACCCAGTAGAAACTGCTCTAGTCACCTGTCATTTGCACCTTTTTTTTTTAAGCAACTTTATCCCAAACCTTGAATGTGGACAGTATTGATAAATGAATCCGTTCTTCTTCTCTGTTAGCTGGAGAAACATCAGGGCCAGAATTGAGGCTTTGCATTTGGGGTATAAAAATCTCCATATCCTGCCCAATTAAACACTTTTTTTTTCTGATGGAGCTGGTACTAAATTGAATAGTTTTATTAGTATTCTAAAAATGGCAGCAGAAAAGATTCATTATGTTAATAATTAGAAAAGTGAACATACACATTTGTTCCCAGAGGAGCTGCCTCGGGCTTAGTATATTTCATATCCATTTAGTAAAGCTTTATGTGTACAAACTATAAACAGTCCATCTGTTTATGACACCAAATTATGACTAAGAAGAATGGAAAAATGCCTTCCAAAAGTTTTTGCAACAGCATGAAAATCACATTTGCAGTAGAATTCAAAAGAAAATGATGATAGTGATTACTTAGAAAGTACCTTAAAGCTGGGCTTCTTAAAACCTTTCCATTCATGATCCCTTTTCACCCAAGAAATTTTCATGTGACTCTGGATATATAGGCATATAAAATAGGTATCCATTACCTTTTACTGTTGCCAAATTTTTTGTGACTCCCACATTCAGTTACGTACCTCATATGGGGTTGTGGCTCATAGTTTAAGAAGCTTTGCTTTAAAGTGAAAAAAGTGCTTTATAAATATCTTATTTTATCCTCACAACAACCCTGTTGGGTAGATGCTATTATTATCATCTGTTTTGCTGATGAGGAAACTGAGGGACAGAGAAATTGAGAGACTTATCCAGGGTCAAAACAACTGAATGTAGGGGCAGCTAGGTGGCGCAGTGGATAAAGCACCGGCCTTGAATTCAGGAGGACCTGAGTTCAAATCCAGCCTCAGACACTTGACACTTAACTAGCTGTGTGACCCTGAGCAAGTCACTTAACCCCCATTGCCCTTAAAAAAATAAAAAATTTTAAAAAAAATTAAAAAAAAAAACCACAACTGAATGTGGATCCATTGAGAGTTCTCCCTTATAATCAACACATTGTCACTTAGCTGGATTGTAATACTTTCTTTGACCTCACTTTTGCTTCAGACATAGCCTCTGGATATTTAGCTTCAGAGTTTAGCTTCCTAATTACTCTCACTTATTTACTTTCACAATGATTCCATCTATTCTTATGCAAGAACTTTCTAGAACCAAGAAAATGTCAAAGCAATACTTATAACCCACTCACCTATAGCACTGGGGAGAACACTACAGAACATGGGTTTTGCTTGATTTAAATAGGACCCCAAACATGAATTTTTATGCTTGGCAGCAGAGGTTAACATAGACCAGGTCAACATAGATGCTGCAATATGTGCTATGCAAATATCATTGTCATGACATTTCTTTATTATGTACCTGGCAACTGTGCTTAATAGCAAGTCAAGTCAGAGATGTCATATCTCCTGCTAGTCTCTGCTCAGCTGGAAAAGAAAATCTATGCTTAGCATAGTGCCTGACAAAATAGAAAGCTTTACTGATTGATTAACTGCTTGGTTTGTTCATTATGTATCTAAGGAATAGGCATGGAGTTTTCGAAGGGCCACAGATGCCCCATGCTTGACACTATGACGTGCAAAACCTAGGCTTCCCATCCAGAAAGAATTGTGCCAGTGGAGCTATAAAATCCAGATCAGGGAGGTTTTCTCTACTAGTTATCAAATCTGCCCACTCTTCAGCTATTCAGAAGAGTTATTTATAGACATGTATAGAACTGGGAAGGACAGTTGAGGTTAACTAGAGCAACTTCATCTCTTTATAGATGGGGAAACCAAAGACCAGAGAAATAAAACCCCCTAGGCAAGGTCATGCAATTAATCAGTGGTAGAGCTCAGACTCAAGCCCACCTCTTCTGACTCCAAATGCAGTTAGCAGACCCCAGCTCTGGGGTGGTATTCGTCTAGAGAATTCATGCCCGGGTCAGTTTGCTAAGGAGCTTGACTCCCGTTGCAGCCACTGGCCCAGTTCTCTTTTTCCATTGTTTGCTGTGCCTGTTTCCTTCTGGGGAAACAACTTGGGAACTAGTCCAGGAGAGAAAAAGCTTTATATGCTATGTTCCTGGAAGAATGGAATTTGCCTGTGGGTGTCTTCTTGTCTAGGTGTTTCTATGTGGAGCTGGATGGATTTGGGAGGTGCCCTGAGATATTCAAGTTACCAAGGATCAGTAACCACTGATGAAGTTTGACCTCAGGCTCATCTCATGACTTTGAATCTGAGAGCTTATTTCATAAACTCCATTTTTATCTAGCAGCAGAGGGAGCAACTGGGAAAGAGATAGGGCCCTCACATGTTTTATGGCATATGTCCTCTCTTTTTTTATAACTCACAATTAAAATAGAAGTTTTCTCATTTTAACTATAAGTGTAAAAACCATATATACACATAAAACTGCACTATCTACAATCTTGATTAGACCATTCCATTTCAAAAAGAGATTTTCTCAGTTAATCTCCCAGTTTCAGAATTATTATTAAGGGTTACCTAATCTTAATCCATTTTCTTTGAATTTAAAAGAAAAATATTTTTGGTCCTTTAAAAAATTAAATCTAAGTGAGGAGAAACTTTATATAAGATTTTGAGTGAGCCATATATGGAATGATGAATGCTCTCAAGCCATCACACTTTAAAATGCAACCAAACAGGTAATTATCATATACCATCAAATATAATTATACGTGATGATCTCCATAAAATCCTACAAGTTAATATCTCATATTAGCAGTTAATCACACAGTTTAAATGGGTCTGTGATGCATTTTTATGAACTTGCTCATCTGCATTGGTAAAGAATGCAAAGAGGACAAGGGAAGGAATGCCAATGAATGCTTTCTCCCTTTTCATTTTAGAGGGAAATGCCTAAAGTGGATAGGAATGTTAAACATTTATTACCACTAAAAGGCAGCATAGACTAATTAAAAGAGGACTGGACTAGAATGGATGAATGAATGAAAAGCATTTATTAAGTACTTTGTGACAAAGCACTGTGTTAAGCATTGGTAATCCAAATATAAATTCAAGTCAATCCCTGCCTTCCACAAGCTTTCATTCTAGTGAGGGAGAGATAACAGAAGGAAGCTACTAATGGCTGAGAGAGTATCACAAATATTGTTAGTAGAGGTATAGGGTAGTAAAGTGAATATACCCCACACCCTTTTAAAGAAGCAATGCCAGGGGCAGCTATTTGGCACAGTGGGTAAAGCACTGGCCCTGGATTCAGGAGAACCTCTGTTCAAATCTGGCCTGAGACACTTGACAATTACTAGCTGTGTGACACTGGGCAAGTCACTTAACCTTCACTGCCCAGCAAAAACAAAACAAAATACGATGATGAAGAAGATATGGGTGCAGGGGTATGGGGTAGATTAGGGAGAAAGAGGAGTCCAAGTTGGCTCAGTGTTCAGTGGAAGAAAAGAGAAAATAAATGTTTTTGTTTGTTTGTTTGTTTGTTTTGTTTTGGTTTTTTTATTAGGCGATTGGGGTTAAGTGACTTTCCCAGGCTCACACAGCTAGTAATTGTTAAGTGTCTGAGGCCAGATTTGAACTCAGGTCCTCCCAAATCCAGGGCCGGTGCTCTATCCACTTTGCCATCTAGCTGCCCCATAAATGTGTTTTAATCAGAAAAAAAGATGATTAAAATTAATTGTTAAAGAAAGAGAGCATAATTCCTTTTGCAGCTAGGAAAATGGGGACACATTAAAAAAAATGCCCCCCTCTACACTCCCCCACCCCCCACCCCAAAATGAAACAATGGTAGAATTGATTTAATTGCTGTTCCTAAAGCAAGAGGTGGAAAGTTTTTTACACAGGATAAGGGGGAAGGAAAAAAAGGTGGCAGGGCAGATCATAGGGAGATATCCCTGGAGAGATAAAAGGATAAGCATGGTCTGGGGTCTAGGGTCTGGGGTTTGAAACCAGTTAAATATATTGGGCCATGTTTTTGACTAGAGATTGGAAAACATGGTCCTAGTTTTGTCCCTACTGTTGTTTCATGGGAAGGTACTTGTGTCCCCATTTTCCTAGCTGCAAATGGAATCATGCTTTCTTTCTTTAGCAATTAATTTTTAATCATCTTTTTTCTGATTAAAACATGTTTATTTTCTCTTCCCCTCCACTGAACAATTGAAAAAGGAAAAACACTTTCCATACTCCTATAATAAATATGCATAATAGAACACAAATTCCACATTGTTGACTAAAAGCATATTTATCATTCTACATTTTAGGTCTATCACCTCTCTGGTAGGAGATGAATAATATACTTCATCATTGCTACTGTGGATTTATAGTTGGTCATTGTATTGAACAGAAAGATATATTCTTTCAAAATTGTTTATCTTCATATATTGTAATATAAATTGTTCTAATTCTGCTCATCTCACTCTGTATCACTTCATAAAGGTCCTCCCAGTTTCCTCTGAAGTTGACCTTTCCCCATATATTTTGGTACAATAATATTCTATTATATCCATATGCAAATATTTCTTTAGTCATTCCCCATTGGTGTATACTCCCTTATTTCCCAGGGTTTGTTTTTTGTTACTATGAAAAGAGCTGCTATTTATTGTTTCTATTTATGTATTTTTATTTATTATTCCTTTTCTTTTTTCTTTGATCTATTTGGGCTATAGGCCTAGTAGTGGTATAGTTGGGTAAAAGAGTAGGCACAGTCTTAGTGACTTTTGAGGCATAGCCCCAAATTGCTTTCTGGAGTAGTTGAATTGATTTACAGCTCCACTAACAATGAATTAGCATGCCTCTTTTCCCTCAGCCTTTCCAGTATTTGTCATTTTCTTTTTGTGGTAAAATAATGGAATTTGGCAGACTGATTGGGACGGGCCACACCTGTCCTGTCGAGTGAAGTATGCTGTTGATGTCAGCAGGAGAAACCACTCTCCACAGGCAGTTTGAAGGACCTCCCCTTTTGGGGGAGGGAGAGTGAACACTAGCTGAGGGGAGTTCAGTCTCTTTCTGGTCTCAGTCTCTTCCCAGTTGGATGAGCTGGCAGCAGTGGACAAGAAAGTTTTTCCTGGCAGTTTCTCCTGTGGGCCCTGGCTGCATAGCCATTTCCCAGTGAAGCTACGGACCCCAGGTGGTGAGTTAATAAGCCCGGCTCTTTGAAATTAGCTGAGCTGGAAGTCAGTTTGGGGATTGTATAGGCTTTTTGTTATAGTTAGGGGGATTATCCATTTGTCTTTTTCCCTATTCTCTCATCTTTGAATTTATTAATTTAACCTTTGCTGTGTATTTTATTCCCATTAATAAAACCTGATTCATTTGTTGAAAAGAGGTTGTTAAGCTCCTATCTTATTGGCCTGGGAGAAATATCTAAAAAGGGCAGTTCAGAGAGGAGAGAGTTTCAGACCTAGAGGTCCCTCATTATTTTCCAAACCCCTATATTGCAGTGAGCCACCCAATTAACTCTCTACACATTAAATTTGGCCCCCACATTTTTTTGTCATCTTTCCCACTCATATGGGTATGAGGTAGAATCTCTCAATTGTTTTAATTTGCACTTTGCTAATTAGTGATTTAGAACATTTTTAATATGATTTTTGAGAGTTTGTATTTCTTCCTTTGAAATGTGACTTTGTATCCTTTGACCATGTATCTATTAGGGAATAGCTGTGGTTCTTATGAATTTGAATCAGTTCCTTATTTTTCTTGGTATGAGATCTTTTTTCAGAGAAACTTGCATCAAGGAATCATGTTACCTTGGTGATTTTTGGAGAATAGGGAACCATGGTAGTTACTCTCCTTATCCCCATTCCCCCCATCCATCACTAACATGATTTGGTGACTCCTGGAGAAACCAGACCAAAGAGTTCAGGTATAACAAATTGAAAGTGTTTGAGGCTCACTAGGGTGTTGTGGACTATCATGCTGGACTTCTATGCTAATGTGAATATCTCCTGGTGGGATTACTTTAGCCCCAAGAGAAATAGCCAGCTCCTGAAATATAACATTTCTACTTGTAACTATTTGAGAGAATATTGTAAATAAAACACAAAGACTGAATTTCTGTGTTCATTCTAGTCAAGTAACAAGTAACAATCTCCTCTTATGATCCAAATACTGTGCTGTGTTGGATATATTAATTTTTAAGTTAATAAATACTATATTTCTTATCTTGATCCTCTGAAAAATGTGTGATCTCATTGATATGAGGCAACAGATACAGGTAATAAAAGTTTGGGATTTATTTTGCATCTGAGGCTGAGAAATTCTTCACCTGATGTCCAGATTTCTAGTGATGTACCTTCCTGTATAATGAGGTTTCAGTATAGGAATTTAATAAAGCATGTTATAGGCAAATGAAAATTTTAAAATATTCAAAAATTTAATGAGCACTGTTAAAAAATTCATTTGTAGGTAAAATCCATGCTTAAGTGATGCTAATATTTTCAGGTGGTTGTACAAAATGCAGTTTCCAAAAATAATAAGAACTAGAAAATAACTCGACATAGATATTCTCATTTGATTTGATCTTCACAACAACTTTGGTGTTAACCCCATTTTACAGATGAAAAAAAAATGAGATGAACTGACTTGCCTGGAAAACAGGTAGCAAATGTCTGAGACAGACTTTGAACTTGTCTTATTGATGTGCACAATAACATACTTAATAAGTTTCAGAGTGTGTCCTCATATTAGTAATTTTAAACTCTTATCCCAATTGTCAGGAAAATGTCAGGGAGATAGATCATGCTTATGCAGGTCACTTAATAAAGAGAGATGTCATGATATCAATACCCCTCTATACACTGTAGCATTTCTCATGACTAGAAGAAGAAAAGATTGTGTGGGCCAGGGGGCTGATTTTTCTACCCTGATGTCTCATCATAATGTGCACATGACCCTTGATTCTCAAATGTTCTCCTAAGTGAGGACACCTTCTTATAGCTCTTAACAACTTGGAAAGGCTTTGAAGATTAACCCAGAAGTAGACTGTGTCTGTACTTTTGTTAGCCTAGTAGAGAGAAGTTTATGAACAGAATGTTGGACACCAGTTGTGAATTCTTTTTTGATAGCACAGGTAATGTGGAAAGTAGTCCTAAATCAGGGTTTTGTCTGAGGTTTTAGAATAAACACCTGCAGGCAGGCCTCATTTTATTGCACTTTGTAGATATTTTATGTTTTGTTTTGTTTTACAAATTAAGAGTTTGGAGTAACCCTGCATCAAGCAAGTCTATCAGCACCATTTTTTTCCCAAGATCATATGCTCACATCCTGTCTCTGTGTCATATTTTGGTAATTCTCCCAATATTTCAAACTTTTTCATCATTATTACATCTGTTAGTGATCTGCAATCAGTGATCTTTGATGTTAGTATTGTAATTGTTTGGGAGTGCCACAGACTGTGCCTATATAAGACAGCAAACTTAATTGGTAAATGTTGTATGTGTTCTGACTAAAAAACAATTAAATAACAATAAAGGTCTTTATGGCTGGATTTATTCCCCAGCCAAAGTGGCACAGTCTGAATGGGTCAGAGTATAATACAGGTGGTATAGTTTTCAAATATTAGAAATTATGAAGTTCCCTCCTCCATCCAGCACCTCTTACTGATAGTGCTGATGGGTAATTTGATGCATCATCAAGGTTTGCTTGGGTCCCTCAGGTCCCTCTTAGCTCAATAGATTAGCTTCCCTAAGGTCCTCAGGTTCAAGTTCATTAGAGTATTCCCCTTGTAGGGTCCTATACTTTCCTGAGGCTAGGATAAGAACTCTGAAGAAGCAGCTTCTGACCTGCGGCTCTGACAATAATGAGACAGGAATTATACTAGATGTACCCTACCTCCATCTTTAAAAGGCATCATTATTTTGAAAAGAATTCTCAATGTTTGCTTTTAAAAGTTGTGGAATAAAATGACCATCTCTGGAATCTATTAAGTACTAATTATTTCAATGATAAGATTATTTATTTATATTGTTAACAAAGAGTATGATTTCCTTAAAATGTTACAGTGATACAGTATAGATGATTAGGAAGACAGAGGAAATAGATTTAAATTCTGGTCATGCTTATCATTGCTAGTTATATTACTTTGGGCTAGTCATTTGCTCTCTCCGGGCATCAGTTTACTCATTGATAACATTAAGTTGTTAGTCCAGATAATCTTTAAAATCCTTTTCTGGGGGGCAGCTAGGTGGCTCAGTGGATAAAGCACCAGCTCTGGATTCAGGAGGACCGGAGTTGAAATCTGGCCTCAGACACTTGACACTTAATACCTGTGTAACCCTGAGAGAGTCATTTAACCCTCATTGTCCCACCAAAAAAAAGAAAGAAAGAGGAAGAAAGGAAGAAAGAAAGAACTTTTCTGCTCTAGATCCTTTGATTCTATTTTATATTCTCTAGACTTTGTTTAACAAAACTACCAAACATGCAAGTACCAAGTTCAAGCAAACTGGATATATGATCCTTACTTGTTATTTAGGAGAAAAATAGTGAATTCCTGCTGAGTAAAACTCATACATAATGATATGCCATAATTATTAGAATGTAAATTGAAAAATAATATTAAGGCAAGATGAATATTTAGCAAGTTAGTTTTACCATCCAATCCCATTTCCCATTTTCCTGTAGAACTAAACTAGAAAAAGTCTTCATGAATTGTGTTTCTCTGAAAGAACTGAGTACTTTGAGTACCCTACTCTGCTTGAGGCAAGGCTGGTCTGTTCCAGTAATTAGAGAAATCCCTAGGTGGGTGAAAGGAAGGGTAATCCTTCCTTGTGGCAAGATTTAAGATAGAAAGAAGAAATTTGAGGACCAGGTCAGGTTAGTTACCAGAATGATTTTGGGTCATCAATTTTCAAGGAACTGAACCAAGTAGTAGATTTGGTACTGATCAAAGTTCAGAGCCCAGGGATTCTACTAAAGTCTAAGTAGCCAAAATTCAGGGAGTGTGATAGAGTTGAAGCTTTATTTGGAATCAATTGTTAACTTTTTTTTTAGTGCTTTAACATTTGGAAGATTATATAATTTTATTTGGTTTTTAAAATATTGTTGTTTAATTTTTATTTAAAGTCTGATGTGTTCTGGCTCTTTCTCTTTTTGATGCTCTGATATGGTCCAGATTAGATTCTGGCAGTTTCTATTTATTCAACTATCCCTGGCAAGTCTTTGTTTTATGCACTCTAATTGGCCTAGTGGCTGGAAAATGTTCTTTATTTTATCTTCTCTGTATTCCATTAGTTTTTGGTATAATATGCCCGTTCCCCACCATCACTAATGGTGGATGGGAAGGAAGAAAATGTTGTGTCAGATATACTCAACTAGTGGAAATATCTCAGATGTCTTTAGTTGTACTGTTTATTATACAACCATTGTACCACTACTGGAAGGCATATGGTACAAGGTGAGGGGATAAGAGGGAGCAAAGAATGTGTATGGTATGGAATTAGTAGAGTTTTCACCAATTTTACCTCACCAAATCACCACCTTGAAATGTGCTGAAGCATTTTAGGAGGGAGAAGATACACAAAACCATTCTCTAGTTGTACATTAATACTAGAGACATTGGAGATATTTCCATTAGTTGATTATATCCTACAAAATACTTTCTCTCTCCCCATCTACCATTAGTGATGGTGAGGAATGAGCACATTATACCAAAGACTAATGGAACACAGAGTACATAGAGAATGTGGAGTGAAGTTTTAGGCGGAATGTCAAACGACTTACCACTTGAATGATGGGGAAGGTCTACAAGAGCCAATATTGTAAGTAGGGAACCAAACCTTCCCTCTGCTGCTCAAGGGCTCCTCGAGAGTACACTGGTGGTTGGCCTCTGCTCATAGGACATATTTTGACTCCTCACAGGACATATTGCAAGTCAGTTGGGTTGGCATTCAACTCTCTTAGGTAGTTACTAAATGCAGAAACTGGTATGTGAGCTGAGTGCTGGGAAGACAAAATGGATAGAAACATTAATTAGTACAAAAGGAAGTGTTCTGTGTAGATAAAGTACATAGGGGATTGGAACATGCTTATGTAGCACACAATAGGGTGGTCCAGTCATTCTGATGATAGAAGCACTAATACAGCTTTCATTTATCTACTTTTTTTTTTGCCTATTTGAATCAATTCGATTCAATTCAGTGAAATAAACATTTATTATATACCTGCTATGTGGCAAATACTATATTAAGTACAGGAGATAAAAAAAAAGAAAAATGAAATAGTCTCTGTCCTTAAGGAACTTATATTTTACTGTCAAACTATGGAAAGGTGAACTTTTACCTGAAGCCCAGAAGTGTGAGATGAATTGGAAGCCTTTATTGAAGGTAATGTGGAATAAGTGGGTTATTTTGCCTATCATTTGGCAGATGGAAGCAACTTAGCCTCCTGGCGCAGGTGTCTACCAGCACCAAGATCGCATTCTGCTCAAGTCAGTAACAAAATATAATGTTACTGAATTCCAGAATTGGAGGATAAACACTGAGAAGAGTTGTTTTAAGCCTACTGGCCATCCTATTGAATCTTAGTCTGAGACCATACATTATATGACTAGACATACCAGCAGATAGTATGCTACATTTCTGACTACTGGAAATCCCAGGTGCCAGTTATGTAAAATCTTGAAGGTCATAGACCATCCGTGGTAGAAACAGAGTACTGCTTATAGACTTTCCAATGGAAGATTGATGAATGATAGCAGTAGTGTCAGAGCCAATATGAGACAGAAACACCATCAAGTGAAGATGTGGCATCTACTTAGAGGGCCTACAATTAGGCTCAGTTGTAGCTATTCTGTGTTTGCTGAGAACAGCTTCCATGTGGTGTTTACTGGCTTCAAAGTTTATGCAACACGAGGGAGATTAATCCATTGGATAGTTAAGCATGGATTTTCAGAATAATATATCTATGTGAAGATTTCACATAGGAATTTAAGTAATGATCAAGATGAACCTGAAAATAAAAGGCGGTGGAGTCAACACTGAGTTTTTGGATGATCTGATAGAACTCTAGGTTCTTATAGTCAAATGGATTATAGGACTGTGGATTTAAAACTATAATTGACCTCAAAGGTGTGTACTCCAAACCCCTGATTTTATACAAGAAATTGAAGCTCAAAGAGAACAAGTGAGTTACTCAGCATTGTACAGATAATGAGGACATATCAGGGTTTGAATCCATGTCCTCCAACTCTAAATACAGTGCTGTGTTCATGACATCATGCTTTCTTTCTGAGGTGTGGTGCCTTCTCAAGGTGGACCTGACATATACCTGTGACTAAATACTTCTTTCTCACAGAAAATAAAGAGCCCTATAAATAGGTCCCTTACAGGATCCACGGGCCTAAGCTATAATAGATTATCCTTCTGGCAAAAATGGCTGTCTTCATTTTCATTGAGAATTATTTCAGTAAATCCTGTTTCTTTTAAGGCAGGGGATGGGGTGTTCAGATCATTAAATGCAACCTCCACCTTTCGTATGTGAAGAAGCAAAAATATAATTTAGGAAGATAAAATCCAGAAGGAGAATTTGACCAAACACATACTCTTGTACATTTTTTTCCTTTTCTCTTTTTCACATTTACTATTTTTAACTGTTTCCCTCCATTCTATTCCCTTCCCCATGATATTTACTCTGTTATCTATCTTCTTTCATCCTATCACTCCTCAAAAGGGATTTGGTTCTGACTGTCTCCTCCCCCCAATCTGCCCTCCCTTCTTTTACCCCTCCCTCCTTATCTCCTTCCCCTCCTATTTTCCTGCAGGATTAGATAGATTACTCCAACCAATTTAGTGTATATGTTATTCCCTCCTTGAGCCAACTCTGATGAGATTAAGGTTTTTGAGCCAATTCTGATGAGTGTGAGGCTCATTCACTGCCCCGCTCCTCCCTCATCTCTCAGTCTATTCCATAAACCCTTTCCTGTTTCTTTCATGTGGGATTTCACCCCATTCTGCCTCTCCCCTTACCCCTCTACCAGTGCATTCCTCTCACCCCTCAATTTTACCCTAAAGATGTCATCATGGGGCAGCTAGGTGACACATTAGACAAAGTACCCACCCTGGACCCAGGAGGACCTGAGCCCAAATCCAGCCTCAGACACAAGACACTCACCCACTTGCATGACTCCAGGCATGTCACCCAACTCCAACCACCCCACAAAAAACCCAAAACAAACCAAAACCAAAACCAAAAATAAATACTTTACAGATGCCATCCCTTCATAATCAATTCCCACCTGTGCCCATCTGCCCTAATACTGAGAAAGTTCTTATGAGTTAGACATAATATTTTCCCATGTAGGAATGCAATCAAACACATACTCTTGGAAACATAATTTTTAAGATTTTTCAGGAATGGGATTTTTACTCAAACCCTGGGTCTGTTGCCAACTTCTCATGTAACTTTAAACAAATTTCCTCTCTTCCTTCACTTATAAAATGGTTTGTTTGTACTGAATGAATTCTTAAGTTGGTAACATCTCATGAACTCATTTGGGCATCATTCCTTTTCCTTCTCTTCACAAAGCATGCATATTTAATTTCTCTATTTCTCACATGCAAAACTCTATCTAATATCTTGGTGTCTTTTAATTGATTGTCCCAATGCCTGAAATCTAGACTTTCCTTACTTTTAGAGCCCTTTTTCTTTAAGATACAGCCCAAGCATCATCTCCTACATGAAGCCTTTCCTGATGCCTCCATCCACTGTGGTTGACCCTTTGTATATTTTTGTATCTATTATCTTTTTATCTTTGTGTTCTCATTCTTGTGTTCTCTCTCTGTCTCTCTCTCTCTCCATAATATCTCCCTGTTTTCTCCACTATTATAATGGAACTTCCTTTTGAATATGAAATGTTTCTTTCATTGTACTTGTAGCATATCAGATTGACAAAGATGACAAACTTAGAGAAAAAAACAGTTGTTGGAGGAGCTTTGAGGAAATAGTTCCAGTAGTCTACAGTTGGTGGAATTGTGAATAGATCAAACCATCCTTGAAGGCAATTTGAAACTATGTCCAAAGAAGTGCATAATTTTTGACTTAGCTATAACACTACGAAGCTGATAACCCCAAAGAAATCAAAGGAATAGAAAAAAGAAACAAAAAAAGAGTAGAAAACATACTCTATGTACAAATTAATTATAACTCCTTTTTTGTGTATGTGGCAAAGCATTGGAAACTAAGTGGATGAAATTATGTAACAGGAAAGTAAAGAAATAAAGACAAAAAAAGAAAATAATAAATGTTGGAGAAGCTGTGGAAAAATTGGAACAGTAATGCATTGTTGGTGGAGCTGTGAATTGATCCAGCCATTCTGGAGAGCAATTTGGAATTATGCCCAAAGGGCTATAAAGCTGTGCATACCCTTTGACCCAGCAATACCACTTTTGGGTCTTTTTCCCAAAGAGATCATAAAAAAGGGAAAAGGACCCACATGTACAAAAATATGTATAGCCTGCTTTTTTTGTGTTGGCAAGGAATTGGAAATTGAGGGGCCGCCCATCAATTGGGGAATGTCTGAACAATTTGTGGTATATGAATGTAATGGAATTCTATTGTGCTGTAATAAACGATGAGCAGGAGGAGTTCAGAGAAATCTGGTAGGACATGCATGAACTGATGATGAGTGAGATGAGCAGAACCAGAAGAACATTGTACACAGTATCGTCAACATTGTGTGTTGATCAACTGTGATGGACTAGATTCTTCTCACCAATGCAATGGTACAAGAGAGTTCCAGGAGACTCCTGATGGAAAAGGATCTCCAAATCCAGAAAAAAACCCAAAACTCTGGAGTATGGATGCTAATTGAACCATAATATTTCTTTTGTTTTTGGTGCTGTTACTTTTCTTTTTTGAGGTTTTTCCTTTTTGTTCTGATTCTTCTCTTATAACAAGACTACAGAAATATGTTTGATGTTATTTTATACACACACACACACACACACACACATACACACACACACACACACACACATATATATATATATATATAACCTATATCTGATTACCTGCTGTCTAGGGGAGGGAGGGAGGGGGAAAAATTTGAAATGGGAAATCTTATAAAAACAAATGTTGAAAACTATCTCTACATGTAACTGGAAAATAATAAAATACTTTTATTAAAAAAACAAAAACAAAAACAAAAAATATGAGTACAGAGTGTATACATAAGGCTTGACTATTTAAAAAAGTAACTACAAGAATAGGGTCTTCTCTGTTGGACTTATGATTTTAGCTCATGTTAAACCTTTCTTTGCCCTAACTAAAGGAAGAATTATACTGCCAGCATGAATGGGTTGTTCTGCCTACCACCCCTGGATCTTTATCATTCCTGGGCATTTTCAGGGAGTGATTTCAAGATTTCTGGGCCTGTTGTGAAGGTATGGCAGGAGTCTGTCTGGGGTACAGATAGGTTTCAGCAGAATGAAAAATGAAGGATAGTTACACAGTGTCCTCTATAAGGAAAAGCTTGTGGTCTTCTGAGAGATGACTCCCTTTATCTATTTTTCCTTGTGGGGTTTACTAATTTTAGAAAATAGATTAATTGGGTGTTTTTCCCTAAAACTAAAGATCCATGCTTCTTAGGAGATTTCTGCCACCCCCTCACCCCGGAAATTAAAAAATAAAGATTGACACTAAAGGATAGGAACAGGGCAGTTATCTAGTTCATAAATATTAGATAAATTAGGAAGTGATTTATATGTATGAAGTGTTATAAAGGCTATGGTAAGTTTGGAGTTTTTTATAATGAACAAATGTATAATTATTTCCTATTTATTTTGAAAACTAGGTGGCTAAAACATTTTCTTTTAAAATGTTTAAATTGTGCCTCCTCTTTTTTTATATCAAAATAATTTCTGGAAATACCTCTTTCTGTCCTCCCTGTCCCACCAGTGAATCTTGTCTTTGCACAAAGAAAAACAGTTAAGCAAAAAACACCCCTTAGAGGGAATGCATCTATTAATGTAAACACCATTCTTCCCTAATGTTCTCCCATTTCTCTGCCAAAAAGGTGTGTTTCAGATTAAAAAAAAATCATTACTTAGTATAGATGGAAGCCAATGGAGTTAAAGTTCTTATTCAATTTTTGATTAAAGTGAGTTAGGAATGGAGCCTAACTAATTAAAATGGTGTTATATTAAGTTCAGGAACAAATTAAGAATTTCTACTCTTACTCATTTTCAGAGGAAGGAAAAATTCAAACTTATTACTACTGCATAGCCAGCTAAAAAGATTTCTCTGTTGGAGAGTATCTTTTCTGTCTTCAACATTAATCATTATCTCCTATTCATCCATACTATGCCCAATCCCTTATCATCTAAGAGCCTCCAACCCATTATTCCTCATACACTGAGGATTTGAAAATGAATCATTTGTCTATGACTTTCTGCCTTCTTGTACAGCATAGTAAATATCTGTTTCATTTTTGTTTGCATCTGCCAAGCTTCAGAACCTCAGCCTTTATCTCAGCTTTTCTCTGGGTATTCTCAGAGTCATTTCTTGTTCCAAAACATGCAATACTTTCATAGATATATCTTTTAAATTCCATTCAACTCAACAAACATTTATTAGGTAATTACTCTATTCACAGGGCTATACAAAGTACATTTCACTTTTCAGGAATATGTGAGGAAGCTCAAACTCTTTTCAAATGCTATATAATATATTTTTCAAAGACGCTTCCCCAACCTCCAATTTCCCAAACAATGTGCTCTGCTTAAGAATCTCAACTTTTACCTCAGCAGGTTTGATCTGGATATTTCAGTCATTAGAAACTGCAGAACTTTGGCCTGGTCACTTTTACCCATTGTTCCTATTACTTCATATCACTAGAAAAAGAAAGAAAACTCAAGAATATACAGAGGGATTGTCACAATTTAGAGGTGGGTGGAAACAAAGCCATAATGGAAGAAACTAAAAAAAACCCAAAACAAAAACATTTAGCTGAAGATTGGAAGAAACTACAGCTAGAGAAATTCAACCTTGGAATAGGTTGTCATAAAGCAGCAAGCTTTTTGTCCCTGAAAATGTCAAAACAGAGGCTTTATGAAAGACTCTAAAAGGTTTTCATTCCTGAATAGGAAGGAGGAGAGGTTGAACCAGGTGACCTCTAAGGTTTCTTCTACCTTTAAAATATTTTGAGGAGAATACATAATTTTATATATAGTTTATATATTTATTTTTATTTTGTTTTTTTTTTTGTTTTTTGTTTTTGTTTGCGGGGCAATGAGGGTTAAGTGACTTGCCCAGGGTCACACAGCTAGTAAGTGTCAAGTGTCTGAGGCTGGATTTGAACTCAGGTCCTCTGAATCCAGGGCCGGTGCTTTAACCATTGTGCCACCTAGCTGCCCTTAGTTTATATATTTATATTTAATTAAAGTAACTTTAGGAGAAGGAAACTGGTCTTTATGTATATGTATGTTTAGTTTGACTCAATTTTTAAATATTTTAAGTTATTTTAAAACTTCTTTTCCATTAAATATTTATAATATGTTTCACTGCCCTACTCCCCAAATGAATAAATATGAAAAACAGACCCTTATTACAGAAACATACAGTTTCGCAAAACATGTTTTAATTTTGGCCAAATTTGAAAAGTAAAGTTATTTTAAATTTTTTACCTCCATGGCTAGAGATCAGTTTTTATTGCTTCTCAGTTGGGTCTGACTCTGTGACCCCATTTGGTGGTTTTCTTCCTTCCTTCCTTCCTTCCTTCCTTCCTTCCTTCCTTCCTTCCTTCCTTCCTTCCTTCCTTCCTTCCTTCCTTCCTTCCTTCCTTCCTTCCTTCCTTCCTTCCTTTCTTTCTTTCCCAGGGCAATGGGGGTTAAGTGACTTGCTCAGGGTCACACAGCTAGTAAGGGTCAAGTGTCTGAGGCCAAATTTGAACTCAGGTGCTCCTGAATCCAGGGCAAATGCTTTATCCACTGCGCCACCTAGCTGCCCCCATTATATTTATTTTTAATATTAAATTGTTTTGAGTTCCAAATTCTCTCTCCCTATGATTATCCCACCTAGTGAAAAAGCAAGTAATATTTCAATTTTACAAGCAAAATAATGCAAACATATTTTTATAATAGCTATATTATACTAAAAAGAAAGAAAGAAAAAAAGCAAGTAAGAAAACTGTAATTCGGTTTCCACTCAGAGTTAATTAGTTCTTTTTCTAGTGGTGGATAACATTTCATCAGTCCTTTGGAATTTTCTTGGATCATTTTATTGATCAGAGTAGCCAAGTCTTTTACAGTTGATCATTGTTACAATATTGTATACTCTGTACAATGATCTCCTTGTTCTGCTCACTTCACTCTGTATCAGTCTGTATAGCTCTTCCCATATTTTTTATTTCTGAAATCATACCCCTCATCACTTCTTATACCATAACAATACTCCAAAATAATCATATTCCATAACTAGTTTGGCCATTTCCCAATTGATGGGCACTGCCTCAGTGTCTAATTCTTTGCCACTACAGAGTTGCTATAAATATTTTTGTACTTATAAGTCATCTTCCTTTGATCCCTTTGGGATACAGACCTAGTAGGGGTATTATGTGCCTCTTTTATGTGAAGTTGTTTACCCTATTCTACTTCTCCATTTCTTCTTCTTCCACTATATCCCTCTTTCTCACACCTTCATTAATTTTTTCTTTTGAGAGCATCCCAACACAACCAACTCACACTTATGCCCTCTAGATTACTTCTGATTGTCCTAATAAGGATAAAATTATTAGGAATTACACATATTATCTTCCCATATAGAAATATAAACAGTTTACCCTTATTGGTTCTCTTGTAACATCTCTTTCATGTTTAGCTGCATATACTTCTCTTCAGCCTTGTGTTTGAATGCCCCATTTTCTACTCATCTCTGGTCTTTACAACAGGGATGCTTGAATGGCCTCTATTTCATTAAATACTCATTTTTCCTTTGGAAGATGATCATCAGTTTTGCTGGAGAAGTGATTTTTAGTTGTGATCCTATCATAATCCAAGCCCTCTGCTTCTTTAAGGTGAAGCTCCTAAATCTTATGTCATTCTGACTGTGGCTACATGATATTTGAATTCTTTCTGGCTGTTCACATTTCAGTCATTATTTTAAAGTTGTTTGGGGAGAATGTTTGGGATGCTTTGGCTGAGTTTCTACCTCTATTCTGCCACCTTGGCTCCACCCCCCTCCCTTTCTACATGTTTGACAACTATCATTTTAATGATCCATTCTCAAGAATTGAAGATTTAAAGTCAAACTTACTGGCCTATAATGTGCAGACTTTATTTTCTTCCCTGTTTTAAAACTGGAAGCATTTGGCCTCATCTATCCTTATGGTACTTCTGTTTCCTGAAAGGAACAACAATGATCATTCACAGTTTGAAACTGAAACAGACCTGTCACCTCTGGAAAGACAGGGGAGGCTGAAAGGGCCCAATAACCAGGAGGGGAAAAACAAAACAAAACTGACAGATAGCTTCATCAGCTGACTTGGAGTCAGTTTCCTTTGTTATCACTCATTTGGCCTGGGGCTGGGCATTAAAATAGAAACTAGGAATAAAGACACTTCAGGTTGGAAAATGATGTAAACCACGGGGAAGTAGAAGTAGAAACTGAAAAAGATAGATTTTGTGCTTGAAGAAAATACTAATTGTTATTTTAGTAATTTGGAAGTCAAGGGCTAGAACTAAGAGGCAAATCTAAGTAGTTTGAAATGAATGAAGTGCAATGACATTCTCTGCTCAGGGAATGTTAGTTTATAAGAGGAATCATGTTAATCACTACTATTTCTTCTTTTGATTGGCATGTAAAGTTTTACAACCACACAAATGCTGAGTGGACTGGAGAGCTCTTGGTCCAAAGTAGAAGGCAGAGTATTTCTTACACTGCTGATCCTTCAGGCTAACCAGTGGCCTATGTTGCAGATTAATTGACTATTTCAGTGAAAACTAGGAAAGAAAATAAACAATGTGACATATTCATTTGTGTTTAATTCAACAGCAAAAATGAAGCAAAAGGGGGAACTATTTTTCATCTTTAAATCCATTTACTATATATATATATATAGTATATATATATATATGTGTGTGTGTGTGTGTGTGTGTGTGTGTGTGTGTGTGTGTGTGTGTGTCTTTTCCTTTGAAATTTCTAATGCTGGAATCTCCAGCTGATTAAGGAGGCTAAAATTAGTTGAATGGCCCCTTAGGTTTGAAAGCAGGTAGGATAAAGTGATCTGTCCCTGATTTTGTTTGTCATGCTCAGTATCCCTGAAACCAATTAAGCTTCCCTGGTATGGGCTGTTCGAGAGCCACATACATAAGTGCATTAGCCAATTTTCAGAAACATTTCAGTGCAAAAGAGAACAATCCCTTCAGGAGGCACTGACCAATCTGAAGTGCTCCTGAAATGAAGCACTGATCCAGGCTGTGTTAAAAGTGAGTTCCCTGCCAGGCAGATCACTGAGTACATTTCAGAGATGCTGGACAAAGACAATGAAGCTTTTTTTTAACCATTATAGTTCATTGCATATTATTGCATTGAGGACATTTGTTATAGTAGTGAAGTTGTTTTCTTTCAAAAAAGAATCTATTGTGAAGGGTGGGGGTGGTAGAGAGTATAAGTGAAGAAAGTGTTGTCCATTTTGACATTTAAAACCAACTGTTTTAAGGTCACCAGATCCAAATTTCAGACATAATTAGGACATTTTTCTTCATGTTTTCCTTCCTTCCTTCCTTCCTTCCTTCCTTCCTTCCTTCCTTCCTTCCTTCCTTCCTTCCTTCCTTCCTTCCTTCCTTCCTTCCTTCCTTCTTTCCTTCCTTCCTTCCTACTTTCCCATGTTTTCAAAGCTTAAGTTTGTGTGTAAGTGTGTTTTAAGAACTAGCTGATCTTATCTGCCCATTTAATGTTATAGAGTGGATAAAATATTTCATACATGACAAGCATAAGAGCAGAATCCTATTATCATTCTCTCCAGTAACATAGTGTAACATGAATTAATCTAGGTGGTGGGATATTCATCTATTTCACATGGACGGCTAAAACATTTGCTGCCAAAATTCCATGGCTGTCATTTATTACTGACATAGAGAACATTTTCTTACACGTTCATGAAAGGATATTAAAAAAAAAAAAGCAACCCACTGGGCTTTGTGAATGGCTTTCAGTTTCAGAGTTGATAAAAGTAAAACTTTCTATGCCTGGCTGGACTTGGTAATCAAAATGGCATGGATGGTTTAAAAAACAATTTTCTCTACATTTTCCAAAAGAAGGAATGACCCAGCTCTTTTTATCCATGGAACAATTCCCAATCCTGGCATTATTTTGCTTTACTGAGGTTATAAATGAGTAGAACAGATTAATATTTCTATGTAATTTTTGTAGCATTATTTAGTATTATAAAGGGGAGGAAGAAAAAAGTACATTGCATTTAACAATATTGATACCATTTTCCTAGCGCTGAAAATATAACTGTCTAAATATTTATAATCCATTGCAATCCATACATTTTTAGAATGTAGATGCTTCTTGAGACATGTTCATTTATATGATTTAATATATATGTGTGTGCATTATATATACACATATATGCACATGCACACGTGTGTGTGTGTGCGCATGTGTGTGTGCATATATAATATGGGTTGACTTTCTAAAAATGCTACAGAAGTCAGTGACTTGTCTAAGATCACTCAGTTAACAGGCGACAGAGCCAGGATTTGATTGCAGGTCCTTTGACAAAATTTCAGATTTTTTTCATGTTTAAGCAAAATGGTCTAAACAGATCTAACAGGGACAAGTCAGATTTTCAAAACTGATATTTAATAATGACCCACATCTATACCATCTCACTATTGATAGAACAATGTAAATGTGATATAGTATCAAATTGTGCTTATATTTGGTTGATTGTGAAAATAAAATTCATTTTGCAAAACCAAACACTGACAATACTTAAACTTAAAAACAGGGTGTCTCTTATCCCTATATCAATATTGTTCAAGGTCTTTTGGTGGATATAATAACTTAAATAGTCTTGCTTAATAACCTGCTGATAATAAATACTGGGTGAGGGATAAAACAGGTCATGTTTGCCATTGTGATGGAGGAAATCCATAGTAGAGTCTAGGTTTGGAGAAATTCTAGTAGGTGATGACATCCCTGAGATATTGCTTTGCACGTAATACTGTGTTGATTATATTTATTGTAGAAACTCCCTGAAGATTGCTCAAGGAGTTTGGCCTGTTTATCCATGTAGGAAAGACAAAACAGATGAAGAATATCTGTTCATCATATTTCAATTTGCATCTCAGTAGATACCCTGTAGTGCTTATTTACCAGTAGGTATCTCTGGGCAGATAATACACATGGAAAAGGAGATCAGCCTAGGGTTGAAAAGGAAAGGATTGCACTGGATTGATTTTGAGGAATTATAAAACACTATTACGCACTTGAAGATTCCTATAATAGCAACTACAGCAAAGGTTCATCTTTTCATTATAAACATGTTGAAGAATTAAGACGAGGATCACACAGAAGGCAACAGAAAAATGTGTGATGAATAGGCTGTAACATATAGCCTACATGAAACTCCAAAAACTAGAAGCAAAGGATGTTATCTTGAATGTCAGAAAGAGAAAATGGGCAATTCTCATGACAAAATGTAAAGAATTAATTGTTATTTGAGGTTTTTATGCCTCGGCAGGCACTGGCCTGGGGCTCCGCACAGGACACAGTGCTCCACACACTGGTTGTAGCCCTTGCCAGGGCTCTGGCATCTCATGTCATCACCACTTGCCGACGCCTACATGGGCCTGGCAAAATTATAATGATTTGAAGCCTAGTGAGGGCAGTCATGTGACTGTCAGAGCAGCCATCCCATTGGCTGGAGCTGTGTGGGGTGTTTCTAGGTTTGGGGGAGGAGAATTGGGCATTCTCAGTGGAAGTTGGAAAGCAGCAGGCATTCTGTTGTGTATTTTCAGCTGATTCCTGGGTGGTGGTATTTTTTCAGGTATTATAATTTCCCTTTCCACATTTTAATTCCTTTCCCTTGATCCTGTTTGTGGTTTTTTTTTTTTAAAGTTCATTCTTGTTAAAATAAATCTTGTTCTGTTTTGAGGGATGCTGCCAGTCTCCTTCCTTGTCCCAATTTTGCAGTGAGCCACTTAGCTAGCACTCCCCAATTAAAAATTGGTCCCCACAAAAAGCAAGAGTTGATAGGTGGATGGCTATATCACTCACCTGGTATCTTGTATGTTGAACAAATCCACTGTTGAAAATATTATTATTTCTTTTCCCATCAGATACTCTCCTTGGTCCTGATTCCAAGAACATTAGGTCCTGCCAGGTACCCCCCCCCCCCTGGATGCCCCTGTCTTCACCTCCCCTTTCAACTTTTTTTTGGGTATTGTCTTCTCCCATTATTGTCTGCTCCTTGAGGAAAGAGACTTTCTCATTCGTATCTCCAGCACTTAACAGTGTCTGACACAGAGTAGGTAATTAATAAATGTTTATTGACCATTGCATGTGGATGAGAGTTATACAGAATATGCAGGTGTGGCATGGGTGGGTTTTGGTTTGCATCATTAAAAAGAATGCCCAAATTAATGAAATCAAGCGTACATTTGATCATTTATGTAGTCTGTACTGTATTAATAAGCAATGCGTATTTTAACATATTACTAAAATACCTAATATGTTTAAGGTATTATGTTTATAAATTTTCTTACAGTGTGCAATTTGGTAAACATTTCTACCAGCTGTGTTAGAAAGCTAAGTTCTTTTATAATCAGCATGTTACTAGTTTAAGAAGTATACTGTTAAAAAAAAAGTAGGGGGAATGAATGGATTAGGCAGGTCATTCTATCAGCACTGCTGACCTTAATTACAGTTCTGAAGTACTATGATTAAGAACTCATACTAATATATATATATATATATATATATATATATATATATATATATATATATATTTGCATAAGTAAATAGGGATTACTTTTGATTTTATTTGTGAATGGAGCCATAAATATGTCCTAGGGAATTGCCTAAGGTACACAGAGGTCACTATCCTAGTATTAGAAAGATAATATCAGATGTTCCTTACTTCCAGCCTAGGATTCTAGTCAAGGTCTTCATACTATCTCTTTCTTTTCTTTTTGTAATCACAAAAGTATTTTATTATTTCCCAGTTACATGTAAAGATAGTTTTCAACATTTGTTTTCATAAGAATTTTAGTTCCAAATTTTTTTCCCTCCCTCCCTTCCCTGCCTCCTCCCCAAAACAGAAAGCAATCTGATATAGGTTATATATGTACAATCACGTTAAACATATTTCTGCATTAGTCATGTTGTGAAAGAAGAATCATAACAAAAGGGGAAAATCTCAAAAAGGAAAAGAGGAAAACAAAATAGAAACAATGTGGTTAAATTGGCATCCAGATTCCATAGTCGTTTTTTTCTGAATATGGAGAACATCTTCCATCATGAGTTCTTTGGAACTGTCTTAGATCATCCCATTCCTGAGAAGAGCTAAGTCTAATACAGCTGATCATCACACAATGTTACTGTTACTGTGTACAATGTTCTCCTGATTCTGCTCCTCTCAGTCAGCATCAGTTCATGTAAGTCCTTCCAGGTTTCTCTGAACTCCTCCTGCTCAACATTTCTTACAGCACAACAGTATTTCATTATATTGATATACCACAACTTGTTCAGCCATTTCCCAATTGATGGATATTCCCTTGATTTCCAATTCTTTGCCACCACAAAGAGAGTTGCTATAAATATTTTTGTACATGGGGGCCCTTTTCCCTTTTTTATGATCACTTTGGGATATAGACCTAATAGTGGTATTGCTGGGTCAAAGGGTATGCACAGTTTTATAATCCTTTGGGTATAGTTCTAAGTTGCTCTCCAGAATGATTGGATCAGTTCACAGCTCCACCAACAATGCATTAGTGTTCCAATTTTTCCACAGCTTCTCCAACATTTATTATTTTCATTTTTTGTCATATTAGCCAATCTGATAGGGGTGAGGTTCTACCTCAGAGTAGGTTTAATTTGCATTTCTCTAATCAATAGTAATTTAGGGCATTTTTTCATATGGCAATAGATATCTTTGATTTCTTCATCTGAAAAATTCCTGTTCATATCCTGTGACCATTTCTCAATTGGAGAATGACTTGAGTTCTAATAAATTTGATTTAGTTCCTTATATATTTTAGAAATGAGGCCTTTATCACAAACACTGGCTGTAAAAATTGTTTCTCAGCTTTCAGCTTCCCTTCTAATTTTGCTTTCATTGCTTCTGTTTGTACAAAACTTTTTAATTGAATGTAATCAAAATCATCCATTTTGCATTTCATAATATTTTCTATCTCTTGTTTGGTTATAAATTGTTCTCCTCTCCATAGATCTGAAAAGTGAACTATTCCTTTCTCTCCTAATTTACCTATGATATAACCCTTTTGTTTAAACTATGTATTCATTTTGACCTTATTTTGGCATATGGTGTAAGATGTTGGTCTATGCCTAGGTTCTGCCATACTATCTTTTCGTTTTCCCAGCAGTTTTTGTCAAATACTAAGTTTCTATCCCAGAAGCTGTAGTCTTTGGGCTTATCAAACAGTACACTACTATAGTAATTTACTACTGTGTCTCCTGTGCCTAACCTATTCCATTAATCCACCACTCTATTTCTTAGCCAGTCCCAAAGAGTTTTATAGTATAGCTCCATATTTGGTATGGCTAGCCCACCTTCCTATGCGTTTTTTTCATTAGTTCCCTTGATATTCTTGGCCTTTTGTTCTTCCAGATAAAATTAGTTATTATTTTTTCTAGCTCAATAAAATTAATTTTAATTAGTCTGTTATGGCACTGAATAAGTAAATTAATATAGGTAGAATTGCCATTTTTATTATGTTAGCTTGGCCTATCCACTTAATGCTATTTCAATAGAACTTCAAAGAAGATCAGATGTGAAAGAGATGTTAAAACTCATCTACTAGAATCTGCTCTTTTTACACATAAAAACAACCCAACAACTGAGGCCCAAAGAAATTCAGTGGCTTACCCAAGGTTACGCAGGTAGCAAGTGGCAGAGCTGGATTTGAGCTGAGTTGCATTGACAAAATGATGCAATCATTTGTGTCATAGAATACTTGGCGTAAACAGTGTGTATTACTAAAGCTGAAGGCGAATAAAGTCCATAAAATTTAGACTCAAATATATTCAATGATTAGGACAGAATTAGATTTCAAGGGCATTTCCAGAGTTTTAGAAAAAGAGTGTCTATTATTTTAATCCTTTTTCAAGGCCAAAAAATTAATGTTTTCCCATATGAAAGAATCTTTACATTTTTTCTTGAATTTTCACACCTTTTTTGAATTATTTTTAAACAAAAAGAAAACTATTTGATTATCTGTAGTGATGATAATACTAATGCTTGCCAACTTAATCAAATAGCATCCTCAAAGGCATTCAGAGCATATATAATTTATGTCTTGTAAATTTAGCTTGTTGCTAATTTGACACAAGATGAGTTAAGGAGGGCTTACTCTTGCATGACTGTTCTCCTTGTTGATCTTTTAAGCATTTCTAAGCCAATTTTAATCCCTTGGGTTAATTTCTAAATTACTCTCACTAGTATCCTTCCAAGCATTTTATTTTTCCAGAGAAACTGAATACATATAAAAGACCACTAAGAAAATTCTTGGGGCCAACTCCATATACCTGCCTTTAGTTGTCATCATAGTCAGCTAAAATACTCAGATGGCTGTTTAGTGATGAAGACTAAAGCAAGAGAATTTGGTGAAGGCTCCTGTGTCTTTTAGCTTTATGGGTAATATTTCTAGGTATGCTCTATCCTTCCATTGTCAGCATATAATAGAGATTGGTGATCCTTACTCTTTCATCTCTAGCATTCCCTTTGAATATCACCAAAATGCATCTTTTAAAAGTAATTTATTAATTCAGTAGTCATTTGACATACATTGATTAATTGTATACTATCTCCAGTACTCTACACTATTCAATAAGGTGTTTGTACAAATAAAACATGGCTGTATTTTTAGGGAGTCCGTTATAGAGAGGAGAGAAGAAATGAAAACTAATAGGGATGATGTAGATTAGAATGTAAGTATATAAGAAGTGGGTAAAGGTAGTGCTATGAGATAAAATGAGGTAAAAATTTATTCCTGATGGGAAGATCAAGGCAATCTGAATGATGGAGGTGGTATTTCAATCTACTCCTTAGAGCAAAGCTTCTTAAAGTGTGGATCTTGACCCCAAACAGGGTTGTGTAAATGAATGTGGGGGTCATGAAAAGTGTGGCAATAAATGCTTGATTTGTATATCGATTTTATATACCTATATACCCAGGGTTGCATAAAAAATTTCTTGGGAGAAACGGGGTCATGAGTGGAAAACAGGTTAAGAAGCTCTGCCTTAGATGTATTCAAATTCAGTAGATGAGGTGATTCTAGGAATAGTAAGAGTCTGGAGAAAGAAGCAGAGTATAGAAAATATGGGGCATTTTTTGGAGGCAGATAATATCCAGTTTAGTTGGATTAAAAAAGGGGACCAGGAACCCAAATTGGAGCCAAATTTTAGAGGACCTCAAAAGCTAGCCTAACCCGTTTGATATAATCTAGTTGGTAATATGGAGATGCAAAAGGTTTTTCAACCATGGGATAAGCATCAAGATACATGTACAGTAGGAAGACCATTCCAGCAATAGTATATGAAATGGATGAATATAACATTGCTCTATTTGATAAATGAGCAAAACTGTAAAGCAAAAGTGCAGAATATACACGATAAATCCTAGACCTAATTTTAAATTTCACAGGCAAAATAGACATTTTTCAGTTTCCATTGTGAAAATTAACTGTATCACCTAGTCCATGGTGAAGAATCCAAACTTGATTGTTATTAGATTTATCTTGATCTCCTAATAGAAATGAATTTCTCAGGATGCTTCTAAACTTCTTTCTGGAAAAGGAAGGAATTAGAGTTATGTAAATCTATGGGAAGGTTATTGTAGCAGCAGCAACAGTCAAAGTAAGTGGTAACACGATCCTAAACTAGGGTTATGAATTACCTGTGTGAATAAGGGAAAATTCACCGTGTGACAAGTAAAGAGAAGGTAGAGATGGAGGATATAATCAACAAATTTTAAGGCTGCGTTAATGTTTGAAAGAAAGGAGAATCACTAAAGATGTCTACGATGCTTGGATCATGGTTGACTGGAAAAATAGTGGTTGATTGAGATAGAAAAGTTAGGAAGAGAGGCAGGATTTAGGAGAATGATAATGCATTTCATTTTAGCTAATATTGTGCTTGAGTTGATGGTGGTACACACAAGTGAAATTGCCAGTGAGGCTTTTGGAAATGTGAGATATTTGCTAATGTTAATATTGGGAGGTAGGATTAACACCTGGGTTATATATCAATTTAAACATATCAAGCTTGCAAAGAGGTAAGTAAATTGTTGGAAATATGGCTTAAGTCATGGCACATCCAAAATGATGTGATAAACAAGAAGTTATATCAGCTTTCTTCCATAATAGAAATTGGTGAGAGAGGGAGAGCATTAAACTGATTCCGTACCTTAGTGCTTAGTTCCATCTGTGGATAACGCATTTTTATATACACTTAAGCTCTCATTAGAATTCAAAAAGCTTATACATATTCATTTTCAATTATAAATAAAAAACAATTAAAGTCACTGTCCAATTCCTTAAAGAGCCTGAGTTCCATTAATCTGGCCAAGTATACTCACTAAACCAATCCATACCATCCATTGCTTGGTGAGTTTAAATAGGTTTCAATAACATTAGCATAGAAAGGCTCAGATTCTGGTTTTTGTTTGTATCAGAATTCACAATCCCTAGGAGATCTTTGGATATTTCTGGAATTCTGGGAACTTGGATGGGAAAATGGCATCTTTTTTCCAATATGTATTCTTATGTATTTTAATTTATGCATTTCAGAACATTCTGAGAAAGGGTTCATAAGCCTCACGAGACTGCCAGATGTGTCCCAAACACTAAAAACTTTAACCCCTGGACTATGGTCTTCTAAAATAATAACAATAATAACCTCAAACCCCCAACTCTACTTTTTACTGCATTATAATCTCTTTTACTGTGTCTAAATCTTGTAGGTAGGGACCACTTGGAATGTAGATATGTATCTATCGAGATGGACTGTCAGGACCTGATTAAAAACCCTTCCCCTGAAGAAATATCACTGGCATTTTAAATGCTGTCCA